>NC_088776.1:64060183-64442710 GCF_954871325.1 Gordionus sp. m RMFG-2023
ACATTCAAATAAATTCGGGCCGAGTCTGGCCATGTTTGAAAAAATTAGGCCCGATGCAGATTACTAATTCTAATAGACTTGTGGGCAGATCTGTGCTGAACATTTGTTTGAAATAGGAATAATGAAATTTAACCTTTTTTTCCCAAATGGAATATGAACAAACTAGACAAAAGTTTATATATATATATATATAATTAAAATTTAAAATTAATTTTTAAAAAAAAATTTATATATAAATAATCAAACGCAATTTTAAAAGCCTTTTTATAACATAAATTAAAGTATAAAATTTTTTTCCCCATAACCCCCCCCCCCCCTCTTTTCCAGCCTACGTTACTCCACTGTAATATATTAATTATAAATATCTATGATAGTAACAATCATAGATAATTAAATTAATTTATAACGCTGGCGACAAAATTTTGGCCTGACGACAAATATATAATCCTACAAATGTTTGTGCATTTTTACCTAGTGTTGCTAAAAGGGATCGTTTTCAGGCCATTTTTTTTTTAATAACAGCTGACTCGATATATTATTCCAGAAAAAAATATTACGTAGGTCCTGAGGATTTTTCTCATAGATGGCACTGGCACAAAGGTTTGGACACAGCTGTTAGCGAAATCTCTAACGCGATATTATTCGAGCTGAAATATCGAGTTTAGCAGAGTTGTTAATAGATACTTTTTATACGAATCTAGATACGATACAGATACATTGTCTAAAATAGTATCTAGATACAGATATTTTAGTCAAAAAATCTATCTAGATAGAGATACCACATTTTTATATCTAGATCCTTTAACAACTCTGGAGTTTAAAGACTTTTAACAATACTGCACCCCATAATTTAAGGTTTGGATTGATCGTAAGATATATTTATAATTTATATACAAAATGTTTATTTACATTTTTTTTACCCCAAAATTTAAGGATTGGATATAGTTATCTTTCTGCAAGATTCATCTAGAAGATCACGTTTTTGAAATGCTTTGTCGTTTCTCTTCCCAAATTTATATATATATATATTAGAATAAAATATACTCTAAATTATCGGAATTTTTTTTTGAAGCATATTCAAGATGTCTAATTTTTATGTTTGAAATCGTTTAGAAAATTTTATGTTTTTAAAAAAAAACTATAATTTTGATGAGGGGGGGGGGAAGATTTAACAGGAATTAGGAATTTTATCACATTTTTCGGCCATTTGGAATGTAGGATTTAATGAATGGGTTATAGAAGAGAATAAGAACATCAAAATCCACTTTTATCCAAAAAATGACGAATTTTTAATAATAATATAAGATTTTACTCAAAACAAAAAGCATGTTCTTCAAATTTTATTAACTATTTTACATAATAATTCATCAAAAAAATTATTTTTAAATATTATTTTTTAAAAAATAAATTTTTAATTATTTAATTTTTATATAATTTTTAAATAAATATATTTTATTTTTACTAGTGGAAATAAAAAAAAAATTTTTTTTTTTAAATATATTTTACAGGTAAATAAAATAAATGATTACGATGCACCTGTTTACCTTTACACTATGAAAAATAAATAATAATAATATTTTTTTTAATATTTATTAATTTTTGTTTTCATTTATTTTTTATTTCTTTTCTTTTCTTTTCTTTAAAATTCATTTCATTTCATTTCCTTTTATTTTATTTTTTTTCTTTTCTTGTTCACCGTCTTTTTTCCTGCTCTTTTTTAAAGATCCTTAATATTTTAAAATAATTATGAAAAATATTAAAACAACAAACAAGCTATGTTTACTTTTTTTTTATAAAATATATTTAAATATAATAAAATATAAGTTAATGTTATTTTTTGAAGAAAAAAAAAATAACCTTGTGCAAACACTTCACCACTTCTGAATGGATGGATGGATGGAATGAAAGAATGGAAAAAATAAAAAAAATTTCCCCTTCCATTTTGGATTAATTAAATATGTCCGAAAAAAATTTAAGTGATCGACATCCTTGTTGGCTTTATGTTTTATTCGAATTAAAAAAAATAAAACCAGGCGTCCGCGCAAACGGAAGAGCGGGTAGCGGTCTCAAAAATCAGGTGATTTTAAGGACCGCTAAATTTCGGTTTTCTGAGCTATGATTCTGGGTTTTCTGGTCCCTTTAAAAATCTTTGCACCGTTCTGAAAAGCAAATCAAAGGAAATAGGTATCAATCATTTTATTTATAACTCCGGTTATAACCCCCTTTTAAATTGTAACTCGCTAAATTTAACTTGTTTAATTTCATTCAAAGCGTAAATAATTTTTACGATTATATGACCTTTTTAATCATTAATAAAACGAATCGAATTTAAAATTTATGACAAAAAAATCCCAATATAAATTTGGCGGGGATATTCTATAAATAATTACTTCCGTTTTGATTTTTGGCCGGGGTCTCCAAAAGGTTTCATATGATCAATTTTTTGTGCTGGTTTTGGAATTAGAATCCTTTTCCCCTCCACTCTCATTTGCTCATTTTTTTTACTAAAAAGCAGAGTACGTTTCTCATTCTAAGGAAGAATGGCATTGTTAGCTCAACCGCACCACACATTTTTGAAACAGGGTGTACTATGAAATACGTTTTTAGGTTAAACCCTATCTAAAATAGAAGCACACACTGCGAAGTCGGTTCCTAAGCCAGTTCCAGGCATAAAAATTTAAACAATTCCGGTCACAATGGGCTTCCGGCCCGATTTTTTTTTATAAACCGGACCTAGTCGGGTTAAGGTCAAATGATGTTTTCACTTTTTGTAATTTTTCTATGATGAGGGAACAAAAGCATTTAGCGATTTTTTTTTTTACATCAGTTAACTTTCATAATTTTCTAAATTAAATATCTCGGGTTGAGTCGGGCTCGTAAAATAAGCGGTTGGGGCCTGACTGGGGTCTTCCATAATAAAAATTCAGGGGGTAGGAATTAGGATCGAGCTTAAAGATCGATCAAAATGACGGGCTAAGGCTTAGCTCGGGTAGGATGTTTTTTTTATTAATTTGCTGGGTTCAAGCTCACAACCTTATAAGCGTAATAGAATATAACATTGGTAGAGCCGTTTGATAACTAGTAATCTTCATTTTTTGGTTCCAGGTCATGTTATTAAGTTAGGGTTAGGGTTAAGGTTAGGGATGATATTCAATAATACTATATTACATCAATTATTCTTTTTAAATTTTTTTTATAAACTTTTTAATTTGAAAAAAATATTAAGGAAAACAGTTGTAAATTATAGGATGTTTTAGAAAACCAATCGAAAACGGTTTGGAATAAAAAATACAGCAGTTCAGCGTTTCTAATCAACCGAACCACCAAACCGGAATTAACCGTTATAAATTTCTGAACCGTAACCAACCCCTAATATGAAAATATAAAAAGAGCGAACCAAACTGACATAAATATTTTGAACCGGTTTAAACCGGCTCAAAACGGTTTTAACCGAACCGATATGAAATTTTTAAAAAACCGAAATGTAACAAAACCTTTATAAAATTTTAAACTAAAAACCGAAACGAACCGAACCGCTATACCGCTATAACTTAACGATTCGAAACCCTCGTAGTGAAACACTAATTATATATATATCGGAGACTACCCGGGCCGGGCCTCGCCATATATTTTTAAAACCAAATATTTGAAATCGCCATTATTAGCTCTAAAAATCAAAAATAAATAAAATATATTTTTGAAAAAATCCGGGCCGGGCCTGAAATTTTTTTTAAAAAAACCCGGGCTGAAACCGGGCCGGGCCCGGTTGTACAAATGGTAACATCTACTGCAATTTATTTTATATGTTGTATTCTCATTGAAAATTAATGGCACCTAAGTGGTAAATTTTTTTCCTAAAAAAATAAGGAAAAGATTGTTGAAAGAATTAGGATATGATATGTGGAACAATAAAAAAAATATTTGGTAATTTTTATTTTAAAATACAATCACTTTTTTTGTATTTATATTTATCTCTTTCCATTCTTTTATTTTATTTTACTTTCCTCTTTTTTTACAATCTATTCATTTTAAAAAAATTCTTCTGTTAATATATATCGTATTTTTGGAACCCCCCCAGAAATCTAAAAAATTTTTCAATCTTTATTAAGTTTTAACCGTTTTCCGCCTTTTGTTCGTAACCTTAGCGGTAATATTTATTTTCATAACGAGCTTCGATTCGCGTGACAAAATGCGATTATTTTTTCCAGGGAAATCTCTATTTAAAATATGATGTATTGAATAACTATGTCCCACACAAAATGGCCTCACCGAAACATAGTCATCTTAAACATGGGGGTATACTAGAATTTCTAAGGACAGGTAAGGCTCCATATCCGGGTTCTTCTGAACTGGGGTCCACGGCTCTAAGGAAGAACTTTCTAAAACTAATTATCTGAAAAAGATTAGAATCAATTTCTTTTCATTGAATATATAAAATTTCGATACAAACTTTATTACATAAGTCGTTATAATTTTGTTTCAATTTTTTTTAAAATATTAAATAAAAATTTTTTCACCCCCTCAAGGATATATTTCACAAAATTTAATTTTTTTTATTTTTTTTTTTATATAGAAAGATAAAATTATTTTTTATTTATTTAAATTATTTAATAATTTTGTTATTCTTTTATAAATTCCTGGAAAATTCCTCAAAAATATCATTTGTGACGATCTTTAAAGAGTGGGTCAGCTTGCTATTTTATTTCCCCCAAAAATGTGGTAGTTTTAAAAGCAGGTAAATGTCAAAAGCCGGCTTCTTTAGAATGATCAGTAGCGATGATCACTCTCCGTTTCTTAGGGTCCAGACCAAGGTTCTCAGCTGAAGACCGGTCCAGATCATAATATTCTAAATTAAAAAATAATTACTTACCTAATTTAAATATCAATATGAATAATTATAATAATGCAAATATTTAATTTAAATAAGTGTTAATTAGTTTTGCTAAACGGGTCGATTTGAGCCGATTTCTAAAAACCGTCAACTCGATATTTTTATCCGGAAAACTATTACGCAACCCTGAAGATTTCGGTCATAGAAGGAACAGAGGTTTAGACATCAATTAGCCAAATGTCGACTTCTAAAGTATTGTATTGTTCGCTTCACTCAAAGGAACTAGAAAGGTGGTGGGGGGGGGGGATTGAATAGTGGGGGGTAGATCTGTTCCATTTTGTCAAATTAATTTCTAATATTATTCGGCTCGTATGCTCAGCTTGATATTTATCAGATGGTTATCGATAGAAGGGAATCTGCGCAGGTGGAATGGCATGTTAAAATTAAGAAGTGGATTAGATTTAAAAATTTTTTTATCAGGTATCTTTTTAAGAACCTAATAATATAGAATAAATAGAAATTATTTGTTACTGACGATACATCAAATTTGGTACTGCAGTGAATAGATATTATATATGTTATTGGTTTAAATCTGGCTTTCGTTTTCATAGTATATCGCAAAGAGGGTCATATACAAAATTAAATGTACACAAAAAATTTACATTTAAAATATTAATTAAAAAACCGATCCGAGCCGTGGTCTGCAATGGAAAAAACGAAAAACCGGTCTCCACCGGTTTTGGTTTAAGACCGCTAGGAACGGAGAGTTGGCCTTTGCTAATATTAAAAGAGAGATGCACCTAAGTATCAATTTACAAATTAATTTTATTGAATTTAAAAAAATGTAGAATCACGTATAATATATAAAAAATATAAAAATAGATTATCTTTCTTATGGCAAAAAAGATCTCCTAGTCAGGTCTTCAGCCGGACCGGGGTTGGTTGTGGCCTTAGAATCACTACTCAGTAATTGTGATGAATCAGTGCTAAATAAAAATATATAATATAGGTTTGGGGGTAGAGGAGGTAAATTTAAACAAAAATATTGCAGGAATATGTGAACACCCCATTTGTAATTTAGTTTTCTCCAAAATATGACCTCAACACGTGACACTTATATTATTTTGTTTTAACCCTAACCCTAACCCTAACCCACCCTAACCTCCCACGTATTCATTCATTGTGTATTGCCAGGGTACATTTCTAAATGAGAAATGATAAAAATGGCGGGCAATGTGGTAAGTGGTATATATGGGACATGGTAGAATTCTTTACAGATTTACTGTATACGGTTACATTCGTCAATTATGCCCAATAATCTCAGTAGTGAAGCAGGAATAGAAGAGATTATAGTTTAGGAATATCAATTGGCTCCTTAAAAGAATAGATATAAAAATCTTATTTAAAATAATGATAATAGCGTATAACTTGTATATCGTCCTTTCATCAGTTATGCAAAATATTCCACAGGGAATAACGAATAGTCTGGGAAACTATATTAGGTTCAAATAATTCATCTTAACGCCCCCCCCCTCCCATGTGTACATTATAATTCATTGTCTCTACCCTATCTTCGAATTTTGTACCCTTTGCCTGATATTCCATCGAAAGTTTTGTGCTCTTCTATGGATAGCTGCTACTAAATGGAAAGGCCACCAAGAAATACACTTCCAAAAAACGCTTACATTTTACAAATTCTCCTATTTTTTTTATATAAAGATATTAAATATGGCGTACCATATATTTAAGTACTTTATAAGGTAAGGGAAGGACCAGTTGATTCTGCACTTTGGAACTCACAGAGCCAATAACTCTAAACCCTGTTAATAGTTTAATATAAATTAATCGAAATGTAAATGAATGTTATAAGATGTCTAGAAAATACATATATTTATACAATATATAATTATTTTTAATATTTTATTCTTTCCAATCTTTTTGGTATTTAAATGTTAAACAGATTTATCCCCACAATGGATGCATGATCTGACCGTATTTCATAGCTTTAGATATATGCGATATTAGACCTGAAAAAAAAATTATTTTAAATTTTAATCGCAATTATTCTCAGAGATATGCAGGTCCGACCCGGCCCCGGTACCCGGCCCGGGTCGGATTTTAATCTTATCAAATTGCCAAGGCCGGGCTGGGACTGAATTTTTTTTTAAAAAAACCGGGCCGGGTAGTGCGAATGAAATCATCACGATTTTTATCCAATATTTCCTCGTTATTATTTTTTTTTACCAATTTTTCCACCTAACAAATTTAGCAGGAATATGTGAACACCCCATTCCTCAACACGTGACACTTATATTATTTTGTTTTAACCCTAACCCTAACCCTAACCTCCCATGTATTCATTCATTCCCAATTTATACTAATTTTTATACTTTTTAGCTAATATTAGCAAATTATTACCCTCCAAATAGGGTTAGAGTTATTATCGCCGTTCAAATCAGATGTTTTTATTAACACTAGTGTCTTCCAGAATACTGATTTTTTCAAAAATCAACCATTTCTTTTTATTTTAGGTACTTTACCGGGTTTCATATTTTTTTATCAACATTTTGCGACACTTAAAATTTCTATGCCAATCATTATTTATTTCGAAATTAAAAACCCTCTACATTTCCCGGGAATCTCGTTCAAATTTTTGAACCTCTCCAGAAAGGTAGGTGCGGGTCGTGAAATTACGCGTGGCACGATGCGGGTTACGGCGTGAGGGCGAATAAATGAAGGCGCCTTCCCAAAAATTTTTGCCGGGAGACTGAGCGTGAACCTAAATTTCCCGTCAATCACTTGAACGAAAAATAATTTAAAATATCTCAACTTAGCGTTGTTAACCGGCTCGATTTGAGACCGATTTTTAAAACCGTCTAACTCATTATTATAGCCGAAAAAGCTGATAGATGCCCAAAGCTGTTGTGCTATCCGTTGTAGCTGTTGAAGAAAAGAAGGATAAATTTAATATAATACATCAAATGTCAGTTATTTTCTGACAGGGGAATTAGTCTATTCTGGTGGATGGGAAGGAAACGAAAGGATCACATGGGGTTATTGTTAAAGAAAGGTCTTTTGTTGGAGATTTGGAGTGAAGATATTGGATTAATTGGAGAAGATGTCAGCTGGGAGGAACAAAGAATGGACCTGTGGAGATGAAGAATATGAAGCTGGATAATTATTATTTATAATCTTTATATTTTTTTTAATGGATAGATAAATATAATTATGAATAAATATGGATCGTTTTACTATCTTTGAGCAAAAAATCTTCAGGATTGAGTAATATTTTTTCTGGATAAAATGTTGAGTTAGCCGGTTTTAAAAAATCGGTTAACAACACTACTCTCAACTCTCTCGTTCAGTAATAGAAATCCGGTAAATATAAATTTAATTGGAATATGTTTTATTTATCTTTACATATTAATGACATAAATATTACCTAGACTGACGATTCATTCATTCATTGTGTACATCAATGCAAATCAGCTGGGGACTTAAAATCGATCAAAATTAAAAGGTAAAATTAAAACGTCTCAATAACTTATTGGTTAAATTTTCTTATATTTACCTTAAAAAAAAAATCTAAAAGATAATCAGCTGTTTAAAATATAATAAATATAAATTGCATTCAAAGATGGTCAAAGGATGGATACCATGTTCATGCTATATATTAAATAACATAATGCATTTTGATAATGGCTGACCTAAATGGTGTAAAAAAAATAGAAAGTGCTGTATTTTTTAAGCAATCGGCAGCAAATAGAGAGCTAAAACATTCTTCCATTAAGCAAGATATATTAACGAGATGGAACTATGTATGTATCATGATACAAAGTCACTTAAAATCATATGATGAAATGAATTACAAGTTTACCTGCTGTAACAAACGAGAAGTGAATAGATTATTGGCGGCCATTAATATAAATTTCAAGCGCCAGTTAAATAATTTTTTTAAACAATATTCAAAGAATGCATCTGAGCTCGGATTTACATCCTTATTGAAGTTTCTACCATAAAATTTTAACAACCTTTAGAATCAGAACCGTAAAAAAAAATATTCTCTTTAAAAGAAGAGATTCATTATACAGCTACTACCGAAGGATCTAATTAGAAAGTCTCGTTTTTAACAAGGCGATGGAAAGGAAAGATATATTGCTAAATGATTTAAAATTCTAAGATATGCATAAGACAATGCCAACAACTATCATATTTAACTTTTTATAACTAATCCTGCCACACATAGAAAAAAACCGAATATTCTGAAATGAAACATCTAGAAAATTTCGAGCTTATTTCGTTGAGGCGACAACTACCGATGAAGTTGTTGAAGATGAACTTGAAAGATGTCGAGTTTTGAAAGAATGAAAAATCATTTTCCTTCTTAGAAAATTTTGCTAGTTAAGTTTTAACACTCTCGGCAAGTTCGGTTTCCAGGGAAAGATTATTTTTTTCTAGAGCCAATCGCTTATTAGAGTTTCGTTTTTTTTTAAAAATTAATATGGAATAAAGAAAATCAAAAAAAAAAAACGATGATAGAATAAATTAAAGAAATAAAGTTTTGGGTGTTTTGAAGAAGAAAAAAAAAGTTTAAAAAAAAACACCGCTAATTCTTCGGGCGAGGACGGGTGTGGTTCAAAATTGAGCGGGCGGGTCAGGTTAAAATCTTTTTAGCGGCTAGCGTGAGCCACCGTGAGCAAAGAATTAGGTCTGCGCCCACCTCTAGGTTCGATCCTTTATTGATGTTTCTAGTGCCTCATCGTAAGTTTCCTTATTTTTTTTTCCTACCATATTTTTTTTTTATCAATATTCACTAATATACTTACATTTTCCATGATTCCATCTCTAAATCCATCATCTTTATATTTTTCCAAGAATCTTAAAAGATGTGAGCATTTTCAGTAATTTCGCTTTATCTAGTCACAAAATCTCTGATTCTTCTCGCGATTTCCTGATATTTTACACATTCCTTCTAACTTCAAGATTAGTGTGTTCCTATCGGGTCTGAATTCATAGTGGCGCGGATTGCGATAACGATTTAACAGCTGATCGATTTTTTTTTAAATTTACGAGTTCAATTATTATTTATTAATATTCAATTCATAAATAATAATGATAATCTAAGAAATAATGATTTTATATAAAAAAAAATTGATCTCACATAAAAACAGATTTTTTTTTTTAAATCTATCAGCTGTTAAATCGCTATCGCGCCACTAGGAATTCATTGTTAGTTTTAAATTACCATATGTTTAATATCCGTAATCCTTGTTTTTTTCCTTTTCGTCACCCATAGAGTCATTTATCTGGAGAATTTACCGCACAATGTTCAATATATCGAATTTTAAAACATGTCATATCCTATCTATGTATTTTTTCTATCATGCTTTGTTCCCTTCATTATCTCTTATTTTGAATAAATTTCTTATATTCATTTCCTGGTTGCCATGCACTTACATCTGTCCTGCTGGGTATGTCACCTATCCCCCATTTTTCACCATATACTATTTTAGTTATATCTTCTGCTAATTTATACGCCGTAAACATGTATTCCTCTAAATTATGGCCTCTATTGCCAAATCTTTTACAGGCACTCGGTGGCACTGTCTGATATTACTACACCCTCTATTTATGTGTCTATGTTCACCACAATTAAAATATGGTCCACTTTACCCCATTTTGATTCACCAACCCCTTTTATTTTCTCCTCCACACATATTCCCTAAGTCATTTTCTCCACGTTTTCTATTATTATTCAGTTTATGCCTCTGGTGGGTATACGAATCTATATTTTTATTTCCTGACTCATAAACTATTAGACTCTCATGTAATCCTTTAACCTGGATTTTCAGTTCCTCCATCACTTTTCTTTCTAAGTTCTAATCATTCTCTTTCAATTTTTTCTTTCAGTTTCATCTCTTTTTCTTCCATTTAATTATTTTCTTATCAATTCTTATCCATTCTTACCAATTCCATTCCTTCCTTTATTTTTAATTTCACTTCTTCCATATCCTTTTTCCTTGATTCAATTTTTTCAAATTTTATTTTTTCAATTTCCATTTCTTCCCAATTTTATTTTCTCCAATTTTTCCAATCCCACTTTTTCCAATTTTATTTTTTTTCATTTCATTTTTTTTTTCAATTTTATTTTTTTCCATTTCATTTTTTTTCCAAATTTATTTTTCCCAAAATTTATTTTATTCTTTTATTTTACGCTTTAATGCACATATAATCCACATAAATAAAACTAATAATACCACTAGGCAAACATTTATTAAATTTTTTATTTCCAATTGTAATTATGTTTCTATGTTATGTTTTTTGAACATTTTGAGTTTTTTCCTTCCTATTTTTTAATTCCAATTTGGGATTTATACTCATTTCCATATGTAACCTAACCCCTTAACCCCCCATCCCCCATCACTTCCCATCCACCCTCTAATGTTTTTTTATTAATTTTCGAATTTCTAGCCATTGACATATATTAATACCTAAACTTACGATGCATTCATTAAAAGTGCGCATCAACGAAAAACAGCTGGGAACGCCATCTTGGTTACCCATATCCATATTTTAAAAAAAATTTTAAACGAGATGCCAATTTAATTTCTTATGTCTGAACAACTCAAACTTTGTTAAAGAATTCCCCTGATCAACAGAGATAATGAGAAAGTGAGTTATCGATTTTGTTAGTAGTTTCTTTTAACATGAGAATAATTTACTATATGTGCCATACCAAAATGGCGGGTATAGCTGATTTGCATTCATCGACGCTTTCGGTTTATAGCAAACTTATTAGTAACTTCTATTTAAGAAAGAAAGAAAGAAAGAAAGAAAGAAAGAAAGAAAGAAAGAAAGAAAGAAAGAAAGAAAGAAAGAAAGAAAGAAAGAAAGAAAGAAAGAAAGAAAGAAAGAAAGAAAGAAAGAATACATACTCAACTTGATAAAGTATATGCAAAAAATACATTATAAAAATGATTGATAAAAATTTTGAATTTGGAATATTAAATACTTTCCTTTCTATATTTTGATTATTATAGCTCGTAATTGGGTAGGGTTGTATACATTGGTTTTTAATCGCGTTAGCTTTCGCGTATCTCGTCACGTCCAATTAAAAGGCACCGCTTGGCTGGAAGCGCGATTTTGATTTTTCCATTTAGAATACATTCTATACTATAGGCGTAGCTAAAATATTAGTTAGGCGTTGATGGGGGGGGGGGGGGCTAGGCATAATTATGCGAGTTTTTCTGCATAATTTTACTTGGAAGTCTTTGGGTGAACTCGTTGTTGGCCTTTGTCTATATTAGATTTTATTGATAATTTAGAGTTATGGTCGGTTGTTTTTAAAAAGTTATTAAACTTTTATACTAATTTTTTTTTTAATTTATTTCCTTATAAGTGATATAGTGTATACATTTTCGGGAGAGAGGGGTTGGACTGTTTAAATTTTTTTATAAGCTTAAAATGAATATTAATGAAAACAGGTAAATTTCCGTTTCCGTTTGCGTCCCCCCCCCACCCTGGCTACACCTTATGATATATTCAGTATTTTTATGTATTTCGTTAAAATATTAGAAATGAAATTTTATATAATAACTTGATTTTTATATTCCCAAAATTTATTTTATTTTCTCTTAAACATAGACAATAAAAATAAAAAAAAATTATAATAATATATATTATGAATTAATAAAAAATAATCAAAAAAGAAGAGAAGAGAAGCTGGAACCTATTCTAGCTTTAAAAATAATGATACAGATGTGTTGGAAATATAAAATTCCAGCTTTCTTCACTTTCGTAGATTTTAGCAGAGCTTTTGATAGCGTAAATCATTATGCCCTGTGGAGAACACTTTTGGAATGCGGGATTGAATCTAATGTTATCTACATTCTAAAGAATCACTATTCTAATTTATCTGCTTGTTTTAAAATAAACAATAAAGTATCCCCCTCTTTCAAAATTAAAAAAGGTGTAAAACAAGGATGCACACTTTCACCTTTTTTGTTTAATATCATAATGTATAAAATCATAAAAGAAGCCCTGGGAGCTGCAAATCTAATAGATATAGGTTCAAATCTTATAATAAGTGTGCAAAATTGAATAATATCTTATGCTGATTGTTAATTGTGTTCAATTAACATAATTTATTGTAATGTTAATTTAAATTTGTGATCAGTTGAAATAATTTATTTTAATGTTAATTGAGTATTAATTTGAATATCTATTGAAATGTTTCATATTATATACCAGTTGATTGTTATACATATTATTATAATTATTTGATTTTTTAAAGTAGAAATAAAATTAATTTAAAACTCAAAAAATAACTTGTTTCCTTCACTAATGATATAGCCATTGTGTCTACAAGTGTTGAAGAAACAAAAAATATGTTATACTTATTAGAAACATTAAGTTTGAGATTGGGTCTAAAAATAAACTTTAATAAAACTTTTATTCTTCCTTCCCCAAATGCTACTCAAAATTTAAATTTTACAATTATAGGAAATGTGATTAAGATTGTAGATAAAATAAAATATTTAGGAGTTATGCTTGACAATAAAGGATGCTGTAAAGAAGAACTGAAAATTAGAATAGAAAAAGCGAGAGGGGCGTTTTATAAATATATGAAAATATGGAAAATGAAAGAGATTTCTGTACACACCAGACTAATAATTTTCAATTCTACTATAATTCCTATATTAATATTTGGTGGAGATTTATGGGAAATTAATAAAACAGAAAATGGAAGATTACAATCATTCCTAAATAACTGCCTCCCAACTATAAATGGTATCTTTTACCCAAAAGTAGTATCTAAGAATAATTAATGGAGAATATCAAAACACACTCCAATTGATATTACATTAAAGAAACATGGCATTCAATTCCTAGCTCACATTATAAGGAACTTAGACCATAATCTAGTTCATGACGCCATTACATGGCTCTACAGTTATAATAGGAAAGAATACACAAAATATAAATCTTTATGGTATTATAAAACCATAAAAAATATTATGGAACTAAACTTAAACATGAAACAATTTATCAAGTTAAACAACTGCAAAAATTCCATAAAGAAGCTCTTCAGAATTATAGACAAATATTTTAAATAAAAAATATCTGGGCTTGTTTTTTTTAATGTTAATTAATCTCAATTAGTATTTTCCAAACCTTTTCAGGACAAACCGAAATGGAATTGGTATGCTCTTTAATTTTTTTTTTAAAATGAATTCACAGCTTTAATTTTAAAAAAATTAAATTAAAAATCAGCCACAACCCACCTTTAAAGTAATTAACTTATACTGCAGTTCTTGGGCATAGGCTTTTTTTTTTGCCCCGCTCTTATTCTTAAAGCCTATGGACCTCTGTAACATTTTTCGAAATGTTGCATGTACAAGTACGTGCGGCTTGACGCGTAGAGAGCTCCTCATATTTTTTTAAACTTTCACCCCAATTAACTCATGTTCCAATTCAGCGTCTACATGACAGGATTTTCAATGGATGCAAACCCCCTTCAAAAACCTTTGCCTACCCCCTAAAAAATCGTCGCCTTCGGCGGCGGTGTCTCTTTCTCATTATTTTCACCTATTTATTTATTGATACTCTTTTCAAGAATTTATAATGGATAACATAAATTAATCTATCTCTACTAACAACTATCTATATTTTGTGAATATAAAGAATTTATTTTTTATATAATAAATTCAATTAAAACCTCCATATTTACAATGAATTAATTATTATGGCATCATAAGCTTGCTAAAATATCTAAACCTTTTAAATTACATTTAAAAAGATAGTTTATTTAAAAAACAATGTGTATGATTGTTTTCAATATATAGATTTGGTCGATGAATTGTATTATAATAATACTATAATAAAAGTATAATTTTTACAGCAAAAAATTTTGTCCTATTTCATCTCAAAATTTAATAGATAACCCCCAAAAAAATTTATCCTACCCCCAATAAAGCAGCTTACCCCCTACCCACTCAAAAAAATAGGATGCAAACTGTTTCTACCCCTCCCGCTCATGTAGACGTCCAATTAGATGGAAATGAGGAATACCTAGCGTAGTTCTGTTGTTTATTCAACGTCAGAGGGCATATGCGCTATATATCAAGAATAGATAATTAAAATTTTTCATATTATATTTTTATAAATTAGTATAACTCATACTCACTACCTCTTGACCTTAGAAATTGAAAATCCATGCAAATCAAACTTGATTTGGCGTCGTTATTTATCCACTTGCACCTTTTATAAAAAGGTTAACTAACCCTCAACCCATATGGTTATTTAAAAAATGAGTGAAAACAGTAATATTTAAATATATTTTTGCGTTATTCTTTTTTCTCTTTTAGTTTATAATCTTTTAGATTCAAATATTCTTAATAGTAAAGATATAAAATTGGAGGTAATAAATATATATTTTTTTATACATTATAATTCAATTGAATTTTGATAATTTTATAAGCTCTTATTTTTCTCTAATCTTAATATTTTATTAACTTAAGCCAATACCTTTAGCCTATTTAGATCAAAAAGATGCAAATATTCAACCAGGGATTGTCAAAAAGTTTTTACAAAAACATTGTGGCTCTAAAACAAAATCTAAAGATATACATTCTACATCCTACATGATATTTAATTTAAGAAAACATGTTATCACCAAAAAACGCAAAAATATCTCAAAAATAAATTCTGATAAAGATATTATAACATTTAGGCCACATAAAAATAAGAAAAAGTATCCACCCATATCTGCCAAATACTCCAGAAAATTTAATATATATAAAATTCCCTCAAATTTAAAGTAAGTAGATAATTGCGTTAGTTCATTTATCTTAAAATTTTTTTTTTTTACAAAATATGATAATATAAATAAAATAATTTTTAAGATATGAAACATTTGCTTTGCTGCATCAACTATGGAAAGAATATGCATCAAAATTGCTTGACATAGACAGGTTAATTGAATAATTTTATTTGATATATTTAATTTTTTTAAAATCTACATTTTCACAACTAAATTTTATGCATAAAAGACATATAATCAATCATAATTGTTAATGCTCAAGTTAAAATCAGCAGATGGAGAAAGAATACCATATATATATATCTTCTAGATTTTATTAAGAAATTTTGAATTTATTATGATTAAGAAGATTCAAAACTACACTTTATCTTTTAGGAAATAAAAATATCATTTTCTAAGATCATAATTAAACTAATACAAAATTTAAAAAAATGTATATTCTATATATTCAAAGTTGTTAAAGGATTGAAATCCTTAATTCAATCCCAATTTTTGCAAATTGTTTGAATCGAGAATCTTTTTAAAATGTGGATCATGATCAAGATCCTTTTTTTTATTGGACTTCAACTTTTTTTTTGAATCGAGAAGGAAAAAAAATATCTTTTTCTAAAGTTATAATTGTACTAATACAAAATTTTAAAAAAATGTAAATTCTATATATTCAAAGTTGTTTAAGGATTTGGATTAAATGATTGACAATCCTGGATTTGATCCTAATTTTGACAAATTGCCCAAATCAATGATCTTTTTAAAAAGGATCATGATAAAAATCCTTTTTTAATGGACAATCTTTCATTCCTTAAAAATTTATTCATTACTTTTCATAAAATACATAAATAAAATAGAATTAAATACAAAATTTTAAAATAAAGAAATCTATTTCCATCATATTTTCACGTCACAATTTATATTAATTTCTCACCAATTTTTATTTACATCTTAATCAAGACCATATTTACTCATGGCAGGAGTTTTTTAAGAAAACAAATTTGGCAAAGAAAATAATGAAGAGTTCAAATCAGTAGATCTGAATATTCTTTCTGCAGACATCCCCTATAATTTTATCATCATTAACCTACAAAGTATTAACGTCACTCCTGCCATAATCTAAATCTTAATGCAAACCAATGCAGATAATGTTTAAAATGATAAAATAACATTTCTAAAGTATATAAAAGTAGAGGTTATCACAGCCCGGCCAAAAAACCTTGCCCGCAGACCCAGGGAAAAGATTTGTAGACTGAACTAGCTGAAGAAGATTACCTTGCAAATTAGGATTTTATAAAATAAGCAATCCAGATTGCAGAAAAATGTATCATGGGAAAAAATATGTGTTACATAAAAAGGATAATAATCTCAATGATTCCTTTGTTTAATAAGATTAGGATTCAATCCATTTAAAGAATCGATGAAGGTCAAATTTTTTAAAATATTCAATCTTTAATTTATAGATATAATTTAACCCTTTAGGCATTTTTTTTCTTCCCTTCTTAGCCACTATAACTTCCTTTTTATCACGAACAAGTTAGAGAGATCTTCAAGTACCCTTTTCTTCTCTGGAATGAAGACCAGTCTCCCTTTAAAAAAAGGGCATTCCATGAAATGATAAGTCCTGAAAGTAAAACGGATGGAATCAGTGTTAGCTTAATAAGCGGAAATGAGAACAATCTTGCCAATTAAGAGAAAAAATGGTAGGTAAATGATATATCATAAATCATTCTTTATTTATTCATTTTATTAAAATAAAAAGATACGATCAAATAGCCACACCTAACAAAATCAACAATGAATATTTGCAAATCAAAATACTGAAGATGGATTTACACGGCGCCATTTTGAAAGTTATCGTGAGCGAGAAATGCAAAACTCTCAAGGGATTGATCGGAATCATGATCAAAGAAACCAAAAACACTTTCAAAATCATCTGTAAAGACCATAGAGTGAAAAGTAAATGATAATCGAAATATTTTGTCCCTGAAGAAGCCGTTGACTATCGAAGTCTAATTTTTTTTGGTGGATCTTTTTTTTAGTATCCTTAAACTAGCTATTACATCTTGATCTATTATTTTTTAAAATTTTTTTTCGATAATAATCATGTTTTCGATTAATTGAGTAACTACATTAACCCCCCCCCCCCCCATTTTTCTTTAGATTATCGTTGAGATAAGGATGTCTTAACTCAATAGCTTGTACATATACACACTCTCGCCTTAATATATTTAAAGCTATCCCAAAATACGCAAACCATTTTGCCATGCAAGTCCGGAATCACCTGATAACTTTTGACGGGAACAACCTTATAACTAGACCTTACCAGAGAATAACCAGGAAATTTAAAGCGAAATTTTAATCTCTTAATATATATAGTCTTATGTAGAGTTGTTAAACGGCTCGTTTTGAGCTTATATTTTTTTAAAAACGGCAAACTCAATATTTTAGCCAGAAAAATATTGTTTCTAAGCCTCGAAATTTCGGTAATATATGTAAAGACCCATGTTCCTTCTATGAACAAAATCTTTAGGCTCGCGTAATATTTTTCTGGATAAAATATTGAGTTTCCCGTTTTTAAAACTAGCCATTTAACAATATTAGTCTTATGATTATTATTGTAATGTAAATATATATAATTTTATATCATTTTTTTGCTCAAAATGAAATTTTTACACAAAAAAAATTTTATAAAAACGCTAAGTATTTATTAAAATTAATTTTTATATTGGAGTTATTTTAAGTACGAGAAATACAAATTAAAAATATTCAAAAAGAACACGAAAGAGAAATTTTAAATTGAATTTTCTATTTAAAATACAAATAAAATATTACGAAAGAACGGTTTCGACCTCGAAGCCGAATAAAACTCAGCTAAGCCATTTTGGGGTATGATTGAGTTGGGCCATTTCGCATTACTATTTGGGAAGTTTTTTCTTCTAACAAATTAACATCAAGGCATCGTCTTAACTGACAAGGTTGGCAAAATTTGTGATTTTTTTTTTGAAAAAAATGCCAATTTATTTGATTTAAATCGCGATTAAATTAGAGAGGTTACAGATTTAGATTGAAAAATATCATACATCATAATTTTTTTTAAACCTTATTATAATATTTCTTTGTGAGTAAAAAGTTAATGCTTCGTGAGATCCTATCAGGAAGTTATCGCAAAAAAAATAATATTGGTAAGTCATGAGTTAATTAGATATTTTGTCAAATGGAAAGCCGACTATCAATCAAAAATTAGACGATATGCGCAGACTGTTTAAAAAAAAGATTAACTAGTCGATATGAGTGAGTTGGAAAGAAAGGCGTTCATTTTCTAACACGAAATAACTATTACGAATATCTAAACTTGTTACACCAAATTTAAATTTTTTTTTTTTGACTCTAATAAAATAATGGTAATTTTTTTATTTTAGCTACTACTGTTATTTCCCAATTGGGTCATTATGATAGAGAACAATTTCTTGGGAAATTTTCTATAAAATATTTATTTTACAGGTCAATTATTGATTTCTTTTTCATGTTTTACCAAAAATTATATAGACGACTATTAATGTGTTATTTAAAACGGTCAATTTGTTGGCTTAACAGAATTGTTGTTATATAATCACATGATCAGCCATACAGATTATTTAATAAAAATGATTAAATTTTATTGGTCATTTTTTTAAATAAATTTGATTTTGTTAATTAATCAAATTCACAATTTAAAAAAAACCATATAAAAAAAATTAATATTAAAAACGGCCATTCTATAAAAGTGGAATTGGGGATACAAGTTATTAAAAATACGAATAATTATATTTAAAATAGTTATTCAAATTTTTTTTGTTCCAAAATTTCTTAGGTTTTGATATAAGGAAAAGCTCATTTTGCCACCTATAAGTTTTTATTAAAGTTCTAATAAACATAATGATAAAGGGAAGAGATTATGATTGGTAAAAAACAGAATTTGTTAATTTTTATTTTCAAGACTATATTAAACATTAGATCTTGCATTTTATAGAAATTAAGATACATATGTGAAGTTCCTAATTAAGGATTTACTTAAAAAAAATGAAATAACTAACTGATTTCAAATGCACTTTATGTAGCTTACAAAGAAATAATAAAATTAAAAAAATTTATATCACAGAATCAGTGGTTATAAAATTATACTGACTAGGTCTACATTATCATCTATATCAATAAAGTTAAAATAATATTTGTAGATATCTCTTATCCTTAATGCTTCCTCATCCAATATATCGATGTTAGCTGGGTCAACAAATTTTTCATTAGAAAACTGTACAGCATCATTCATAGTGCATCCTTCCAAATCCAATATAACATTGTGTAATGTCATTATGGCTTTAACTATGTTTGTCACCTTTGAGATGGAGACAGCAAAATTTGTTGTAAGAACTTTGAACTTATTCAATAACATTCCAAAAGTATATTGCGAACATAATTTTGATTTGGCAAATCGTAAATTAAAGTTACTCTCTTCTTGATTTATCATATCTCCAGGGTAAGGTGTCAAAATATATTTGGTAAGTTCTAGATTTTCATTTCCAAGAAAAACATAAGGAGTTGCTAGATTAGATTTAGGTAAATTATCAGGCTCTGGTATATTTAGAGCATCATCCTCTAAATCTGTTTTAAAAAATATGTACATAATTTGTAATTGAAAATAGAAATAATTAATGACCTCTAAAAAATTTACAATTTTGGAATAATTTCTCATCCGTGACTTTGTTAAATGTAATAAGGTCTGAATATATAAATTTAAAAGATGGATCAACAATTCCGAATAAAAATGTCTCTAGATCAAAGCAGGTTGAAGCCTTAACTTGCAATTTTTTTATATCTATACTTCCTAAACAATGAGGAAAACCAAATCTTTGATAGTATTCATTAGAAATCTTAAAACAAAGATTACCATAAATAATATATTATTATAAATTACTCTTTCCCAATCTTTTTTTTCAAACTTTGGCATATGTAAGGGACCAAGTTTATCATATATAACTTTACAAACCCTCTCAATAAGTTTTGGCACAAAACGTCTGTTTAGTTTCTGAGTTTGAGAAATTCTTAACATTGATCCACCTGTGATCAAATATCTAAATAAACATTGGTTTAACATGTCAGTGTGAATATATACTCAAGAGTGATTTGAAGTATTTCTCGGGGACTTACTTCAGTTCTATTTTTGGACCTTTTTAAACCATTTTCTATATTTTTAAAGATATAATCAAATGTGGATTTATGGATTTGCAAGCGGTCATAAAATTCATCATCAGAAAGATTCTGGCATATATTTTCATAGTTTCTGTATATTTTCTTTCTACATTTTTTAGGTTTTATCACTTTGACTGTGTCTGACTCTTTTATACGGTTTTGATTATCATAGATATCAGCTGCTAAAGCTAATTTTAACGCTAACAACATTTTACTGTAAACACAAATAATACGAATACATAGATGGCGTAAATGAAAAGATATAATGTTAATTTTTTTACCATATGATTAAAAAGGTCTATTTCAAATGATAAAGTTACACTTATAATTCAAGCATAATAAAAATAAAATACAAATAATATATAATTTATGCTAAAATAATATTCAAATATATTCAACTTTCAGATATAACATTATTCTTTTCCTGGAGAGATTCTTTCCGGGGTCTTCAGGTCCTCTTCGGATGATGTGAAGAATTTTCTTTTAGTTTATGTTCATTAGTTATAGGCAATTTATTTTCTTTTGGAAGGTCAACACACTTTTCTTTTAGTTTTCCTGGTTAGTAGTATTCTCCTTATTAATGGTAAACTTAATCAATTTAAATCTCTTTTCTGGCGATTGTCAAATGTCATTTAGATTCCCTCGATTTCTTATTTCTTTGGGTATCCAACTGGTTGATTTCTTTGGTCACTTTCTTTAACCATATAGTATCATTATCTTAAAGAAAAGTTTATAGTTCGTCATTTTTTAAATTATCTTTAAACCGTTTTAATTTTGATGGTCCTAATGGCTCCCGTTTTAATAAAACGAAGCTGGAGTAAACATGGTTGCCACATGTGGAATTTTGCGATATACTAATAAAATTTCTTGAATTTTTTTTGCATATAATTTTTAAACTTTGTACTAATCTCCATACTTCCCTATTGGAGTGGATGATAAAGTGCTAGGTGGTGTATTATGTTGTATCATTTGCACCAATTTAAAATTGCATTCATTTCATTGAAAAGAGGATTGTTTGACAATATAAAGCGGATAACCAAAACAGGCAAATATTTTATTAAAATATTTTCGAGCTTAGCATTGTTAATCGAAATCGGTTCTTATTCCGCCCATTAAATAAACTGTCTATGAGGAGTTACGATAATTGTTCATTTACGTGCATCGCAAAATCGATATATATTCTGGTAAAAGGTTGGCTTAGGTAATTCCATTTTCTTTTTATTAGTTGTGTCGGTAATTTTGTATTCTGTTGATACGCGATACATTTAGACTATATTTTAAAATATCATAATTTATATTGGTACACCATATATACAAATATTCCAATTATTGCATTCAAATGAGTCAGGGATGTCCTACGTGCAATATGTTTACTGAATCTTTTATTAATGACCTGGGAATTACAATTCGATTGAGCTAGAAAATATATCCTGTTGCATATGTTAATAGATGATATTTTATTATTTATTTTGGCAATTGATTTATTTTTTATATATCAATTTGTATTTAAATTTAATCGGTCAAAATTTTATATTAACATTTTTTTTTATACATCAATTTGTATTAGTTATTTTTTTTTATTATTGTTTAAAAAAAAGGTAAAGATATAAAAAAAATGTAATTGATCTGAAAAATAAAAATGTAATATATCATTGAAAAATAAATTGTAAATTATTATAAGAAAATAAAATAAAATTATAACCAATATTAAAATGTGATAAAATTATATATCAAATAAAAAATGTGGAAATAATTCAAATTCAACATGTAGGCCAATCTACGTCCGAACTTTGCGTAAGTACTATCTCAAAATTTGATCTTGATTTTGCAATGTACATTTATTCTATTTCACGCCTTTATCGATTATAATTCTATTACGATGGATGCTTTGAACAATTCCACATATATGACGAAATTTGTCAAGCTGGATTTCCCCAAATTTAATAGCGATGACAGCGCCTACATAGGGAAATTGCAGAATTTCTTCAACACCAGCAAGATCTCCAACTGAGAAAAGGCCGCTTATTTCTCCGAAGTCCTCCTGATGACGAATTTAATAATATTGGGGCAATTTGCCCTGAGGAAGACTTCCAGGACCCAATCGCCCTCTTGGCAAATTCAAGTTACAACATCCATCGAAGACCGAGAACGCTAAACTATCATTACTTTATGCTGCAACTCAAGGCAAGGATGAGACATTCTTGGCTTGGGTCACGCGTGTAGCACGACTCAACAAAGAATGTAAATTTAATGGCATTTAGAGAATTATTGAGAAAGTGAGCCGTATTCCAAAAATGTCAGAAAAGCGGTCAAGAGCTCTATAACCATAGAAGACATTTACAATCTAGGTCTAGAGGAGACACCGCAGACCCAAGTGGCATCAAGGGCGAGATGAAATTGTTACATTTGAATGAATCTCCTGGTGTACAGAGGTTAATCACATGGGCAGAGTCAAAAATAGTTACGTAACAACCAAACCCATTCAGGACTCTCACGCACATGGTCGCACCCCAGCATCAATGACAATCGCCCCGCATAGCATTTCGATGAACGTTACGATTTACGCTGCGACTATTGCCGTGACAAACGATTTGATGAACGTTACGATATATGCTACGACAACGACCGCGACAAACGATTCAGCGGACGGCATAGCAACTTCCACGACAATCGTTTTGATCAAAGCTACGATAATTGACACTATAACCGCAACCGTTTCGATAATCGCAACGACAACTACTACGAAGATCGATACAACAATAGCGGGTACAACGTCCATGGCAATCGTCACGACTATCATTGTGACCATTATCAAAGCCCTGATCGACGGGATGACTGCTATATAGGTGATAACAGAACCAACTATCCCCGTCCTGGTCAGCACAGACACAACCCTCAAAATTTTAATGTTTTCCGAAATATTCGTCGAGGCCCAACCAGTACAAAAATGACAATAATACTTACAATAGATCTTCTGATTACAAAGATCGTGATTGTCAATTGAATACGAACCATGCTAGGAATATCGAAATAATAGATGATGACGACAACTCAAACACAGCCCTTAAAGAATATGATCTGCAGAATTTGGAAGTGTACAATATGGGGGTCAAGGATACCACATATGACGCATACAACATAACAGTGAGCATCAACGACATACCCACGTTGATGCAAGTTGACACCGGTACCAAGTACAATATACTTCCGAAGCTGACAGCTAAGATTGTAGGCATAACCGCGATACGTAAGACGGACATGAGACTCACTGGTTATGACGGCAGCGCTATCAAGATATTAGGTCTTGCCAATGTGAACGTTAAGTATGAAGGAAACTCACATACACTGGAGGCCATTGTAGTGGATAGTGATAAGATTCCCCTGCTAGGACGTATGTGGCTCCACATCTTCAACAACATTTTAAAAACGTTCTTAGTGGGTAATGTAGAGAATGATCTCGAGAAGATAATCTCGACAACAAAAAAAGACCTCGAATCAACTTACTCCTACAAACCCAAAATGGTCAGACAAGATAAAGTTCACGTGAAGCCCGATGCTGTGCCTAAGATAATATCTTCAAGAAGAATTCCGTGCGCCAAGATAGATGCAACGACTCAGAAATTGGCTTACTGGCTGAAGCACGACAAAATAAACCTTGCTCGAAAGGAATCTAGATGTCCGATGCCATGCACAAGCGATCCTGTTTGGAAATTAGCTAGGGGTTGTCTTTACTTTACCAAGCCATCGTTCGGTTTGAAAAGAAGACTGCACCATGAACATGGGTGGCGTATTGCATGGTGATCATGAGTGTTAATGACGTTACCACTCAACTTATCCAATGAAATCATAAGTCGAATTTCTTTAGAGGGTGGAATGTTGAATATGTTGATCGATGTTATTTTATGATTTATTTTGGAAATTGATTTATTTTTTATATATCAATTTGTATTTAAATTTAATCGGTCAAAATTTTATATTGACATTTTTTTTTCAATTTGTGTTAGTTATTTTTTATTATTGTTTAAAAAAAAGATATATATAAAGAGATTAAAAAAAATGTAATTGATCTATAAAAATGTAATATATCATTGAATAATAAAATGTAAATTATTATAAGAAAATAAAATAAAATTATAACCAATATTAAAATGTGATAAAATTATATATCAAATAAAAAACGTGAAGATTCAAATTCAACATATCCATTATTTATTGATAATTGTTATCACCCACAATTATAAAAATGTGTGGACATATTATTCACTTTTGAATTCTATGTATTTCCTAAAATTCTCACAATTAGAATTAACACTGGGTTTATATTTGTCTAACTTATCTTTACTTTTGTTAACCAATTTTTCACTGTTCATTCATTCTTTTTTTTTCATTTATTCTTTCTTTTCATTCATTCCATTTTTTATTTTTTCGTTTGTTTTCATACATTCTTTATTATTATTCATTCTTTCTTTTTATTATTTCCTTTCATTTATTCCTTTCGTCTTTTTATTATTTCTTTTTAGTCATTCATTCTTTTCATTCTTCATAATTTATTACTTTTCATTTATTATTTATTGCTTTTCATTTATCTTTTTTTTTCATTCATTCATTCATTCTTTATTACTTTTCATTTATTCTTTATTATTTATTCATTCATTCTTTTTTTTCATTTATCCTTCTTTCTTTTCATTCATTCTATCTTTTGATCTATTAATTCATATTTTCTTGTCATTCATTCATTGATTCGCTGTTTCTCCTCATTCATTCTTTCTTTTCATTCATTTTTTCTATTCACCGATTCTATTTTCATTCATTCATTCTTTCCTTCTTTCATTTCGTTCATTCATTCTTTCTTTTCATTCAATCATTTATATTTTTTTCATTAACAATTCTATTCCATTAATAATATCTCCTATTTTTAAATTTACTTTTATTCATACTTACTTTTCATTTATTCGTTCAATTTTTTAATCATTTGTACATTTATTATTTTCATTCTTTTATCTATTTATTCTTTAAAAATTATTTTTTATAAATTAGGTTGCCTATTATTCTAAATATTTTTCATTGTGGATCAAAAATAATTAGGCTATCTTAGTTATAATATATTCTGTACTATATACATGCATAATATATATAATTAAATATATTAAGAACATACGTCGGAGTTTGCTATAGAGGTCTGCAAGAGGTCGGGCACATATCAGTCTCTTGTAATTCTAATTTTTGGGACCGTTATATTTGGCCCTGCAACAGCTGTTGTAATTTTTTTTTTAAAATCTGACACCTGCCTTACGTTGCAATATTTTAAAAAAATTTGTTCTATTCGTAAAGGTGCACCCCGGTTGTAATATATTTTTCTAAATAGTATTAATCAGAATTAAAAATATTAGTCTGAAATTCGATAAATTATATTAGAATTTTAATGCCCCTGCTGGCCTATATATTTTATGAGAAAGATCAATTTGTAAGGCCCTGTCTGATAATTTTTGTATAAATTTGTCCAAATCAACTAGGGCTGATATTTTTTTTTTAAACAAATTCCACGGTCCGATACATGGAATGTGATCTTGAGAAGCTTTTGCAGAGTGGACTTTATATCTAGCTAATACATTTTTGCGTATAATAAATCAGACAGGTTCAATATAGCTTTATATTTTATCACAAATGCTTAAAGCATATATTTTTTAATTGAAATAATTTTTAATTTAAATATATTGACATTAATTAGCGCATATTTTTTTAAAGTATATTATTTCCATTAATACTGTTAGATTTGTTGGCTTCTTTTAAAATAAAGTTACTAATATTTAATATATCTCTTTTAAATCATATTTAAATTTTTACAACTTATATTATGACTTTAAGACATAATATTCTGTTTTGAGCATGGAATCATACTCTTAAATATCTGGTTACTTCCTTAATAAACAGTATGTCATAGAAATGTGACATAATTATTTATTATTTATGATTTATAGTCAAATATAATCATATAATCGCAAATCGTTTCTACTATCTATTAATGATGACTACAGTTGGTTTGAGCTATATGTTTGTATCAGAATGTCATAAACTTTATAATTTTTATGTGGATTCCCTGGAGATTTCTTTGAAACCGAACCCTAATTTAAATCTAAGGCCCAAAAATTGTGTTTTTATTAATTTTCTCATTAGTGGTAAAAGATTTTTAAAATACAAATATATTATTTTATTTATAATTATAAAGTCAACTTATTTTTCTGGTGAATACTAGATACAAAATCAATCCCAATAAAAGTGACGTTTCTGTTATTTTATCCAAATTTTAGAGTCCTTATTTTTCTGGTTACGACTAGACCTATCCGATTCAGAGTTTTCAGTGAACGATCCTTGATTTAGAACGAAGGTTTTCAGTGATATTTTAAAAAAAATGATTTTATTTTTTACAACCTATGATTTTCGCCATTTTGACAGGACTTTAGCCACATTTCGCCAAATGAATACAAAACAATTTTAAAAAATTTCAATATTTCTCTACTTAACTAATTAAGAATATAAATGAAGAATATAAAGTATCTTAAAGATTCTTAAACTTTAATCAGAAAAAAATAATTGATAGAAAGAATTTTCAATTATAACGCTCTATCGTTTAATGCACATATGCGACTATACGGTAAGGCCAAACCAATGAGATTAAAGCTAACGTAGACCATTATAACTTTTCATATTCCTGAATGAATCACATCAATCTATGTTAGTATTAATTTTCTTGGCCAATAGGTTGCCTTGTGGGGAAAAGAGGGTTAATTATGACAAATTACTGTATTTAAAAACCCATTTCATTTTTTAATGATTAATAATTGTGCATCTTTCTTACCAAATCATTTTAACTTTGCCACAATTAATATGGTGAAATTATAGTTAGAAAAAAATTATATAGATATGTACCACAAATAATATTTTTTAAAAATAGATCATCTCAAAACAGATGATTTATTTTTATCGAAAAAGTAGAATATTTAGTTTAACTCTTAGAAAAACAAAATAAACGGTAAGTTCTCAGCTTAGTATTTTGGTTACATTATAATATTAAAACACAACACACCATATGATTTCTAGTGTTCAAAATTTTTTGATCAAATTATCTCCAAAAATGAGCAGCCCCCCCCCCCCCCCCCATGGAAAAAAGTCCTGCCATTTCACTTTTTCACCTAAAAGTTAAATGAATATTATATTATTAATATAACAAATAAATATAATTTCCTTTCAGATTTGAATATCAGGCAAATAAAACTTTATAAATAATAAATATATTTGGAATTTAGTAAAATTTAATTAAAACAATACAATTTATTCATTAATCAAGATAAAAAAATTTTCCTCGGCAATCAAAAGGAACGGAAATGTTTCATATAAAAAAATTAAACAGCTGCTTAGTTCAAATCTCCTTGGCATAAACAATCTATGACGTCATTGGGAGTATCCGTGCTCAAGCTGAGGTTCAATTCTTACCCCATTTTTTATGTTATGCATTTGTGCGCACCCCAATTCGAAACGTACCTTTGTTTTCATTTATCTTTTCCATTCACAATCATGGTTATAATTTATATTTTTCTCTCATTCCTTTGTACGGTAAATGGTGAAAGTCAGCAGCTCGCTAGTTAAGATCCCTTCACAAACCAAAAAAAAAATGTAGTCGACTGCCATTCAGATCTAGTTCATAAACCAAGAGTGGAATCTAAATATTTTGCCAGCCAAATCGGTTATCGATAAAATATTTTCTCCTAAACTTGATCTAGAAATCCGAACCCACAAACTGTTGACTCTTCCCTAGAGGTAAAACATTCTTTTATTTACAACATGACAACTGTAGATCTCCCCGAATCAAACTAAACAAAACCCCGCAAAACATAATAATAATAATGTGTATTTAAACGAATTTTTTATGATAATTAGAAGGGAAAAATAAAATCGACATCGAATCATTTTCACTTTGCAAATTTCTTGTTGGCGTTTCTCGCGTATCTTAATAAACAACCTTTCATTGACTTTTTGTAAATTATCTTTTAAATTATTTAGCCTTATTTCCACTTTTTTTTTGTGTAAATTATTCACCTTGTTTCCAAATTTGTCACAATCACGAGTTGACGTGCGTTGTGTTAGAGATTTGCAAAAGTAGGCCAGGTCCGCACCCGACCCAGAACGGTCTTCAGACCGGGCTTGGGCCTAATAAATATTTTAAAACATATTTAGATTGATTTCTCAATTTTATATTGAATTTTATTTTAGACGCCATATGAATATAACATATGTTTTTATTTTGAGTAATTATAAAAATCAATTTTAAATAAAGTCCACCCGGGCCAGTAAATTATTTTAAAAAATTTGGGGTTCGGGCCGGGCCGGCAAACCATTTTTTGAAAAAAATTTCGAGCCGAGCCGGGCTTGAAAAATTAGGCCCAATGATCACTACTTTGTATAGGATAAGTAGTATCGGGTAAGTCTGCAGGCACTGATATATAAACTCCAGTTTTTTTAGGAATGCCAATAAAGTTAGATATAATGATCCTTACTGAAGACTAAAAAAAAGAAAATTAGACTATATAATTCCCCCATAAATTTCTAGGTGCCTCATAGTTCCACGAGGAGTGGAACCTATAAATAAGAGGATATTGTATACTTCTTTCTTTTTTACTCCTGAATTTTTGCCATTATTTTCTTGAATTGAAATGCATTAAACAATATTATGTCGTATTTAATTAAATTGTCTTGGTGTTATTCCAAATGTGTATTATAAAATCCTTAAATGATGCAAATTCATATTTCTTTTGTTCACATAAAAGTTACAAGATTAATGTATTTTCTTAACATGAATCAGTTCATTTTATTTTATAAGAACATTATTTATATACCTATTTGGTGGAGGTTTTTAGGCACTGTTTGAATTGGATATGAAAGGAGATGTTAGGTGACAGAATGTACAAAATAGGAATCAGCGAATCAAGTTGAAAATATATTTGTCGCGTTTCAATCATTTTGTAGCTAGTATAAATTTGATGGAGCCAGCATAGATGTTTTAATTCTTTCATTTATCATCATATTTATGATTAGTTACTTAAAAATTTTTTGTCTGCGAACTTGCCCAGAATTTACGCTACACATTTCTCATGTTTCAAATCAATAATAATTACCGTACAAAGTTTAACCCGATTCGATAGCATTGAGAATTTGGTTTGAAGAGAAAACACAACTTGAAGGGGTAATTAATCATATAATCTACCCAAGCCAAAGGTTAGACCTATACATAATAGAGTGCAATCATCTTCAGCTTTATACAATGACCGAAACCCCCTGTGAACATCCTCCGCATAGGATAGGCTTAAGTTATTGTTGCTCCCAATTATAACGTTGGCGTTAAAAAAAGGAAGTAGTATCTCAAGCGATAAAAGAGAGAAGCTCCCAATTATAACGTTGGCGTTAAAAAAAGGAAGTAGTATCTCAAGCGATAAAAGAGAGAAAAAATTAATGGCAGAAACAAAAACGCGAGTAAAGACGCGCAGAAGTCGCTAAGATCAATGGCCACCAAAGCAAAGCTGATGCTGCATTTTAGATAAATTCATAAATTTTGGCTCACTTAAATTTTATTAATATTATATAAATTATCATTTTTATTTATAATTATAATCTTTATTTAAATTATGATTTGTGTTCTTCTGTAATTTATTATTTAATTTTATAAAAAAATAATATTATGATGAAGGAGAATAAATTAAAATGTAATAATCGAATATGATTAACGGTTTTTGTGTCTTGTTAGGGCACAAGAAATCTAACCAATAAAATTAATTTCAAAAATGTTTAAATAATTAATTATTCAAATTGAATATTACCTCTTAATCTCGAAAAATTCACGTTATTATTGACATTTAATCAATTACAATTCAAGAAATTTAAAAACTTTTACTTTTCTTTAGATAAACTTTTCTAAAGATATATATAAATGGCCCTTGAAATGGAAATAGAAGAATGAATGGATACCATCGATATTAACATGCATATTATAAATTTAGGAAATTTTCAATATTTTATAAACTCAGTTATGGTACACAATTTATGGGTTACATGCATTTGATATAAAAAAAATGGAGGTGTCTATTTTAATCAAATATGCACCAAAAAAAGATATTGCTTATTAGAACTCCAATCATAAAATATATTTTTTAAAAGCATAAATGTAATTTTATCTAATTCGCGAACCGAATATGTTCAAAATATAAAAAAAAAATTAATAATAAATAAAATTAAAACTTTGTTTAAAATTATAATACATATATATTTTTGAAATAAATTGCGATTTAAGAATAGTAATTAAATATTATTATATAAGAGGTCAAACATGAGTTTAAGGATGTGTATGTTCCATTTAATAGATTATTATTTAAAGGAAGAAGCAAGCAGGTTATAGATATCAATTAGATAGATATAGGCTAATTAAATTTATTTAAAAATGTCACTTTTTTAAAAAAAAAAAATAATATAAATATTAGACAAATCAAGATTTATTTATAAAATTCTCAAGTGAATTAGTAAAAAAAAAATTTGTTTATTATGCATGATGAAGCAATTTTGCAGAACATAATCCATCCAATATCTTATCTATGAAATATTCCGTAATCATCCCCGCCTTTCTCTTCCAGGTACCTGTCGGTTTGCATGTGATCTTCCGCGTATTTATCCGTCGCGGGTACGTACCAGAGATGTTTAGAGTCTCGGTTCTTTCTCTGAAGCTCGCTGTAGAGGTCCCAAGCGTACCTTGAACGTGATGGGTAAAAATTTAGAAATTATAATCGAAAGTGGTTTCTATTGTAAGAAAAAATAAAATTAAATTAAGGTCGTGTGTTGGGAGTTGTTGTCAAATCAACGCAATTATTCGAAGGACAGAGACAGATGATATTTAATACTGAGGGAAATTTAAATATGGCATTCGGTTGATAATTTTAATTTTTTAACGACATTTATTAGTACGCAGGGCTGTGTACTTGACCTGTTAAATCAGTTTCCATCAATTGACCGGTTAAATATGTTTCGGTCAATTGACCGACATTTGACCAATAAATGGGTTTTGAGTAAATAATTAACTTTATTTAATGTATATGAATAGTTAAAAGGAATCTATAATATAAAATTCAATGTCATTCAATAACCTATGTTGTGGAGATATTTAATCGATTTCCGTTTCAATAAGAATATCAACTCCCAAACGACCAATTTATTAGGAACCGTTAATAAAATGCCACTCTACTTTGATGGGCACGTTGAGACAAAGCTCGTTCCAACTGACATGTGGCCAGAATCTGTCCTTAGAAAAGTTACAGCTGGCATAATTTTCTATTAAACGAGCCGCTTTTACTTCCGGAATTAATTGCATAGCTAGAAAATAATTCCGTAACCTTAATAAAAGGCGCAAGTTGTATTATATCACGTGACCATTAAATTTATTACTAGTAAAGATGTTTCCTCTCGATATCGGGCCGCCCAATAGATAAGCAGTACAGTGATCACGTGTATTTACTCCGCTTGACAAGTCAATTTGACCGACTTGCCAACCCAGATGTCATACATACGTTCTATGGAATTATTACTTTTTTTCCACTTATCTTAAATCTTTTTCTTTGACTTTCTCATACACCATTAATCATAATAGCGAATAATTTTTAGATTTTATTTCTCGCATCATGAAATAGGAAATAATATTTAGTAATAATTAGTGCAGTGCCGATCCATAAATTTTTCACCAATCCGATCCGATATTTTCCGAAATTGGTTTAAAACCGATCCGATATTTATACCGATTTCCCCCCCCCCCTGAACCAAATGTAATTAAGAAAGCAATATTTTTTACAAAAAATCATGCATTTAAATATAATTTTTTTTATTTACAATTAAGACTATATTAAAAAAAAATATTTTAAATATGTAAAATAAATATATCTAACACATAAAATAAAATAACAAAAAAAGAAAAAAGAACGGATCGGTTTTTACAAATATCGGCCCGATCCGATATCTCTGGAAAACGGTAAATATCGGCGCCAATCCGATCCGATATTTGATATCGGCACGGCCCTGGTTTTTAAGTAGTTGTTATCCGGAAAAGAAAATTAATTTGGAGATGAGGAATCTTGATTCATATTAAATCTTTCTTTTGGATATATATGACTTATCTCCTAACAAACCTTAGAAGGGCTACTGAAAAAGACAAGATATCAAATTCATCCACATTTAAAAATTCCTGAAGATGTCGGTACGCTATTAGTATACCAACTCAAGTGGTTAATGAAATAAATAATTTTTCCCATGTTTTAAATTTGAATTGATAAAATAAACAATTTTTAAACTTACACTTGGAGAGTATTAAAACATATAATATGACATGGAAAAAATAATATTTATAAATTCTCTTATCTATTTAAGCAAAATATTGGCATATAATATTCTAGGTTTCTTTATTTGAAAATTATTTGATGACAAAAAACATGTAATAATTCATTCCCAATATAAATAGTTTAGAGAACTGGTTTAGCAGTTTTCAACACTTAATTTAACAGTCTCTAACAGTTCTCAAATTTAATTTACAGTTCTCAACAATTAAACTCATATACTTGTTATAATCCATCTAAATCCAAAATAATTAATAAAGTTTACAATAAAATTCCTATAATTAATAAAATAAATGGTTTTACAAAAATATTATTATCCGACCAATCAACGATAAGCATTATTGTTGATTGACGTATATGTAAATACATATAATATAACTTTTATAAACTAAACAAAAACTAGGATAACTCTAGAAGTCTGCAAATGGAAAAATTTTCAGGTCTGGCACAGTTGGAATTTAGCTTTTACCCGGCCAGGTCCGTTTTTCCATTTTTTTTATTAATGCTACCTGGCCCAGCTTTTACACAAGGCTTGGCCCGAGATATACGTTGGTCAAACATTAAAATAATAAACAACTATAATACACAATATTGGGGATTGGTAAAATCAAAGGCACTGCAGTTTATGGAAGATAATTTCCATCACATATTTTGGATTCATCAATAATCCAGCCCAATAAAAAAAAAATTCTAATCCTGGCTGCGAATCTCAGGTTAAAACCTATAAGAATTACTAGTATCTAGTCGTGTGACTTCTAAAATGAGGTTAAATCATAATATTCTTATATCCACGAAATAAAAAATAATTTTTTGTAACTGTCAATTTTTTTTTCCTTCTTCAAAAGGTATAAAAAAAATAAAGTTTTGTTTGAATATACTCTTTTAGGGTTAGGCTATGATAGCTTTGCTTAAACATAATTCTAAAGCAATATCAATCTCATGTCTTTTCTTAACATGTTGAATAACAGACGATTATGATTAAAATTTGCATCCCCCTAATCATAGAAGAGCAAATTTAATGGCATTAAATATAGAATCGTGTTTAACACATCGAGTTGATCTAGAAAATAACAGCTGATTGATTTTAAAAATCTGTTTATGATATCAATTTTTTTAAAATAATATTAATTTTTTAATTCTATACATGATAATAACCTAAGAAATATTGATTTTAATAAAGACAAATTGATTCTCATAAACCGATCAGCTGTTAAATCGTGTCTCATCGGATCACACTAAGAATACGGTCTAAAATACGCGTTTCTACCGTATCCTATCGTATTTAGCTCTTTAAAAGGATACAGAGAATGTTAATTAGTGACCTGCATCGCAATATCGTAAATTATTAAATAAATATCATCTGTCTCATAAATTTAAATAAATAGAAAAATTTTAATTATCTGTCACTCGTAAGCGACAATGTTGCTAAACATACAAACTTTAAGCATCACCTGCCCATAACTCATAAGTGTCAATATTGCTATATATAAGCTTTTAACATTGCACGTTAGTCATAAATGCCAGTTATACTAAATAATAGACACTTTTAACATTACCTGTCAGTCATCAATGTCAGTATTACTAAATAATCAAAGCTTATAATATTACATGTCAGTATTACTAAATATTAGAAACTTTTAACATTATATGTCAGTCATAAATGTCAGTATTACTAAATTTTATAATGATATTTTATTATATATATTTTAACGTCAATCATAAATATCAGTATTTCTAAAGGGAGTTAATTTAAATTTAAGTTAAAAATATCACTTTACACCAGTGTAACGTGCTATTTTTACTCTGTATGAAAATTACTCATTTATTTAGTGATATTGACATTTACGATTGACGTGCATAAATTTAGTGATATTGACATTTTTGACTGACATGTTTTACTCCTTATAAAAATTACTCATTTAGTAAAGGAAATTAGCATTTTTGACTGACATATTTTACTCCTTATAACAACTACTCACTTATTTAATGATATTGACATTATAAACTGACTTGTTTTACTCCTTATAAAAATTATTCATTTAGTTAAGGAAATTAACATTTTTGACTACTTGTAATGAATAAATAAAATAAATATAGTGATATTAACATCATTATAAAAATTATACACTTATTTGACATTTACGACAATTTTTATTCTCCTTGCAAAATTTATTTATTTATAACTTAAAAAGGTCAAAACTTCTTTAAAAAAATATGATATAAATAAGATACGCGATATAATTAAGATACGCGATATAATTAAGATATATGATGTAAATAAGATACGCGATATAGTAAGATACATGTTGTGAATAAAATACGCGATATAAATAAGATTAAATAAAATTTATTATGCGGTCAAAATGGTGGCAATAATTTCTTAAATATATATTTACATTAAATTTTTTGATATTATGTAATATTTTTATTGGGGTATAATAAGCCCATTTATAAATAGTATGAATAACAATATTTGTCTGAAGCATAGTTGCCATAGCAACTATCTCCACCTCTGTTCCATAAGTTGCATTTAGGGCCATGCCCGTTCTCTCCAAATATACATCAACGGGTTTCTCCCGAAAACCCCTCCATCTGTTCAACCATATCTTTGCTTCTCATAAAGAGACAGCATTGCTGTCTCAGAAAATTATAATGGCATTCGTCATCACAAACTTCTTAGCTTATACATCTATAATAATGATAAATAATAATTTATTGTAAATAAAAATACCTGAAGAGACAATTTCCATCACCAATAATCCGATCGGTAGATTAATCATTTCCAATCACACCCTTATCATATTTTGGATATCTTTTCTTGATCGCAAAATGAAAGCGTTCAGAATCATATATTTTCCAATTTCTGTTAGTAGGCAGAAAAAGATTTGCCTCCTCTTTCTTAGAAATTACAGTATCTAATATAATTTCACCATCTAAAAAAATATCCAAAATGCACTTCTAAAGTGTATTAAAGATGATCAATTGACTTGGACAGATGCCCTGCCTGGCATACTATATGCCTGTAACACATCTGATCATGAATCTTCGAAATTCACGCCCTATGAGCTGATGAATGGTAGAAAAGCAATACAAGCTTGTAGGGTATAATAAACCATTTATAAATCATATACTATATATTATATACTTAATTATATTTAAGGATGATGAAGATTATGATATAGATCCAGATAATGTTGAGGAGATAGATAGGGAAAAACATTTTCAAAGTGTAGTTTGCAAGATGCAAGACGTACATAATACTGCCATAGGCAATATTAATTTAGCCCAGCTTAAGCGGCAGAGGGATTACAGAACCCGCAATACTGGGAAAAATACTCCGTATAAAATCAATGATAAGGTGCTTATCTGGAACAGCCGTCGAGCTGATAGGAAGGATGGAAAAATGACACGGCCTTGGCTGGGTCCTTTTACAATAGTTGGGATTGACAAAAGTATAAATTATGATTTTTAACAACAAAATATTTATAATATTTAGGCAATGTAGAGCTAATGAGTGCCTGTGGGAAACGGATAAAAACACGAACAAATATTTGTAACATAACACATTATGTTACAAGAAAGGGTATAGTTTATTAAACAGTTCCCAGGTTACCAAGTAAAAAAGTTTTATTCTTCTACCATTAAAAATGTATACAGTTGACTTAATTATTAAATAATATTCCTTTTTTTAGATGATGAAGAAAATTTTCAAGAACCAGCAATTAAAAATGTACAGCATAATTCGGAAGAAAATCATATGAAGGGTAATATTTTAATATTTAATATTAAATCTTTTTTAAAATGTCTAGTTTTGAAATTACTAAATACGATAGTTGGAGAGGATTATAATTGTCAAAACAAAAAAGGTCTAATAAAAAAAATATTTAATATACATATTTTTTAGATGATGGAGTTAAAACAATCAGTGAAGCATTGAAAATGCTAAAGTCTGATGAGCATCGACCTCATAGTAATATTTTTAAGAATTGATAAAATTGATTTTTTAATATGATAGTTGCTCCGCCTCACAATTTGAAGATTGTAGATTGCGAAGTGGGCATGCAAAATAAGAAAGGTAAAAATTTGTATAATTAGTAGATTAATATATATTTTTTTAGATGGTGAAATTATATTAGATACTGTAATTTCTAAGAGGAGAGGAGACAAATCTTTTTCTGCCTACTAACAGAAATAGGACGATATATCATTCTGAACGCTTTCATTTTGCGATCAAGAAAAGATATCCAAAATATGATAAGGGTGTGTTTGGAAATGATTATTCTACCGATCGGATTATTGGTGATGGAAATTGTCTCTTCAGGTATTTTTATTTACAATAAATTATTGTTAATCATTATTATAGATGTATAAGCAAAGAAGTTTGTGATGACGAATGCCATTATAGTTTTCTGAGACAGCAATGCTGTCTCATTATGATAAGCAAAGATATTGTTGAAGAGATGGAGGGGTTTTTGGGAGAAACCCGTTGATGTATATTTGGAGAGAACGGGCATGGCCCTAAATGCAACTTATGGAACAGAGGTGGAGATAGTTGCTATGGCAACTATGCTCCCGACAAATATTGTTATTCATACTATTTATAAATGGGCTTATTATACCCCAATAAAAATATTACATAATATCAAAAAATTTAATGTAAATATATATTTAAGAAATTATTGCGACCATTTTGACGGCATAATAAATTTTATTTAATCTTATTTATATCGCGTATTTTATTCACATCATATATATGTATTCATAGCGTATTTTACAACATATATCTTAACTATATCGCGTATCTTATTTACATCATATATCTTAATTATATCGCGTATCTTATTTATATCGCGTGTATTAATTATATCGCGTAACCTATTTATATCGCGTATCTTATTTATACCATATTTTTTTAAATAAGTTTTGACCTTTTTAAGTTATAAATAAATAAATTTTGCAAGGAGAATAAAAATTGTCATAAATGTCAAATAAGTGTATAATTTTTATAATGTTAATATCACTATATTTATTTTATTTAATCATTACAAGTAGACAAAAATGTCAATTTCCTTAATTAAATGAGTAATTTTTATAAGGAGTAAAACAAGTCAGTTTAAAATGTCAATATCATTATAAGGAGTAAAATATGTCAGTCAAAAATGTTAATTTTCTTAACTAAATGAGTAATTTTTATAAGGAGTAAAACATGTCAGTCAAAAATATCAATATCACTAAATTTATTATATTTAATTTTTACAAGTCAGTTAAAAATGTCAATATCACTAAATTTATTATATTTAATTTTTAAAATTCAGTCAAAAATGTCAATATCACTAAAAAATATAATATTAAATTTATGCACGTCAATCGTAAATATCAATATCATTAAATTTATTATATTTAATTTTTACAATTCAGTCAAAAATGTCAAATATTAAATTTATGCACGTCAATCATAAATGTCAATATTACTAAATAAATGAGTAATTTTCATACAGAGTAAAAATAGCACGTTACACCGGCCAGACCCGATCTCTAATGTTAATATTAACTTTTTTAAAAAAGAATTTTTTTTATCTTTCAAAAGCCCGCAAAATTTTGAAATTTTTTAAAAAATTAATATTAACATTTTTTGAATCCTTTAAAAGACCTAAATACGATTCTGCGTTCATTGTTTAAAATAATAGAACAAAATTAATGAGGAGGCCTATGAGAAGCCTAGAAATGCGTATTGTAGCCATGTAAAAAAAAATATTTAAAATTTCATTAATTTTCTTTCGGTTATTTTTTTTTATACTAACGCTATATTTTATTTATTTAAATTTTCAATTCCCATAATTTAAAACGTTTAAAAAAAATATATTGTCGGGCATAGAGCTGGTTAACGATAGTCACTACCAGAGTTGTTAAAGGATCTAGATCATAAAAATGTGGTATCTGTATCTGTATCTAGATAGATTTTTGATTAAAATATCTGTATCTAGATATTATTTTAGACGATGTATCTGTATTTAGATCCATTTAAAAAGTATCTTTTAACAACTCTGGTCACTACCTTAAGGTAATACCTATCAAAGTATTTTGTTTATTTTTCATTTTGGATAGGAACTACCAAATCTATTTTTTATAATATATATTTGAAAAACCGTGATTTTTGTAAAGCCTCTCTGGCCTAGTCGACAAGAGCGTTGCTTACCAATCCGATAGTTATGGGTTCGAAACCCAGCAATGATCATTTTTTTTCTTCTTAATCTAACTTGGTGGTTCCGTCCTTGGGGGGATGATATATAGGAGGCCGGGCTCGACCACGTGATTCCGTTATAATATACGTTAAATAATAAGGGTCGTATTAGATAATAATAAATTTTGGTCGGTATTTAGCAAAATTTGGTTGGTGTTTAGAAAATTGCTATACGTTGACTTGGTAGTGACTATCATTAACTCATAGAGCCAATAGAGATAAAATATATCTACATATCTCGAGAGATTCCTTGTCTCAGATATAAATTTCATCCAGGATCTCTGGTGATTGTTAACTTTATGCTTAAAGTTTTTAAAAATAAAATCCAGTTTTTTTATACTAAAAAACTTTTCCTAAATTAAATCGATAAGCTAAACATGATTCTATATTAATATCATTAAATTTGAACTTCTATAATAGGGGATGCATAGTTCTGTAGTTTCCATAGTAGCATATTTTAGTCATACCCCAAATAGACCAGGTAAATTAGAATGGATATTGAACATTATAATTCTCAGTCAGTGATTTGCCAATTTTTAAAATAGTACTTTAAAAATATTACTAATGTAACAACACAGAATTAAATGATATAATAATTATTAATATATTATATTTCAATAGGATGCTAATTTAATTTAACAAGTTTAATAGCACTTTTAATTTTGATTATAAATATAAGTTATGAAGGATTTAAGTCTTAGAAATACAATAATTATGAGTTTTAAGATTTAAAAAAAAATCTCAAATGATTTGAAGTTGAACAGAGAAGCAAGTACAATGATTAATATGAAAGAATATCAAATCATTGATAAATATGCCAATACTTTAACAACTCAGCTATTTTCCTTTAAGAAATTAATTCAATTTTACCTCCATTTCTGTACATCCATTTGTTGTGTTAGATAGTCCAAATTCATTTCATGTGTTCTTTGTTGTTTAGTATTAGTAAATTTGATAAACCATCTATGTACAGGATGCTAAAAAAATGTAAATATAATAAGCTTTATAATATATTATTCTGTTATTTAAATATTATAATATTAAATAAATGATATGCAATGTAATCAAATTTAATAAGTATATAAATATAATTAATAGAAAAAAAATATATAATATAATTAGGCTAAATAAAATATGTTACAATAGTATTTCTACTACCTTAAAATATTCATACTCTTCAGGTCTATAACCTTCAGGTATTTCTCGCAATTCCGCAGGACCTAAATTAAAAGGAATTTTGTTTATAAAATTAAAATATGATACCGATAAATATGTGACAATAAGCAACGAATAATATCAATGGAATGCCCGTTAGACAGGCATAGAAATGCTTATTTTGTAAAAAAAAAATTATAAATAATTTTTATCATAATATTACCATCATATCAAGACCTTTTTTAAAGGGCCATTCAGAGGGAATTAGAGGCATAAGCCTCTGATGCATATTTTTGTAAAAATTTTCTAGAAATAAATATTTAAAAATTATATTTAAGTGTTTATAAACTTGTAGGAATTACAAATTTACTCAGCAAAACCATGCTGTTAATAGGATTGATGATCAATAGTGTTGTAAAAAATAAAAAAATATCTATCCATTGATATTATTTAATAAAACATTCAAAAAAATATACAAAGAAAAAATCAATGTAAATTTTTTAAGAATCAGCACTAGGTTTTCTAGTGTTGACATGCAACCGAACTGTGCTAGGTTCAGGAATTGTTGTGGGAAGGGAGGGGGGTGGGAGGATAACTAAATTTATTAAAAAAGATTATAAGATTTTTCTAGATGTCATTTAAAAATAACTTAGGTTTCATTTAAAATAGTGATTAATGTTGTTGAACTCCTCGATTTGAGCCGATTTTAAAAAAGGGGAACTATATTTTATCCAGAATATAACGCAACCCTGAAGATTGCTCAATGGTACCAAAGGCTTGGACATCTATTAGCAAAATTTTAAGGCTTGGACAAATTAATGGGGCTAAAATCTTGAGCTAGCCGTTCTTAAAAGTCGGCTTAAATCTAGCCATTTATCAACACTAATAGCAATTATAAAATATTGACAATTTCTAATTCACAAATTATATTAAATATGAATAATCGCCGTATGAATTCCTTATAAAATAAATGTATTGAAAAGGAGCAATGAATTTTTTAAGCATATAAAATTTAATTTATAAATTTAAATTATATTTAAAAAAAATACTAGAAATATAGATTAAATGCACAAAAAATAAGAATTATTTCATATATAATTTACAACATATTAATTTAAAAAATAGGTTATCTTAACATTAGTGTTGTTATATGGCTCGATTTGAACCAATTTTAAAAACGTCTAACACATTTTAGCTAGAAAAACATTGTTGTTAATAGGTGTTCAAGCCTTTGCCATCTATGAGCAAAATTTCCCGGTTTACGTAATATTTTTCTGGACAAAACATTGGATTCGCCGTTTTTAGAAATTGGCTTAAATCGAGCCCTTTAACAACACTACTAAAAATGATTAAAAAAATATAATTAATAAGCAAATAAATTTATAAAGTAAAATTAAATATTCATGTGATTGGGCTAATTTTTTATTGATTACATAAGTGCTTAGTGTTAACTCTCTATTATATAAAGAAGGGCTAACACTTACCCAATCTATTTTCAGTTATTACTTTTTAGTAATGTTGTTAAACGGCTCAATTTGTGCCGATTTTTAAAACGGCTAGCCCAATATATTATCCCGAAAAATATTAAACAAACCTGAAGTTTTTACTGATAGATAGAAAAAAAAGATTTGAATTAGAGGTCTCCAATTAGCGGATTTTTGTCTCGCCCACGCTCGCCCATACTTAGGACTGTGGTAGGGCTTTTCAAAATATTTTCAACATTAGACTGATGGCGGGCGGATTAGAAAAAATATAAAGTAATAGGTGGGTATTTTTTTTACTAGTTTTCAGTCGAAATGAGCATAGAACGAAAGACTTGCCTTGCTGCGAGTGCGAGTTGAGTAGAGAAATATTAAATTCATACAACTTTTCTTTTGACTCCAAAATGACATAATTTATGAAATTCGTCTGCCTAAATTTCCTTTAATTTCATTATAATACCTTCAGCTATTCCTTTAGTTCATATCAATGTCATTTTTTTAAAGCATTTTAATTTTACAGTAAAAAAAAAGTTTAAAGTTATTAAAAGAAATTTTAAAATGGTAAATAAATATAACACCAATAAAAATTTCAAATCGTTATTAATTATAGAATTAATAGGTAGCATATTTATTTCTGCTGTGTATATGATAAACAGATGTAAATTGGAATATATATGCAATTAATTGAAGAATATCGTAGCCGGCATATAGATGTTTTTTCAGCTCAATGGGGGGGGGGGGGTTTGGGGGATTTGCCCCGTACCTCGACTCCGCGGCGTACGTACCTGCTCATAATCCATTAAACTAGTTATTTAATTTAGAAAGAAAAAAAGAGGATCCCTTCAAACGTTTTCGGCTAGCAGCACCAATAAGTACAACAGTTCCAGAACTGGTGTTTAAATGTCAATAGGCGAATAAAAAAAATTTGGGCTAAACAAAAGACAATACCTATGAATTGTTGATATATTTAATTATTTATGGGGTAGGGAAAGGGCTCATTTTAATTTTAAACGAGTATTATAAATACATAAGTTGTAGTGATGTTGATGAGGGGCGTCACATGCCTTTACAATCTTAGGGTAAATTATTTTTTTTTTTCAAAATTGCCTATTTTTTTAAACATTATACTAATCTACCTTTTTTTTTATCTATGAAAATTTTTTTTGAGGGGAATCGAGCCCCCCTCCCTAGTGAACTACTGGTGCTGATGTTAATATTATGAATAAATAGAAAGTCTTGTTGTCATGTTGGCCAGCTAAAACATATGTAATTAAATAAATAACTAATAAATTTTTAATATAGATATAACTAACAAGTTTCCTCTTAGAAGTTTTCACTCTTTTATTTTCCTTTTATATTAGTTTCCTCTAAATTTTATTTTATTTTATATTTTTTTTTCTTTTCAAAACAGCGACTAACTTTTTTCCCCTTTTATTTAAAAACAGAAGAAATTTTTTTAAAAAAAAATATAACAACCGTAATGCTTTATTTCTTTTTTTCTCTTTATATATATATATCTATTTACTACAATTAAATCATAATAATAAACAAAATGATAATAATAATACTATGCATAAACAAAAATATTTTAAAAAATCGATAAAAATGAATTTGTATGTTAATAATAATAATCCGACTCCAACTCCAAACACCACAATAACATTATTTTCATTTTAATTATAGCTTTTTAGAAAAAGTAGATTTATGAATTTTGGTATCATCCATTTGCATTCTACCTGAGTATTTATAAATATATGAATATTCATTCATTAAATTATGTTTTAAATCTCAAATCTTTTGCACTAACATATGGAGCCAATTTAATTCCACTAAAAATTTAAGTCGATATTGATTTATTCATTCATTATCACGCCCATGCTCAAATATTTTTATAAGTTTATTCATAATAAGGCAATGGCTATTAATCTATTAAAAATTTGAAATTAATTTTTGAGAAGAGATTTGACCTGTTTGCTTTCCTATGGGATTAATATATATATATCAGTGGTGTCTGCAAATGCAGCGTCTACTTGGGTCAAAGGGTAGACATTTAAGGGGGATAGATTAGGATTTATAATTAACTAAGCTTAGAACGGTTAAGATTTAGCTTATTAATATAATGTCACGCATTCATTAAATTAAATCAGCCAAACATATTGGTTTGTGGCAGGACCTTTAAATCCCACCTTAAATGGGATTATCCCAGATTAATGAAGCGATGATGATGGTAGGGACAATTATTTTGGTGACATTTATTGTCTTACTAGCCATTTTAATAGGTTATCTTTTAATAATTTAAATATTGATCAATAATATTTATCATAGGTTGGCTAATTGTTTGGAAATGTTTTCTCCTACAATTCCAATTTGTAAGAGAGCTATGTGGTAAATATGACAAAAATGATAGTAAAAAGAACTCAAAATCATCGAAAATTCTCTAATTTTTAACATAGTTTTTAATGCTATTTATTTATTCAATTGAATATATTTTTAGAGCTTATAAATATATCACGTTTTAGCTTTATAAATGTTATTTATTATTATAAATTATGTTATTTAATTTTAAATATAATATTTACAAGAATAAAATTATAATGCCAATAGATTTATTTAATTTGAACATTTTATGGAATAACAATATATATATTATATATAAGGTCAATTTTTTGCATTAAAAATTTTATAGGCAAACCTTTGTGTGGCCTTAAATTTTATTAAAATAAATAAAGAAAAAATATGAAATTAACAAAAAGTAAATTTTCTAATTGGATACATTAAATTTATCAATCTTGACTTTTTCCTCAAAACTTAAAACATTGATGCTTTATTTCAGATCTCATCTTCATACTGGGTCACTTATTGATTTAAGCTTGGTAGAGCTAAGGCACTCTATTTTTTAGTAGAGATACTTTAGCATGCTATTTTTTTTTAAAAGGAAAAGTAACTCCTATTTTGAATTTTATATAATAAATTTAAAATTCATTGAAAAATCATATTCTTTATTTTATTTAATTTTGAAATTTATATTTAACAAGCTGCTGCATTTATAAATCTAGTTTTCAAAATAATTTAAAATATTGGAGATAGAAATTGATCTTGAAGATAATTTTGGTACAAATCATATTGAAGTAGTTTCCCTGGAAAATGTTGATAATATAGAATTTCCTTTTCCTGAATTCGCAAAATATTTTTTATTTTGATTAAAAATAAATTAACAGGGCATGTGTCAGAAGGTTTTATAATCAAACAAGGCATATACTTTTAAATGTTTCCTTGTTGAAGCTGATATATCAAACAAAATTAATTTCAATCTCAATCATTATTTGAAATATAAATCTAAATCAAAGCTGTATCCATAGTGGTTTTTGAGTTAGTTTTAGATGAAAGTTTATTCTCTGGCCCAGTCCAAACATGATATGTTTAAACTAACCATAAGATATTCAAGATATTACATTACAAAATTACATAAATATATTTAATATTAACATTTCATCAAACTCATCTATTTAATAATAAAATTAATGTTAAAACGTTTAAAATTAACCATCTATCTATATATTTTTAAAATTTATAAATATTATCAAACAATTTCAATCCTTTCATATTTTTTTTTAAAAGTTTTGAGAGAAAATGGTTTATTAAGTTAATGTGTGTGGTGGCCTTGCCAATCAGGGGGTCACTTATCCCCCAAATCTAATTTTTATTCTAACTATTACTCAACGTGTAACCAGGAATTTTCTACAGGTGGGGGGGGGGGGTTGATAATTATTTTAATATTGAAATATTTTTTTTTTGAAGCTAGTATCCAATCGTTTTTGAAAATATGATAATTTTGAACACAAATGATGAGATATTAGAGAATACAAAATTATTAAGAGCGAATGCTAAGGTCGTATAGCCGGAAATAATCAATCGGCTAATCAACAAATATTTTTAAGGTCAAGGTCGATCCGATTAAAAATTTTTTTAATCGCTAAGCTGAGTTGCTTGCAGGGCTACGCCCCGCTACTATTAGAATCTTGAACTGACCCCATAACTTTACCAACTCTGGATGGATTTAAATCCAAAAAATACTCAAATGAATATTCTTGAGAATCTTACTTTATATAAAAAAAATAATATGCTTATTAAATTTCCGCATTGTCCTCAAGTGCTAGTGTTGAACGATTTATTTAATCCTTAGCATTTACTTCCTGATCGTCGCTCTAGACTTGGAGATGAGAGTTATAACATTAGAGATCTGCAAATATAGGTCCTGCCTGTATCTGGCCCGAACCCGGCCCGGCCTGTATCTGGCCCGAACCGGGCCCGGTCCGAAGCCGAATATTTTTTAAGAAAATTCCAGACGGGTCAGGCCTAGAAATCTTTTAAAAATATATCTAAATTTATCAATTTTATGTTGAATTTTTTATGTTGAATAAAAATATGTGATTAAATTTACAGATAGTTGACGCCATGTAACATGTATCGTTTTTATTTTGAGTAATTATAAAAATTAATTTTCTATATTTAAATAAATTCGGGCCGGGTCGAGCTCAAAACTTTATAAAAAATTTCGGGCCGGGTCGAGCTCAAAACTTTATAAAAAATTTCGGGCCGGGTCGAGCTCAAAACTTTATAAAAAATTTCGGGCCGGGTCGAGCTCAAAACTTTATAAAAAATTTCGGGCCGGGTCGAGCTCAAAACTTTATAAAAAAATTTCGGGCCGGGTCGAGCTCAAAACTTTATAAAAAAATTTCGGGCCGGGTCGGGCTTGATATTAAAGAAAAATAATTTTTTTTAAAAAAAATATTTTAAGTCATATTCTTTATACAAATATTTTTTTTTTCTTTGTGGGAATAGATATATGCAAAAAATATTTTTAAAGTAGCGTAAAAAAAAAAAAGTAGCGGCTAATAGCGACTTGTTATTTTTTTATTGTAAAATAGCGGAGGCGTAGCGATGGCGTAGCGGTATCGTGAAACTTCTAAAAAGTAGCTTTTAACAACACCGAAAATGACAAACTTAAAACACCCCCTTTATCAATTAGTTCCTATCAATAATCAGGCGAAATAATATCTGAATTTTAAATATCGCATTTTGAATCGCTATTCAGAAATCAAATACGTCTAAATGCATTTGCATTGAGGAATCTTATGATTGACATTTAATAATACCTAGACTGACGACGCGTTGATAATAATGCACTTGAAAGTGTCGTCGAATGCAAATCAGCTGGATCCGCCATTTTGGTAACCCATATAATAATTATTATCATGTATAAAAATACTATTAAATTGATAACCATCATCAGGCAATTCTTTAATAATGTTTGCGTCAGAACGTAGGAATAAATTGTCCCTCTAGTTTAAATTTTTGTTATTAATGATACGGGTAACCAAAATGGAGTCTCCAGCTGTTTTTCATTGAAGTATACACTTTTACTGAAATGTATCGTCAGTCTAGGTAATATTATATGTCATTGGATTCAAGTATCTTTATGAATATTTTATGTTCTTTCCGGGCCTATTTAACTGACGAAGAAGTAAAATATTTTAAATCTTGTTACATTTTGAATAGATTTATATTTCAAATTTGATATGAATCTTCATATTAAGGGTCAAGTAATAAAAACGTTAAACTTTTGAAGGCACTAATTCTGAACGCTTAGGGCCATTATGCAATGCTCAGCTTAGTATTACATTTTAGTTTAATACTTCGATCTGCCTGGAAGCAGCAACTATAAGAAGAAAAAAGAGTCATCAACAATATAAGAACATTTCTTAAAATTTGGCGTCAAAATTCCAGATAGAAATTAAAAATATAGATACACTTAAAAGCGATCATAATGAAATAAAAAGAGACATTTAAACAAATGTAAATATATTATTCTAAAATATTAGAACTCGAAGCCCCCTGTCTGCATAAACCTTAATACTTCTATAATTTAAGAGCGATAGCATAAAAAGTCCTTGGAAAAATGTGAATATCAAAAATAGGATGAGTTTGTCACGATCAAAATTGAAAACGATCACAATAGGTGACACTTTTTGTTTTTAAAAGCACTGAGATTGAGTGATTGATTAGCGGATAGTGATCGGCATTCAGCCTAATTTCTTAAGCACGATCCGGTCCGAAACCCGTTTTGGCCGGGTCGGGCGGTGATTTGCAGATCTTTGAGTAGAATATCAAACATCGATCCCATAAGAATTGCGCCTTTAAAAATGGTCTAACAATTTTTTTTCTCTTGTACTTAACCTAGCAAATAAAAACCGGTTTTACAAATCTTTCAAAAATATGCATTTATAAACCGGCCCGGCTTTTTTTCTTTAAAAAAATTTCAGGCCCGACCCGTGTAGCGGGCCGGGGTTAGGGCCGGGCCTGTATATTTGACTATGTTACTATTTTGTTAACAATTATGAGACGGACAGAAAGGAAAGTGTTAGATATAATTTTTCATAAAATTATATTTTTTAAATGAAATTCGCATATGATTAACCTCGTCTCGTTTAATTTTATGTCATTTTAAAAATTGTCGTATTTGCATTTTATTTGCGACAGATTTTTCAGGAAATCTTTTTCAATTTTGACTGGAATTACTTGAAAATTTAAAAATTATAAAATAAATCTTAAGAATAATCGAGAAAATTAAAAATAAAAATAAAAATAAAATGAAAGATAAATAGATAAAAATAATTTAAAAAAAAATAAGTGATAAAGATTAAAAATTGGAAAAAATTAAAAAAAATAATAAAATAAAATAATAAAGATAAAGATAAAGATAATGATAATAATTTTTTTTTATAAAATAAGGTAAAAGATAAAAATTTGAAAAAATTTAAAAAAATTAAAAAAAATATATATCTAATCTTTACTCGTAACAAAAAAAATAATATATTTTAATAAAAATTTATAATTTCTTAACAAATATTTAAACAGGTGAAAAATTTTGTATGTTATTTTCATTTCCGTTTTCCACTTGCAAATAAAAGTAAATAAATGATTTTTTAAAAATAATTCAATTTTCAATACAAGTGATTAACCAAAAAATACCTAATTCAATAAAATATATATAAGAATAAATTAATAATAACCTTTAATAAAATACATTTACTATTCTTACTTAATATGAGCCAATAGTTGTATTTTAGTATTTTAAAATCGATTTTTGCTTATATTATTTACCAAATTAAAAAAAAAAGACCATAATTTTATAAAAGTAAATATCTTGCCTCGGTTGCAAAAAAAAAATTAGGATTAATATTCTTATCAACAAATATTACGATGATGTGCTATTGACCTTACAATAATTATCTGTCTGAGATGTTTGATATCAGGGGGCAAAGGTACCATTTGCAAGTCTCGGCCCCGGATATTTTTTTTCAAAAATTTTTTACGGCCCGGCCCGGTTTTCATATTTTAATGTCGGGCCCGGATTTTTTATAGGCTAATAATGGCGATTTCAAATATTTGGTTTATAAATAAATAAACGGATCGAGACTCAGCCCGAAAAAATTTCCGGCCCGGCCCCTCAATTCCTAATATACGAAATGATATACAAATAAAAAAAAACTCACTCTATAAAAACGGAGGTGGGACTTCAAGTTCCCCCAAAAAAACATGAATAGTTTTATATTTTAAAATGGTAATTTGTATATTTTGTTTAATTTTTTTAAAAAAAAAATCAAATTCTTTGAGTTTCTGATCTAAAGGGAAAATGTTAAAGTTCTGCATGACCTTCTTTCCTTCCTTCCTTCCTTCCTTCCTTCCTTCCTTCCTTCCTTCCTTCCTTCCTTCCTTCCTTCCTTCCTTCCTTCCTTCCTTCCTTCCTTCCTTCCTTCGCTTTCTTCCTTCCTTCCTTCCTTATGTCCAAGGGAAGAGATAACGTTTGGTTAAAATAAAATAAGATAAAATTCGTTTAATTTTTAATAAAATAAATTTTAAACTGACAGAAAGTTAGGTATGATTATATTGTTTTTATCATTGATTGCCTTAAATGAAAAATTCTATAATTATATGCCTAATTTACAAGAAAGGTTTGCATCAGAAAGAAAGAAAGAAAGAAAGAAAGAAAGAAAGAGCCATGCATGATGAGCTATTTTTAGATCATAACTTTTGCATATAAACTGTAACCATAAAAAAAAAATATAATCGAAAATTTAACCGCCATATTTTCCGATGGTTGGAGTTGGGAGGGGGGGGGGAGTGCAGGTTTACGGAAGCAGCTGCTTTCTTAACCTTTGAAAGGGAATACTATGTAAATTAATTGCACGTGACACAAGAAAGGAAGATAAATTACAGACCATATTAGACAAAGGCACCTGTCCTAATTTTTAAACGATACAAAAAGAAACTTTGAAAACAGTAAGTTTTTTAAAAACGTCACACAGAATTGAAATAACAGTAAGGTATATTTTTTTAAATTTAAAATAATCTGATTTTACCGGAAATGTGATTACAGCATGTTTGGAATACCCGCTCATCTTAAGAATCGTAGATAATTTTATAGTTAAGAATTTTGAGTTCGTTTATAATTTATTTCGAAAAATCTACGGAAAAACTAATAAGAAATTATTAATTAAATTCAAAAGTTCACGATAAAATTATCCGAAATTCTTAGGGGTGAGCTAATTCCAAACATGATGGAATACATCTTCCGGTAAGATTCGATCTTTAAATTTTAAAGTTGAAAAAATTAACATATTGCCATAATATATTGGAATTTAAGTAGTGTTTGGTTATATTAAGTATTTTTTATTAATATAAATAATTTTTACCCATGAAGTGTGTACCACTCTTAAATGTTTATTTTATATATAAGAGTTGGTTATTTTTTAATACTTTAAGATGTATCGAGGGCAGCTCTAGGATTCTGAAGAAACCTGCCCCTTTCTACCATGGCTAGTAATTCCGAGAATAGAACAATTTTATTTTAGTTTATCACTTTGTTGATTTTCTTTGGGATAATACATTGTTTGATAATAATAAGGTTTGTCAAATTTATAAAACTATGTCCAAAGAATATAAGATTAGCAATAAATAAAATTCCAATTGTAGCTAAAAAAAAATTTCCTGATCAATTTTGAGAAGTAACAATTTGGAATATTGTCTTTTCTTGTATCATTTTCTAATTCTGATTTTGATAATCATAGAATTTTTTAATGTTTTTTTTTATTCAAAGTCATAAGATATTTTAAGAAGTGAAAAAAAAGAAGATCTAACATCTGATTTTGAAAGTTCTAAGCTAAGAACATTGCAATCCATAAATAATATATATATAACTTCATTATTTCTCTTTTTTAAGACCCATCATGTATGCTGCTACCTTCGATTCGATGATAATGCAAGTTTAATGAAAGATTCAATGATGGATCGATGAAAAATTTTTTAAATCCAAAAGGAATGACGGAAAAATATTTGTTAAAGATGATAACGAGAAATATCTAAGAATATTTTACCAATGGAATTTCTAGTCAAGTCTTTTGAGAAAATATCAAAATTTACAAAAATATTTACATTAAATGCTAAAAAATTATGGGGAGGGGGGGGGGGCTTAAATTATTAAATGATCTGGAGGTTATTAGAATTTTCCAGACTCGTAAGATTCTGAGAATTGTAACATCTTTTGTTCTTCAGATGAATGAATCCGAGATTTATGATTTAGACTGGAAAAAAGTGTTCTTTCATTTTACCTTATCGTTTTACTTTCTCATTTTTTTTTCTTCTCTTCTTTCCCTCTTAATTTATCAAATTTATACAAATATTTTATTATTAAGTATTCTTACTAGCGTTGTTAAACGGGTCTGACTTCAATACTTTAGCCAGAAAAATATTTCCTAAAACCTCAAAATTTCATTAATATATGCCTTAGACCTTTGTGCTTTCTATGAACAGAAACTTCAGGCGTGCTTAATATATTTTTCTGGATAAAATATTGGTTAGCAACACCAATTCTTACTATCTCAAGTAGCGCCTGGAAGGGTCGTGAATTAATTAAAAACAGACCATGAATTCAATTTAAAAAAAATAATTTTACCGTTTCATCATCGGAATATTTGAGGATTATTTGCCTAAATTATTAATTTCAATTTTCATTTTTAGGAATCACGTGGGAATTCAAGATCTCGAATCCCCACGTTGGGATTCCGAATGTCACGTGATTCCATATATCGATACGACATATATAAATATATTAAAGATTGATGCAAATAAATAAATTATATCCGAAATTTATAATTTGTAGTTGGTTTAAGACCCGCGCTATTCAATTTTCTAAATAGAAATGAACATTCTACATAAACAGCGCCCATTCCTTAATATAATTAATTTTGCGATGGTATGCCATAGGTGGGAATTGAATTTCAGAGGGATCAAGAGATCGTTGGAATTGAAACCAGAACTGGAACCTTTAAAATACATCATACTGCAATATATTTACTCTTTTTTATTATTATTTTTATAACTGTATAATAGATATATTAATATTACGAAATGAGGTTATTGCACAATACGAGTTATTCACGGATTTATAATGAATAGAATTTTATAAATTATATAATAATATAAAAATACTCTTTAATTAAAACATTAAATATATCTGTAATATACATAAATTTATAATGAGTATAATAATGTGAAATTCCAGGTGGCAAAGGGAAGGAATGAATTAAAAATAATAATTTGTTCCCTTCTTAAATTAAATAAAAAAATTTTGAAGATCTTTCTTTCATTATTGATGATTATCAGGGAAAAATCTTTTAATATCTTATAAAAGGTACATAAATGTCTATCTGTCTCAAGCAAGATATGAATTAGATATTTCTACTATTATCGCGTCATACTGACTTTTAAGACGCAACAACCATTCGAAAACTACCATAACGATACGCTTCCTAAAAGCGTGTTTGATGACGGACGACAGCAAATTTCCTTTTCCTTTATCGGTGTCATCCCCGATGTTCCTTAATACCCTAGCTATTTCTCTAATAATCATTTCTTGGGGGCACGGTCTTGGGATAATGGATGAGCACGATTTGTATGGTGGAATTTTGGCGGCAGAAATATCATCCGTTATTTGACGAGAGTTCTGACAGCGATGATAGGCGGAAGGAGTTGTATTTAGGATAATAGAAAAAGTATTCATAGACTGTTTTCTTTATGATAATCATTTGTTTTTACGAATGAGGGAGGACTGTATTCATTTCCCTTCATAGAATTTTCGATAAAATGACTCGTAATAAATTTTTCGAGATTTTGTCCCCAATTATGAAAATCTCACTAAAAATGACTAATGGAGAAAGGATAATAATTTTTCTAGATTATGTCCCAAATATAGAATTTTACCAGAAATACCAATGGAATGATGATAAATTTTCGAAATTTTGTCCCTAATTATGGAAATCTCACTAGAAACACCAATGGAGAAATGATAATAATTTTTCGAGATTATGTCCCAAATATAGAATTTTACCAGAAATACCAATGGAATGATGATAAATTTTAGAGATTTTGTCCCCAATTATGAAATCTTACTAGAAATTACCAATGGAGAAAAGATATTGACATGACATCGACGATTTTTAAGGGATTTTTATTCTAAAAATTGACCAATAGCCATTGTGAGAGCATCATATGAAAAAGTAATTAAAAAATAAACTTAAAAAATATTTTTAAATTTAAAATAAGGATTTTGATAAATTAAATTATTTTTTTTTAAAAAAATAAAATTTAATTGACATGTTATAATTGACATTTTCAGCTTTACCTCAAAAAAAGACGAAAGAATGCCAATCATTTTGCTACATATTTTATTTTTATAGGAATGGGATAATAATAAAAATAAGAGATGAAAAAAATTAAATGTAAAACGAAAAATAAAAATAAAAACAAGCCATAAGAAAAGAAAAGAATACACAAGAGAGTGAAAAAGAGAAGATTAAAATGTCTCAATGCTCTTCATTCCAAATTTTTATAAAATATTTTTTTCCCACGCAGGTAATAAGTATAAAAAGTGATTGTCCTGTCAATAAAACTCACCTATTATACTTATGGGCTTTCCTATTGTCAATCATTTTTTTTTTATTAAAAGTAAGCGTCCCTTTTTAAAAAAAAATAATAATAATATCATTACGTTTTCAATTTTCTTGAGGGAGAGTGGAGGGTTAGGTTTTAAATTAAGGTGAGAAGCCACTTGAAAGACATAATTATGAATACATGTATATTTAGGAAACACGCATCTCCCCTAAGATGTTTTCCAGGTTTCATCTTTCGATTTTAAAAATTATTAATGTATATAGAGAGGAAATAAAATATTGCCAGCCATTATATTCCCATTTGTCCACTATTGGACCAAATTCCCATATTAATTATATGTAACATCGTTTTGAAAGAAAAAAAAAGACTTATTAATGTTAATTGATATGTTATTTTATAATAAAATAAATTATTGTGTAATTATAGTTTTTTTTAAAAATCCTTATTATTGAAAAAACATAATTATTAGGTGTTTAAAAACAAATAATAAATTTACCCCCATGGTTTAATATCGATTATAAATAACAAATTTATTATTAACTAATAATATCTATAATTAATGTAAAAATTTATAAATTTATATTTAGGTATGGGTCGGGCGGGGCTTAATGACCCATCTATGGATATGCAGCTGGAACGGCAGATTTCAAGTGATATTCTTTGTCGAAGGTAGAAGCCTTCCTTTTTAGATCACCTGTGATTAACCGTAACCTTTGCCCTATTGTAAATTAAAAATTTTAGGGCTTGGGGTCCAAATGTATCGTTGAATTTGGAAATTAAAAGAAATGTTAAGGATGGTTATACGAGATCAGTGGCTAACACAACAAGACAAATTCTGAGATTTCTCGTGTTTGGATATGAATTCCCCCAAAAATCCAATAAAGGATTTTTTTATAAGTGGTGTGGAATGATATTTTAGGTAAATTCCATACATTTATAAAGAATATAAATAACTTTTTATTTATCAAGAATTTAAGAAAATATAGTATTAAATTATAGGCTTATATTATCAAAAATAAATTAACTTAGTTATATTATAGAAATCTCATTATTCACTAATGATCCGTTTTAAGACATGGAATTTTCTAGGGAATTTAGTAATTGGCATTTCCAGGATATTGTTATGGGGGAAGGGGAGATTATAATACGGCACAACCCTTGTACCCGGACCTGACTTAGGGCCAGCCTTGCAGGGTTCCGATACTTATTGCAATATAATATCATATTTATTGTGTTATATTAGTTAGAGTAAATTTATTATAGTAAAATATGCCGTAAAGCAATTCATTACGACACACATTTATAAAATTTTTATATTAAGGAATACATTGCAATGTTTTTTTGAAAAGATATACCAGCTATTTTACCTTTTTGCATCTTCTTGTTTTTTAAGTCAGCATAGAAATTAAAGGTGGATCTTTCTTTCTTTCTTTCTTACTTTCTTTCTTTATTTCTTTCTTTCTTTCTTTCTTTCTTTCTTTCTTTCTTTCTTTCTTTCTTTCTTTCTTTCTTTCTTTCTTTCTTTCTTTCTTTCTTTCTTTCTTTCTTTCTTTCTTTCTTTCTTTCTTTCTTTCTTTCTTTCTTTCTTTCTTTCTTTCTTTCTTTCTTTCTTTCTTTCTTTCTTTCTTTCTTTCTTTCTTTCTTTCTTTCTTTCTTTCTTTCTTTCTTTCTTTCTTTCTTTCTTCTTCTTTCTTTCTTTCTTTCTTTCTTTCTTTCTTTCTTATTTATCATGATAAGATTAGATTGGAATTGCAGTTTCTAACATGTGAGAAAGACTTTTTGGTAATAAAAAGAAAAATTTACAATGATTTTACTGTTAGGGTTAGGGTTATCAATATTTTATATAACTTTACATTGATGAACATAAACTGAAGAAATATATCTAAAATAATAAGTCAAGTTAATTAAAATTTGATAATAAAATATAAATTTTGAAATGACTTATGTTAAAAGAAAGAAAGAAAGAAAGAAAGAAAGAAAGAAAGAAAGAAAGAAAGAATACGCTTTAGATTGGATATCCTTATAACAGCTTCTTTATGGAATATTCAAAATTGACTTGTAACTGAGAGTTATAGCCGAAAAGAATGGTTATAGCGAATATTATAATCAGGCTTGAAACCAATTTTTGACCAAATTTTAAATGCTTGTAATATTATATTAAAATTGTGTGATTAGTTAAATTATTTAATTTCGAAAAAATGCAATAAAATAAAAAAAAATTTTTTTTGTTCGTGCTTATTTTGTCATGTCTAAACTTGATTGAATTTATTTATAATATATTCTAAAATAAATAATTAAAAATAAAAGAATAATGTTGTTGATGAAATGGAATAAAAAAAATGGTGGCTAAAATCACGTTATCTGGCTACATCTACCAATAGTCGTAGCTTGTACAATTCTCTTGCAATGAAGACCAACCATACAGGGACACCCGGGGGTATTTGTTTTTGAGATTTGACAGATTTCATCGAATGCCAATTTGGGCTGACAGTAATCTTGTCATATATTTATTTTAAAATAGTATTAAATATAATTAATGTCAATTTTTCTGTATAATAATTTGGAAATTTGTCAATCATATTTTTTTCAGCTCGAACCGCGGGATTACCCAATCACATCGCAAACTCGAATGAGTTTAAAAATAGGATCACGTGATGATGTAGTTTATTTGCACAAACTGTTGCACAAATCATTAATAATATCTTTAAAAAAGTGACAACCTTTTAATCTTGTTTATAAAAATTATTAACTTATATTATTTGATATGTCTACGAATAAATCCTTTCCGCAACATTCATTGGCACCACAATCTTTGACTGACGTGCATATCTTAGCAGCCTGAAATAAAAAAAAATAATGTAATCTTTGCGAAATGACATAAATTCTACTAGATTGGGGAAACTTCTCTTCTCTTCTCTTCTCTTCTCTTCTCTTCTCTTCTCTTCTCTTCTCTTCTCTTCTCTTCTCTTCTCTTCTCTTCTCTTCTCTTCTCTTCTCTTCTCTTCTCTTCTCCTTTCAACCCCAATCCGAGTTAAGGCCCGGAACAGCAGATAAAAAGAAGATTTTTAGGAAAGCCGAGAATTTAGCAAATTTATGTCGTTTTCCTTCAACTTTTATCGATTTCTACACAAAACTCCGATTCATAGAAACAAATATAACCGAAAATATAATGTTTATCAGTGTCGTCACTAGCCTTTTCAATCTCAGGCGACTTAAATTTTTTAAAAAAATATTTTTTTTAGATTTTGAAAAATATCTGTTTTTTAGGTTTAAAAAAAACATATTTTAAAATTTTCAAGAGGCTCATCAAATTTTTGCTCCCGCCACCCCTTAGTGACGCTACTGATGTTATTACAGAGCGTTTTTTTAAACGGTGGTGCCCGTTTCCGGTTCTTAAATTATTTCTGGTTCCGACAGGTTTTAATTCTAGTTCAAAAACAATAACTATATAATTAGAACTATTTTTAATGAGAAACCCCTTTTAAAATGAATTAGATTTCATGTTCCCGGCAACTTTAAGGGTGGGTGTAGGTTATTACCCCTATTGAAGATCTTTCTAGATTCCTAGGGGTTGGGTTCTGGTTTCAAATTATGGTAGTGTTGCTATAAAGCCCGATTCGGGTGTCGGGCCGGTTTTAAAAATTTAAAAATCGGATATTACCAGAAATATGTTTTATCATATTTGATCATGTTTGGAATACCTATCTTATATATTGTAGATAATTTTTCGCCGTTAACCTTTACAAGTCATTTATAATTTATATTAAAAAAATCTACGGAAAAACTAACATAAAATTATATGAAATTCAAAAAAAGTTCATAACGAAATGGCCTAAAATTTATAGGGTAGATATTCCACCCGGTAAAAAGAAAGAAAGAAATAAAGAAAGAAAGAAAGAAATAAAGAAAGAAAGAAAGAAATAAAGAAAGAAAGAAAGAAAGAAAGAAAGAAAGAAAGAAAGAAAGAAAGAAAGAAAGAAAGAAAGAAAGAAAGAAAGAAAGAAAGAAAGAAAGAAAGAAAGAAAGAAAGAAAGAAAGAAAGAAAGAAAGAAAGAAAGAAAGAAAGAAAGAAAGAAAGAAAGAAAGAAAGAAAGAAAGAAAGAAAGAAAGAAAGAAAGGAAGGAAGAAAGAAAGAAAGAAAACACATTGCCGGAAGAAACATATTGACGCTTACATATAGAAAGGAATTTTGTATATTGAGATTTAGTTCTTAAAGAAAAAATAATGTATATATGATACCTCGGTGAAGCTGACACTTATCGCTGCTAACTTAATCACTAAGCATAGAAGCCAGAGTTTGCTCATGGATTTACTTTACTTTTTTCTAATCAAATAATTTTATCTATTTTTTTTTGCAAAAAAATTTAAAATTTTTAAAAAAGTGAAAAAATTTTTTTTTTAAAAAAAAGATAAAAATAATTACCAAAAATTTCAAATTTATGAAAAAGTAATATAAAATAAAATGTCCAGTTTTAAAAAAAATGACAAATTCTATGATTCCAACTTCCGGTTAAGCTTTAACCAGATTCGGCCAGAAAGAAAAAATCTAGAAAATTCCCCCTCTATGTTTTTTTTAAAAAAATTCTTTTTAATTTGTCTAAAAACGATTAAAAAAACTTTTTTTTAAAAATTTCCTTGTTGAGATAAAGATAATTTTTTTTTATTTTATAAAATCTTAGTTTTTATAAATCTAATCTCTCAGAGGCTGTTCAAACATAATAATATCAATTAAAGATCTGTAAAAGAAAACCCGGCCCGAACCCGGTCCGGTCCAAACAGTCTTCGGTCCCGGGGCCGGGTATATTCTTAGAATTTTTTTTTAAAAGTATATCTAAATTTATCAATTTTTATGTTGAATTCTTTTATGTAAAAATAAAAATGTGTGATTTTTATTTATAAAAACTAGGCGCCATATGACATATATATTTCATTTTGAGTTAATTTCTATATTCAAATAAAACCGGGCCGGGCCGGGTCGGGCCGGAAAAACTCTTTAAAAAATTTTGAGCCGGACCGGGCTTGAAATATTAGGCCCAGTGCAGATCACTAATGTTAATTCTAACAAGTTCAAAATAAAGTGGTAAATTTTTACCCCTTCTCCAACATTTTTCAAAAAAAAGAAGCATTTTAACAATAATCTTTCTTAAAATAGTAAGTGGAGTTTAAATTACGCGCGTTTTTGCAGCTGGTTGGAAATGGCGGAATAATGAATTTGGAATGATATCATTTGAAAATGGCGCGCTATTCTTTAGTCGCGCCAAATATAGTGTTTTGCAAATTGGACTCAATACGTTAAAATCAATATTTTTACCCGGCAAAAAATATTGTAGCAGGATCGAAGATTATGTTCATAGATTAGTACAAAGGTATGAACATCTGTTACTTTATTCTAAAAAGATTTAATGTTAAAGATTTTCAAAGCCCTTTTGTCAAATTAAATCTTCAATTTAATAGTTATGGATAATAATTCTTAGCTGCTTCATCGAAGCCAAGCTTTTTATAGTACAAGCTAATAACCAAAATTAGTACTATAGGTTTCAGGTTAGCATTTAGTAGAAGAAGGACAAAAAAAAGATAGGAATCCTAAAATCTCTGTTTCCCAACCTCATAGAATTTTTCATCCTGCTAATTATCCTTTCCAATAACTTTTCTGGCCAAAATTGTGAGTTGCCATTTTTAGAAACCGGTTAAAATCAAGCCGTTTAGAAACACTAACCAAATATAACAATAAAATATCTCGAATGAGTTTGCGAGTCATTATTTTTAATGTTTAATATCGCATCTGCATACGGGTAGGTTTTTTTTTGCTGTTTTTAATATTTCTCTCGAATCGCAAACGGTTAATTTAGTTTACTTATATTTTTTTAAAAAGCAGTGAAAAACCAAAATGCAATCCAAAGCGCTCTTATAAAAAATTTATGGGAGGAAGGGGGGGGGGGGTGTGCCACTCAAGGATCTTCCTCACACTTGAAAAAATCTTGAATACGGCTACGAAATATCATTAAGAATTGGTAGGGACACTCACTCCTCTTCGAAAAATGGGGAAAAACATTATTATTGACATTTCAAAACAAAAAAATGTCACGATATCCGTATTTCGTCTTACTGTAGAGAAATTATCTTTTATATATATCGCGATTAGAATTTGTTTTTTTTTTATAAATATAATACGCTTCCACCCCCCAAAAAGTTGCCCTAATTCATTTATCATGGAATGTACATCAAATTAGTGATATACATCGGGCCCAATTTTTCAAACCCGGTCTGGCCCGAACTCAAATTTTTTTTTAAAAAATTTAACCGACCCGGTCCGGCCCGGTTTTATTAAAATATAGAAATTAATTTTCATAATTACTCAAAATAAAAGACATATGTTATATGGCGTCTAGTTCTTTAGATAAAGTCAAATATTTTTATTTTACATATAAACTATTCAATATTAAATTGATAAATTCGAATATATTTTAAAAAAATTTCCAAGGCCCGACCTCTATTCGACCCGAATTTTTTTAAAATATTAGGCCGTTCGGGCCGGGCCGGACTCGAGTTGGGTACCGGTCGGGCCTACTTTTGCACTCTACAACAAATGACTTAAGAACCGTATCCAAAAAAAACTAACAACTTTAGAAATAAGACAAGATACTTCTTAATCGAATTACCTCAATATTAGATCCGATACTTAATATTATACCAATCCAAGCTGCTAGCTTTAGGAAGAATGGTGTACTGGAAAATAACAAATAAATCCACACATATCGGCCTATTACCGAGTAGAAAGGTCTCAAATATATAATATAGGGGTGGCATCGGCCATTTTTTTAAAAAAATGAGTATCCCTTCTGATTATATATTCTTGAAAGTATTATAATTCGATGGATAATAATGTGCCATGAATGGCCATATTTTTTTTTTTGAAAAAAATCTCTTCTCTTCTCTTCTCTTCTCTTCTCTTCTCTTCTCTTCTCTTCTCTTCTCTTCTCTTCTCTTCTCTTCTCTTCTCTTCTCTTCTCTTCTCTTCTCTTCTCTTCTTCTTCTCTTCTCTTCTCTTCTCTTCTCTTCTCTTCTCTTCTCTTCTCTTCTCTTCTCTTCTCTTCTCTTCTCTTCTCTTCGTTTCTCTTCGTTTCTCTTCGTTTCTCTTCTTTCTTTCTTTCTTTCTTACAAATTTTATTTCAATGTGTATATTAAATATTAATCTTTAAAATAAAATTTGAATCAAAGCTCTTTGTTTAATACTTTATGAATTAAATGATATTATGTGAAAGTTGTTTTTCGGGCCATATGCTATGTGTTAACTGGCCATAATATATTATTGAAGAATTTTAATATAAATATGAAATAATAATACAATATGAAATATATTGTAAAAGACATCAATTGTACACTAATTTAATTAGTATTAAAATCTCAATTTATTACCACATCTATTTAATGATAATGTTACAAATTAATATCTTAATTACCATTTTACTAAACATTCTTAAGCTTGTTCATCATTTTATTTCACCAAATGTTGTTTTGCGAGGGCTTTTCATTTTATATGTGAATGTGAATTGTGGCCAATCAATACATGGCCAGTCAATACTCACCTCTCTATTATTATTAAGCGCCTTTATATGTTCTATTAAATAAGCTTTTAAAGTCTAATTTTTTGTGTGAATAATGCTAAATGCCTTAGGATAATATTTATAAAATATCAGTAATCTAAATTAGCAATTTTTTCACCAAACAAAAAAAATGTGTAACGTGATTTTTCCAGAAAGAAGGCACTAAAAACAGTTTATTTGAAATATTTTTTTTATAAAATTGCTCTATTCAATAAATGAACTTAGGTAAGGTACATATCATAAACATACACATTTTGACCAATTTTGAGAGAAATTGGTCCAATAGATAAAAAGTTAAATGATGGTGGCCAGTCTTCACATATGGCCATTTATGGCACATTTCCCCTACTACAAGTGAATACTATCTAAATTTAATATTTTCTAATTTCCCATTTCATTTTTGAGTGTTCACCCAAAGTTAAACCGAAAACTTTTAAAATGGTATAAACCGTTATGAATATCTGAACCGTAACCGTAACCGAACCGATATAATTATTTTTTGAAGGAGTAAAAAAAAACATTTTATAAAAAAAAGTTAAAACCGGTTCAAGCCGGTTTAGTTTTTATACTTTTAGGAAATCAAAAAAATTTGAATATCCAGATTTGTATAAATTTGCTCTTATAGTATTGGCTGTTCCCGCAATACAAGTTTCTGAAGAAAGGGCCTTTTTGGGGCTAAAATTTGAGTTATCGTCAATCCATTTATGTTAAAAAATATATTACTTTTGCGCTTAAATAATATATTTAAAAGTTAGTTACTTTGAATCTTATATATTCATATATATATATCATAGATGCTTATAATAAAAATAAATTAGACGACGGTGTTGCTTCAATAAAAAATTTTTTAGTAACCGTAATGAACCTTTATAAACCTTTAAAATTAGCTGAAGAGCTGAATCTTTATAAAAATTTTCATAAGAACCCTAACCAAAACGTGATCATTATAACTATTTACATTCTGAACCGTTGTAAATAACGGTTCGGGTCCCTGGTTTCTAGGGAACTTGTGTAAACTTTTTAATATTCGAAACACTTTTAAAGTTTAAGATCAATCACTTTTCACTTGTCAGTTATCTAACCTCCATTTTTTTAAAAATTTTGTATTTAGTTATTTGATGCTGCCAGCTACCCGAATCGCAATACTTACAAATTGAGCAGAAGCGTTTCGCGTTGTAATTTTCAAAAACGTCTTCGTTGTTTCAACCGAAATTAAATTATTATTTTTTTTGAATATGAATACACGAAAACAATTATTTTTTTTAACGCAAAAATAAAACGTCCATCAATTGGCATATCAAAAATACGTTTAAAACGCAGAACGCTTTGATTTTTAAGCACTATTATCTAAAATAAACATTCATAGATACTAAATATTTTGATCTAATAATTACAAAGTTATACGAATTTATTATGATTACATGAAGTTAGCCAGGAGTACTACGTCTCCTTAAGCATTCACGCTAGTACCCAGCCCATCCTTACCTTATTAAAAATAAGGAAAACAATAGCAGAATAGGCAATTTAAATTAGTCAAGCCCTCCTTAGTCCTTCATTCCCTAGTTCTTCGCTTCATTTTAATAAAGATAGCGTCTTCATAAATTTCTACCCCCCCCCCCTCAATTTGATGATCATTTTGCATCCTGCCGCATCATAATATTATATTCTCAAAATTAAATTATATATTAAACTTAAGTTCAAAATAATATTTAAAATTTTTAAAAATCGGAAAATTAAAAAAAAAAATATTTTTTTAAAAAAAAATCCATGATATTTCAAAAAAAAAAAGAGAATTAATTTCAAAATTTTAAATATTCCCAACAGGCTTGTTAATCGATCCTTTTAAAAGGATCGAAATCCAGGATCGACCTTTTAAAAAAAGGATCAAGATCTTTTTCTTATTTAAATTCCTGAAGGAAATTACGGATATATGCAAAATTAATTATTATAAAATAAATTTAAATATGGTATAAATTTATTGTAATTATAAAATATAATGTAAGTATAACAATTAGGATATATTTATTTATTATTAAAATTAGTTGTTCAATTATAAAAAATTTTTTTTCTAAGTTATAATCATTTAAACATCCACATTTTCATTAAGTACATTGTTTAGCTTTACTAAACAAGCGCTACACAGAAACGCTTGATGGCAAAGGTGTGTTTTATATATTCAATAAATATTTTTTAAAATTAAAATAAATTTTAAAAATATTCATTGAATCATCGTTTGATTAAAATAAAATTTGGAATAAGCTATTTTGTGAAGAATTTTTCCCCAAAAAGGTATCATTTTTATTCATACATTCATTTGAAGCATCTGCACATGGTTGATCCTGCATATTTTTCAAGTGGACAATTAGGCATCAATATAAGGGCTGCCAATATGTTATTGTCATCATACAGTGAAGGAAATCTGTATTAAGAAATGATAATTAATTTATTAAATCATTCATATAAATCAGTTACTGTAAAACTTAGTCCTTTCAAATTTTACAGTCAGGCCTGGCTCATCATCTATGTGGTATTTAGAATCATATCATAAATATTGATTAAATTCTATATTATATTTACACTTAATATAATTTGAATATACCTTCCATGGCCACTCCAACAATTAGCAGAGGTGCATACATACGGACTTCAGACAAATTATCTTATAAGATTCATTGTCATATTTGTAAAGGCAGTAGATATTTTGTTGCCCAGAGTTTGACGACATATAATTTTTGTCGTTGGAGAAAATGTTTCAATCATTTTCTGAAATGAAGGATCATCAATCTGTGACGGTGGTTGGAAGGTGTCAATAATAAACTCCATTATAACCTTGTCTGCTGTTTTTTTTCAGATATTGCTGGCATGTTGAGATTATAAAAATTTAATTTGGTTTGTTTGGATCTGCAATCAGAACCACTTTAATTTAGCAGAGATTTATTTGTTTGTGTAGAGAATTCACTTTAGTGTTTGGCAGTCTCATTTTTGAATTCACTGTGCTTTCTCTTTATAAAAGAAAAATATAGTATGTATCAGAGTTGGATTAATATAACTTCTCCTGAATTAAATCCCAATTTTAAAATTTTAAATGGAAATTTTTAAAAAAAGGACAATGTACAGGGCTGAGTAAAACCTGTATAAACCAAAAAATGATAAAGGGTACAACACAAATTTTGTTAAACATATTAAAGTATATTAATTATATGTAGTTAGAAGGATCATATAGGTTATCTTAAAATTTCAAGTTTACAACATTATATACCATTATTAAAAGCTGCTCAAGATGATATGGGCAAATAATTTTGAGATAATATTTTCCTATGATATGAATATAATGAGGCTTTTTTGGCATTTAAGTACTTATGGATCATGGGTTTAACACAAATTTTGTTAAATATATTAGAGTATATTATTTATATGTGGTTAAAGGGGTCATATATGTTATCTTAAAAATTCAAATTTACAATATTGTCTAGATGATATGGCATAAGAAAACTGTATTTTTAAAAGAAATAATTTCTTTTAAATGCCTTTTGAGGTTTGAAATACTAATCTTTGAAGAAGACATTTTGTTCTTACATAAAGAGCATTTTGCACTGATCATTGTATAGCTACTTCCATCCGCTCCACGTAAGTAAAATACTTACGTAAATTATGAAATGGTAAAAAATTCTCATTCTCACTTAAATCTGCTGACAGATCAATGTATTATCTTTTAGAACTATAATGGAGGGTATAATTAAAACCTAGAATTTATTTATATTATTTATAATATAATTAAATAAATAAAACTTGTAGGTCCTAAATCTCGTAAATTTTGATGTAGATTGACATTTTTTTAAAAAATAATATTTTAATTTAATTTAATTTTCAAAATTTTTATTTTATTTATGGCTTTTTAAGTAAAAAAAAAAATTTTTTAAAAAATGATCTAGATCACGATCCTAAATTTAAGTCAGGATCATAAATCCGGGAAAATAGACAAATTTAGGATCGAATCCAGGATTGGATATCTTTTGATTCCATCCTTTAGCAACTCTGATTTCAAAGTATAATAGAACTGGAGGTTATTGATTTTTTATGTGTTTTATTAAAATGTCAGATATCTCTGCAATTTTATGATTATTTACAAAAATTTCTTGATGCTTTCTTTTCATTGCATTAAAGACCATGGCGATTTAAGCAATGCTGGGATATGATCGTTGGATATAATGTTCGATATTCTTTTAAAAAAACTAATTAAAATAGGGAAAGATTAATTTTTAAATTAAAATTGTTACAACACATTAATTAAGTACCATTTTGTTTATAAAATGTTTTATGACGTTTATTTCATGGTAGAAAATATATAAAATATGCAAAAATTTTATTATAAAAAATAAATAGAATATTTTAGGTGAGCATCGTGTGTCCTACTTTTTTAAAATTTTTGACGAGGTTATTCTATTTTTCTTAAAAATGAATGTTTTATTTTTCTATGTTATTAAGGTTCTTTTCTGAAAGTTGATGCTATAAATGAAAATAATAGAATATCAAGATTAAAAACCCTATTAATCGAAGTAGAATGTTAAAAATTGAACATCTTATTTCACCAAAAGATAATTTGAATTTTTGTTCTTTTAGGATAAATCCAAATTCATTTGATATGAACATTATATCTCAATGTGTGAGCAGAGACCTGCAAAGGTACCATTTGTATGGCCCAGCCTGGCTCGAAATTTTTTTAAAAAATTTTTTCGGCTTGAATTTTTCCCAAAAATTTTTTTCGGCAAGGCTACCCCGGGTTTTTTTAAAAAAAAATTTTCAGGCCCGACCCGGATTTTTTTAAAATACATTTTATTTTTTTTTTATTTTTACAGCTAAAAATGGCGATTTCAAATATTTGGTTTTAAAATATATGGCCCGGCACGGCCCAGATATCTTTTTTAAAAAAATTTTCAGACTCGGTCCGGCCCGACCCTGGTAAATTTAAAAAATTAAAATAGGGATCTCTAATCGTGAATAATCTCATAAAGCTTACACTAAGTAATTTAAACTTAAAATAAGCCACATCCCACCCTTAAATTAATTAAATTGTAATGTAGTTCTCGGCTATAGGTTTTGGTTTTGCCCAACTCTTCTTTTATCAGCCTATGGACTCTTAAAGAACAGTTCCTGGACTGTTGTGAGTACAAGTATGTGCTGCTTGCCCAAACGTGTAGAGGGCTTCTCATTTTTATATTTACACCCAAATTAATTTAGTTCCAGTTAGATGGCAATGACTAACACCTAGCGTAGCTCTGTTGAATCTTCAAAGTTAGAGGGCATAAGCGTTTAAATCACATATTACATACTGGCTATTTTTATATTTCATAATTAGACATAATTATGTGAAATTTGTTTATATCAATATAACAGCTGACAGATTTTTCTTTTTTTTGTGGATTTGGTTTATATGTATTTTATTTAAACGTGTTGATACGATTTATAATGAAATTTTTTAGCATTATCTTTCTCATATTTTCAGGTATGAAATATTATATTTTATATGTTATAATTTTTATTATATAAGTCTTTAACAGCAAAATTGTTTCACAAGTTGAAACTGATGATGTAAATATAGAGGCTACTGAAGAGGAAACTTTACTGCCAGTTTATGATGTACACAAAGATAATAAGCCAATAAAACAGGATGAATCGGTTATTTTTAAATTTTTATTATTTTATTCATGGAGTTTAAAGAACTTCTATCAAGGTCCTTATTTATTTTCAAATTAATTAATATTACAATACACACCTTACAGAATAATTATATGAATTTATTTATTAAAAATCACAATATATCCTTCTGCTGAGAAATTTATATTATTTGTTTTTTTTAGTTGCAAGCAGGATATGATTTGCATGACATATTGCCCAGCCATGTTCATTCCAAAATTTTATTCACTGATCCTGCCCTTCACACTGTTACAGGTAAATAATTATTTTATGTAATGATGCCATTAACACATTATTAAATTGCTTCTATACCATTCTACTAACATATACCTGTATGATATACTGGATCCATAGTCTTGCACTAAAAAGTTGCCCTATAAATTTTATTGGAAATTTTTAGGTACATTCATTGTAGTCTTTTGGTTAGGCTACATTTTGGTAAAAATTATTGGTTTGATTTTTTAAAATTAAAGTTAGGTAGTGAATATCCAGAGTTGCCATGGTTAGGCTTGCATAAAGTCTTTGTCCATCCTATTTGTCTTGAGTGACTGGAATTGCCTGGAACCTCGCAACCTTTCTATCATTGACTTAGTGTTGCCTAACTTTAGTCAACGATAAAACAGCATAGCCATGTTTTTATCCAAAAATATTTGAATTGATCTTCAAGTTGTAACTCAACTTAAAGGAGGCTAAAAGCTTGGCTAAATCACATTAGAGATGGTCAAAGTTTGGTAATTTAACAATACTACATTGACTGTAAAAGTCCCAACTGCTACTCTAATTGGGCTGGAAAATCTTAACTTGTAATTTTCTCTGTGTAAATATTTTTAGCCCAAACATCAATAATCATCTTGCCCTTCAATAAAAGGTCGCAAAATCAATAAATACTCTGACCTACAGCACAATAATTGTCTTATCACAGTAACGTCCAATACCTTTGGCCCTAAGGATCTGACTCTTATATGGTCCTCTAGGCCTTGAAATTAAGCAAATCTTTTTTTTTGAATTTTATCACTTAAAACAAAGAACCCAAATTGTGATTTTGAAGACTACCTGTCATTCTAATAGTTTCTCATTAATTATATATATTTTTTTAAAATATTTTATTCCAAATTTGTATTTAACTCCGAGATAGTAAAGAATTTTAAATTAAAAAGATATAAAAAATAAATTATTATACCTTATTTATATTTTTCAACTTGTATATGGCTCTTTTAACAGAACTTCCTACAAATACCCCTATTCACGTACTGCTCTCCATAGCTAACCAAGCCACATCTCCTTCTCCTATTCTATTGGAGAAGATAGCTGCTTCCATCAGATATCCACAAGACATTACCTTCTTCATTCAGAACTTTACCTCGAAGTACTTGTCCCACTCTTCTAACCTATGGAATTATAAATATCCATCTGACAACCCTTCGGATAAGTTTTTTCACCTATCCCCTGGCTTTAGGGCCTCCTTTAATTACGACAATATTAGGGCCAGTGAACAGCTGGCAGGAAGACCCTTTACTCTTGTAGTCACCGTGGTGTACCGTGATTTCGTGAGTTCTTATATTTTATTACATTTTTATGATTGACATACAACTCAACTTGCACATTATTTTATATTATAACAAATTTTAAAACATATTTTTATTATCTCAGAATATGAGCCAATACGAGAAGACAATTTTTAACCAAACTGTGATGTTTACAGAACTAGAAACGGGATTAGATGGACAGACGTAAACATTTTCGCAATTTTTGATTTAATAAATAAAATGACGTTTATTGTGTCTTGAAATAATAGTTTGTAGTAATATCAAAAATAATATCCGCTAGGTTCATATTCTTATATTTAGCACAAATGGAGGATGTATTTATTTACACAATCTTATTGGAAGCGCTAAAACTTTTGAATTGAAATGATAAATTGAAAAAATGACCAATTAGATATTATTTATTTTTTTTGTCATATAAAACCAATTTTTTTTAATATAAAAATTTATTTATTCGATGTTCGCAGATTTTTCCTCTATCTCTTAATGGCCGGCTGCATTGTCCTAGCCGTATTATTGTGCCAAAACTTCGTAACTGTTTGGGGGGTAATTTATTTATTTCTAATTTTTCCCATTTTTTTCTCATTCTTTTGTGCATTCTTTTAATATTTTTTTTCAAAGAAAAATCCCCATTAATGTTTTTTGCCGATTCATATGCCGAAGATCAAAAAATCGGATATTTTTAAACAAATATATATGTGTTTGTTTGTCCTAAGCTATCTTGTTAGTTTTTTTTTAAAGTCAAAAAAATAATGGGCGAAATTAGTGCTATAATTATAAAATCGAATGTCAATCAACCCCATATCCACAATATAAAAAACAGAGGAAGAAATTAAACGCCGTGTCTAGTGGTCACTTTTCATCCGGTTCCAGCAACGCTACCTCCAAGTCCTTCGAAATGGGAACGCAGCAAATAGAAGGAGTCGATTTAGATTGGATACCCCTAGAAACTCTGAATCAATACAGTAATTTTCAATATAGAATTATATATATTATATCTTTCGTCTCCCTAAGATAAAAAGAAAATGGATTCAATCTCCCCGAAATTGCATAGAAGAAATAATGCGCCATCTACAGCCACCCACAAGAAATGAACTTTAAAATTATAATTATGACGTTTTTTTTTATCATTTCATCTTTCTAATTATTTCCCTCTCAAATTTTTATATTTATTGTTTCGCAGTTAGCGGTGTTCTCGATTGGAGTCGGTTTTTTAAATACGGTTAACCCAATATTTTAGCCAGAAAATATAGCCTAAACCTTGAAATTTCGCTAACATATGTTCAAACCTTTGTACTATCTGTGACCAAAATCTTCAGGCATGCGCAATACATTTCTGGGTAAAATATCGAGTTGGACCTTTTCTAAGAATCGACTCAATCCAACCGTTCAACAACACTAGTTTGCACCATAAATATCGATGTAAAAAAAAATTATTGAAATTTTCATTTTAGTTTAGTGATTGGAGTAGTTATATTTTAAAATATAATAATAAATTGTTCTATTTGTTTAGTGGGGGGGAAGGTTAAATTTTTTTTAAAATTATATCCCTATTTCAAATTGCGATTTGGTTATTTGATTTACAAATTTTTTTATTTCTTTAATATTTTTGTCATCTTTAAAAAAAATATTGTTAAAATGCAAATTATTGTTTACCACATAAATAATAATAAATATCCTCCGATTTCTCGCTGTCTTGATTGACTGGAGTGACAGTAATCCACTTGACATTTAACAAAAAAATGAATATCACTAATATTTCGGAACAATTATTGTCTATGAAAATAAAATGTTCTTAGAGTATTATTGGTCTACAGGAGTTATTATTAGATATGTTTATAAGGAACCAACATTACCTAAATTACACTGACTGAAATATTAATCAGATAGATGTAGTATCTTGATTAGAGGTCTGCAATAAGCGGGCATGGATGGGCTTTTAATTGCGCGAGAGGCGGATGGGTTAAAGTGATGGGGCGGGCGAACTTTAACCATTTTTTTGGGCGAAATAAGTAGAGCAGATTTCTATTTATTAAAAATAAATAAAGGACCGAACACTGGCCGGGTTAAACAAATTTTTAGGAATTCTAAAAGCTAAACTATGACGGGCGAGCGCTGTAAAAAAAAACACCTCAGTTTTAGACCTCTGATCCAGATACATAAATGTGTATATATATATTCATTTTTATCGGTATACCATAAATGCGGATAAAATTTTGACGCCCATCAACAGTCGCGTCCTTAGCTTTTGCAATCTTAGGGAGTGCGCACCTAAAAATATTTCTGTAAGGCTACCCTCTCATACCCCTTCATTTCACGGGTCTTTGGCCCATTTTTTCCTGGCCTCCAGCCTGGTGGTTACCTTTTAACATATTTTTTTCTTTTTAAATTGTGATCTGCAAACCCTGAACTAGTATTCAAAAAATTTCCCCATTTTGCATATATAAACTTTTAAAATTATAATGAATGAAAGAAGGAAAATAGGTGACATTGTAAGCTATCTCTAGATAATGTATTATAACAAAAAAAATATTTATTTATCAGGTAGGTAACAACTCAAATATCATTCTAATAAATGGTGATAATGATCCGGTTACCACGTATTGATAGATGCTAAGGGTGTTAGGTAGTTAACCTCACCTAATAATGTTATATTAATAATAAATCTATATATATAAGCATTAAAAAAATATATCTAATTAACGAATATAATAATTAATATTACTACAATATCAAAAAATGTTTGTGTTTACCGATTAATAAAAATATTTTACTTAAGCATTATAAAAATAAAAAAAATTCTTTCCTTTCTTTCTTTCTTTCTTTCTTTCTTTCTTTCTTTCTTTCTTTCTTTCTTTCTTTCTTTCTTTCTTTCTTTCTTTCTTATGATATATCTCCCACCCCTTATGTTTAGTGTTACTCTTACTTCTTCTAAGAGTAGAGACAGCTGTTCTAGTAAAAAATGTATATTTTGTAATATGAAAAATGATTTATAGTGCGCACAAATTAAACGTTTGCGATTTGCCGTAATTTTTTAATCAAAAAAAAACGTAACGCATCCCTTGTTTAAATTGAGATTTTTTATTAATAAACTATATTATCGTCTGCCTTTATATTTCATTGATCTTCTAAATATTCCACTTTAAGATATTAGCAAGTTATTTTTTTTTTAAACATTATATTACAAAATGGATTTAAAAATAGAATTGAAAAAAGCCAATCTGTTTGCGTTAAATGGTTGCTAATTCCAAACGCAAATTTTCCTAATTTGCACGATTGAAACGCACTATTAGAGTGGGATAAAATGATAACTTGTTTATACGCCTATTGTTATCACACGTAATCGTCTATTAAAATCATTAGAAATATTATTTACAGCACGTTTTCAATGCTCAAAAATGGCCAACAAATCTAATTGTTCCTGTCTTACAATTCGGGTGCTGGTTTAAATTATAATACGAACCTTTAAAATTTCGTATTCTGGATCAGGAAGATTATGACGTAAAATAAATGTCTTAATTACATTAGAATTTTTTTTTAAAAAAAAGGGAGGGATAGCAGTGACATTCATAGAAGCAAGGAAAGCATTGCTCCCCTTGTAATCTCTTATAAAATTCTTAAATAAAATTATTAAAATCTATGCTGTGTTAAAAAAAAAATTAATACTAATTTTACTGCGCTAAAAAAAATTTTTTACTACCTACTATCTTAAAAAAAATTTTATTATTTTAAATTACGTTAAAAAAATAATTTTTAGAAAAAATTTAGAAACTCTTATAACAATGATGAAACTAAATGTGCCCAAATAAGTAATAGAATAGTGCGCGCAAAATGAACGCTTCAAAGCAGCGTTTCAAAACGCAAATAAAAAAAACGTAAACGTTACCTATGTGAAGCGTTAACTTTTATTTTTTTTTCAATATGAAACGTCTAAATTACTAAACAAAAAAAAAGGCTTGTCCTATATTTAATTAGAAAATCTTTTTGTAATATCCAATGACATATATAATACCTAGACTGACGATTAATTCATTAAAAGTGTGCATCAATGCAAATCAGCTGGAGACGCCATCTTAGTTACACTAATCATTATTAAAATTTTAAATGAGAGCCTAATTTATTCCTATATCTGATGCAAACTTTAATCGAGATAATAAGGAAGCAAGTTATCAATTTAATAATAGTTTTTAACATGAGAAACTATATCTGTTACCAAAATGGCGAGTCCAGCTGATTTTCTTTTACCAACGCTTAAAAAAGCATTTTAATGATAGAATGAATCGTCAGTCTAGGTATTATATATGTCACTGTTAATATCATAATTCTAAAATCTAAAAATATTATTATATCATTTGATATAATTATTTAACTTTTTAGAGGATGTTTGTGATCCACGCTATCACTCCAAAATTTAAAAACGTTTTCAAAAAACGCAAGATATTTTGTTTTTTAATAAACGATTTATAATACGAAACAGAAATAATTCCAATTTAAAACGAATGCATTATTTTGCGTTTTGAAACGCGGCGTTGAAACGTTCAATTTGTGGGCATGCGCAGCGCTTTAAAGATTTATTAAATTTGAATTAATTTTATTTACTTTAAAAAAAAATTTAAATGCGTTCTCACCTCCAATTTATTAGGCGATAAAAATTCGGCGTTAAACCGCCGCTCCCGATTTATAACTTGCCACCCACAGTCTAAATATAAGGGTAATTTACACGCAAAAAACACAAGAAATGCAACAACGTTAAGACTTTATATTCCATTGCATCAATATTAATAGAAACCAATCAACGTTTCGTATTGGATGAGAAAAAAAATGGTACGGTAACCAAAAAATTGGCTAAAAGCGTATGTCGTTTCTCCAAAAAAAAGAAGATGGGGTCACACAAGAATTAGTTTTAAAAATAAAAATTTGAATTTGAAGACCCAAAAAAGTTATATATCCTTTTCCCCTATATTTTCATTTTTATAGTGTTGCTAAATTGTTGGGTCAGGTTTGAGCCGGAAAAAACGACTTTAAACCCGAGCCAGCTGATTTAGCCATAGACCAGACCCGACACAATGGTCCCCATAAGCCGACTCATCGGGGCTCGATGGATCGGCTTGCTGGGTCGACAAAGATTTAGAAAATTAAACTAGTTTGTTTTTATCTGGGTTAGATTTTTTGATATTAGAAAGAAGTTTCAAAAATCTTTGGCTCTTAGAATAAATTGGCACTATCATTATTTTAATCCACGTGGAAAAAAAATATGAAATTTTTTAAAATTTTGTTTTAAGTCTATTTAAAAGTTTTTGATACTAGAAAGATCTTGAACCTTTTGGTCGAGTAATAAATTGGCACTACCATTATATTTTACCCCACGAGGAAAAAAATTATGAAAAAATTTAAAGTTAAAGGTCTTTGATACCAGAAAGATATTCTAAAACCGTTGGTTTCTAGTAATAAATTGGTACTGCCATTAAATTTTACTCCACGAAGAAGAAAAATAATGGAAAATAAATACTAATCATACATGAAATAATTTTTTTTACTTTATTTTCCTTAAAAAAATTATCTAGCTATAAAACATTTAAATAAAAATATTTTACAATTAAAGAAAAAATAAATTTTATAAAAGCACATATAGGTGGATGGATATGGAGTTACATCCTTAAATTTGCGAGGGAGTGAAGAGGGAGAGAGAGTATAGGATCATTTAGCTTCCAAATATTTTGAAGGGGTTAGGAGGTAAGATAAATTTATTGGGAGAGTTATAAATTAAACAATTAGATAAAAAGCGCAAATAATATTGCTATAAATATTTATTAATTACTTTTGATTTAGACCCAGCGTCTACATGAACCGAGGGGTGGGGTTGGGGGGGGGGGGGTTGTAGGATACATTTTTAGGGATCAGGGTTATCTATTAAATTTTGAGATCAAATACAAAATTTATTGCTGTAAAAAAAATTAATATTATTATTTTAGACACAAATCTATATATTGCAAACAATTGCAGACATTATTTCCCAAATAAACTTTCTTACATTCTTACAAATGTAATTTAAAAGGCTTAGACATTTTCAGCAAGCTCATAATACTATAATAATGAATTCATTGTAAATGATGGGGGTTTTAATTGAATTAATTATCTAGAAAATAACTCTTTTAATTTACAAAATGTCGATAGTTGGTAGTAGATATAAAATAATTCTTTTTAAATTTTCTGAAAGGATAATCATTATAATTAAAAAGGTGAAATTAAAAATTGGGAAACATCACCGCCCGAAGGTGGTGGTAATTTATTAGGGGGGTAGGCATAAATTTTTGAAGGGGGTTTGCATCCAGTGAAATCATGTCATGTAGACGCTGTATAGACCTGTCATAATATGCATATATTGCTAAGCATAGACCAAATCTAATTATTTTTTCAAATAAAATTTTTTTTCTAGATAATATTTGCTAATATTTTAACATCTAATTTACAAGACTGAGACATTTTATCAGAAACTCTTATTTATGCCAAACAATGCACTATGATAACGGATTCAACATTAATGAGAGTGTATATATGTATCTTTTTAGTCGTAAAAATTAATATTATTTTAATGAGTCATAGTTGTAAAAATTTATTTTATTGAGTCATGGTTGTTGTAAAAAGTAATATTATATATTTTTTTTTGATTATTAATAAATTTATATTTTTTTATTATTAATAAATTTATTTTATTAATTTCAAAAAAATATAAAAACCCCCCAAAAAAGAGAAAAAATCAATTATAAAACATTTTTTTTTTAAATTAATATATTTTGAAATTTACTGTTAGAATATTTTTTTTTGTTGATTAGTGAAATAAAATAAATAGAATCGCGGAAAAATTCAAATAAAGAAGAAAAAAAAATTTTTGCATTCAAATAAGGAAAGTATATAAAACCCCAAATTGCTATAAGAAAATATATATATATAAACATAAAAGATAGGAATAATTTTCTGATACTTAAAAAGAAAAATTTAAATTATCAATAGGGATTACCCTAATAATTAATAACATGTAGTTAATAAGGTAAAAATATGATAAAAAATTTTTTTTGGGGGGGGGGGGGGATATATGTTTTAAGGGGGATTATTTAGTGAATATTCATTCATGTAGACTATGGTTAGATTTTCGATTTTATATTTATAAATATCAAAAATAATTATTACTATTTATATATGTGTCAAAAGAAGAGGAAATAAATTTTATTTTACTACATAAAAAATTATCGGGAAGCAAAGTTAACATTTACTTTTTAAAAAGGTTATAATTTGAATAGTAATAAAATATTATCCTACATTTAATATTATATTATCGAAGTTAATCCAATTACATATTATTAGAAGTTAAATTTGATAATTATATAAAAGTATATATATTCAAATGGATTACAAATAAAATTCATTATTGTTTTTAAACATAATAGATACAATATTACTTTTTTTTTATTAATTAATCCAATACGTTAAATATTTTTTTGGATAGGGGTGGGGGGGGGGGGGGTATGTTTTCAACGAATCTACGAGATGCTAATATTAGTAATCTAAAGAAAAATATAAATGACTATTATTAAACGATTTCGTCCTTGACGCCAAAAATGATGAATTTATTTTAATAACAATATTAAGATTTAAATGCCCTGGATTAATTTCTCAGATCTTATGTTTTTGGATAACCCAACAATTTGGAAACATAAATATGCACAGTATTGCTTGGCATGAATAAAATAAGACGGAAAATAAAATGTTAGCTTTTATTATTTTACCAAATATTTATATAAAATATCAAATTTTGGATTGGAAAGAGGTATGTTATAGTTTATAGAAAGATAATCCTAAAAAGGAATATTAATAAGATAAAACAATATTTATAATAAATTTTATTTTACTCTCTTAAATTAATTCACAAATTTTCACAAAATCAAACCTTACCAACGGAGATTTCAAGAAAAAAGCTGCTTCACATTCTTTCCCTATTAGAGGTACCTGATTTGTTTCCAGTGCCTACATTACAAAATATTCACTAGATTCAACCCACCCTTCAAAACTATATCTACTCTCTTAAAAAACTCGTTTCACATTTTTAATTTTAATGTTAGTCCATTCATAAATTTTTAAAAGAATAGTAAATTATTATCTGCTGTCAACTGTCAAAACATTGTGAATGCAAGAGTTATTTTTTAGAACATGAATTCAATTAAACTCTGGGGGGGGGTGGCAAAATATTATATAGGTAATGCATTATTGTCATTCAGTATTTTGTTGATATAATTTATAACCCTTTAAAATTTTATTTAGAGGGATATCAGAAAATTTATAGATTATAAAATAGTGTCTATGATTGTATGTATAAAAACATTTGATTGATGTTCAGCAATATCATTGTAATATAATAGGTCTAAAGTATTAATTAATACAGAGATACATTTTCCATATTTTATCTAAAAATTTAATAAATAATTGCATTTTAAATTATTCCACCTCTAGCCTACTCACCCTTCTCACCTTAAAAAAAATAGGATACAAACTTTCCCCCACCGCTCATGTAGACTCTGTTTGCTGGGAAGAATAAATTAAGGTTTTTAGTGAAACATTATGTCTAAAATTATAGAAACGATATTTAATAAGGTATCTCATTTTTTTTAAAAAAAATTCAGATTTATAATTTATAAATTAATTTTAGACCTTTTGTCGTACCTTATAAACTGCTTAATATTGCCATATGATCCATGGTGATAAATTTTTTTCGCAATCGCCCAATTATTATATTTAAATTTAAGTATTAATGAAAATAAACATATTATAATTTAATTATCATTTTAGATAAATCTATTTATTCATAATATATCATGTTTTTTAAAAAATTGCTTACATATAATATAAATTTTTCATGGAGTTGACAAATTGCTCCAATACTTTGATTTCTCCTTTACAAACTGAAACCAATAATGCTATTGTCCATAATGAATATTCTCAGCTAGAAATTACAAGTTATTATATTTTAATAAAAAAATCATATCTTTTTCTTTAATACAATTTTCTAAATTAGGTTCTATAATATCTAAAATGATACATTTTGTTATATATAGCACATTAAATAAATTGATAACATAATTTTTTATATAGTATTGCAGGCAAAGTTGAATGTGACTAGCTCAATATTCAAAGCTGATCCTTATGTTGAAGTAAATGCAGATGATAAATCAGTTAGGAAGACCAGTATTATCAGAAAATCTTGGGAACCAGCTTGGAATGAAACATTTTCAATGTTATAATTGTTTACTTATTATATAAATTATATTTATAAATAAATTTTAATCTATATATTGTCAGACTCACAAAACCATCTGAATAACAATATTAAATTATTTTTTGCATTAATATGTTTTCTACCATATCGTATAAGCTTGTAAACTAATTTATAATAAAAATGCCTTATTTTACTATTATTTAAATCTTCCTAAATTGTCTTTTGTAAAATTTAAAAACTATTAGATGGTTTTGCAGTGAAAGTGACAATTTTTATTTTAAACCTTGTTTTTTTTACTTAAATATTTAAAGATAATATAAAAACATATTTTAAGTACTTAAATATATTTATACCCCTTACCATTTTATACTTTTATTTTGGTACAAATGTTGACCATTTTAAATGAAATCCAGCAATCCAATTTTTATTAGAACCCATGGCCAGGGTGCACCTGTCCATGTAATACCCTCAGAACAGTTGACTAGGTCAGACCTGATTAAATATTTTAATTTTTGAACAAGATTGTATGAGGCCTAGAACCCATAAATTTGGGCTAAGGCTTAAAAAGTAAACTCATTTTATTTCATACTTTATTAAATAAAAATGATAATTTGAACATTCTCTGATTAGGACAATTCATTTTGTTAATTTGATACATTTATTTATTAATAAATGTTTATTTTCAGGCTTGACTTGGCTCTAAAATATGAACCACACATCAAAATATTGGATTGCATCTTTATTTCTCCAATTTAAAACATATTTTTTATGAATTATTTATACATTTTCTGATATGCCATTGATTTTTCTTGCAAGAATTATATATGAAACCTAATAAAGCATTTTGAGATAGTTACATATAGCCTTTTCTTTTATTTTATACAATATCAAGAATTATAATCATGCTTTTCCTTTATTCTCATCTTTCATCTTCAGAAGTGGATGTTTTCCCCTCTCCTAAAATTAATTATTATTTTTTTTATTATGAACATTGATATATTTCCAAACCTCCTCCAGTAACAGGATCAGTAGTTTAGCAAACTAAATAGAAGTTTACTATCAAGTATAGATTGTATACATGATAACTACATGTGAAATAACTTTTTTTATAGGGTTTATACCAGGTTTATCCTATTTTTAATAACAACATGTATGTTAAAAATATCTGAAGAGTAGGGCGGTGCCATATTGTATCAGATCATAGTCGATATTTAGCATTTAGGAAAAATTTAAAAATTACTAATCTGATTTATAGTTTCTGGTTATTTTATAATTGCATATATAATATTGTAATATTTTTATACCTGATTTAAATAATAAATTAAATTAAAAAAGAACCAAAATTTAATTTATTGTTATAGCTCGCGCAAATTGAGCGTTTCAAACGCTGCATTGCAAACGCAAATAATGCGTTTCAAATGGCCTCGTGCTTGGTAAAATTACCTTTTGGCGTTAGTAATCAATGACATATAATAATACCTAGACTGACGATTCATTCATTAAAAGTGTACATCAATACAAATCAGCTAGAGACGCCATCTTGGTTACTGTAATAAATATTAAAATTTTAAACGAGAGCCTAATTTTATATTATATCTGATGCAAACTTTATTAAAGAATTGCCTGATCATCGAGATAATAAGAAAGTAAGTTATCAATTTAATATTAGTTTTTAACATGAAAATAATTATTATAAAGGTTACCAAAATGGCGGGTCCAGCTGATTTGCTTTTAACGACGCTTAAAATGCATTTTAATGAATGAATCGTTAGTCTAGGTATTATTATATGTCATTGTTAGTAACCATTTAAAAAAAACAAACAGGTTTGCACTTTTTCTTTACCTTTCTATTCTTCGTTTTGTAATATATAAAATGTAATAAATAATAACCTACCTTATATCCTAAAGAGGAATATTTAGAAATTAAAGAAATGAGAACGCAGACGATAATATATTTAAAATTTTAAATCGACGATATAAATAAAAAGGTAACCTCAAATTTAAACAAGGGATGCGTTACGTTTTTTTATTAAAAAATTACGGCAAAATGTAAACGCTCAATTTGTTGTGTGCGCTATAAAACAATTATTATTTTTTACAAATCTAATATGACCGCCAATATTTTGAAGCGATGAAATTTATAAAATAAATCTTTTTAAATTATAAAATTATATAGTGATTGATATTCTATATATATATATTATGAGATAATTCATTAATCTTATATTTTTATATAAAATAAAAGGGATAATATTAAAATAATATTATCAGAAAAAAAAAATAATTAAGGAAAAAAGAATTTTAAAAGGTCACTTCCAGACAGAACGTTTTTTTCAAACGATTTTTGGGTAATGTTACCAGCAATTTTTTTTAAATATTTATTTCCAAACAAAAGATAGGAATTTGTAGAATTAAATTTTTTATATAATAGTGCGCACAAATTAAACGTTTTAAGGCAGCGTTTCAAAAACGCAAATAAAAAAACGTAAACGCAGCTCTGTTTAAATTGAGCCGTTAATTTTTATTTATTTTTAATATGAAACGCATAGATTTAAAACAAAAAATTAATGATGACAATTTAAACGAATCCATTTAAAATGTATTATTTGCGTCTTAAAACGCTAATTGTGCACACTATTTTAATGGAGCCGCATTTCAGACGCCATTTAATCATAAATAGAAAACCAACTGGTTTGATTTTTTATTAACTATTAAATGACGTCTGACTAGGGACTCGAGCAGATGATTTTAAAATATTATATAAAAAAAAAATTAATTCGACAAATTATTATCTTTTGTTTGGGAAATAAATAAAAAAAAAAACTAAGAATTATCATTAAAATAACATGAAATAGAAAAAAAAACCATTGTAAGAATATGCGAAAATTATGACATCTCTTAAAAATTACTACACTAATTCTAGAATAGCAAAATATATGATTCTACATTTAGTAGTGATCTCAGAATCCTACACCGTTCCGTGAGTTAATTTTTTTGAGCCTGCCTGCGTTGACCTCTAGTTATTATAATATTCAACGAAATTACGGAGGTCTTGTATTTTTTTTTATTCCGAATTCCGAAATTGATCAGATCGGCTCCATTTTAGAATATAATATCTATATATAAAATACAGATTAGTCACCCCTTACTCTAAATTAAACTTCAAAGTGTACGACAAAAAAATGGTTTGGAAATCTAACGAGCTTCTGTGTCAATGTAATTTCGAATTGTATCGTCTGCTTTTAAGACTCAGGGGAAAATGTAATAATTATTTTATCATTACTATCGCACCTATAAATTTTAATTAAAGTAATATAGTAGGGATGTTCCAGTTAGGAAACAAAGTTTTTGGATGTATATGATATCTATGATGTATTGATATTATTTTTAAAAAAATTTATTATTAAGATATTTTTGATTACTTATCCAATCGAATACTCATTTATTCCTATAAACCTAACCACGTTAATTTCGAAATATTTTATTATATAATTTATTCACTATTATGGATAAATTCGAATGATGATATAAACATACTTTTAAATATTTTTTTTTAAAAAAAATAAAAATTAAATGAAAGTGAGCAATGTTCGTCTGCTTTTAACCCTTACGTCCGATCGTCTGCCCAAAGGCGGAGGCGTGCAATTAAAAAGCGGCAGCCTGGACGTGATATTGAATTCTAACCCGTTTGATCTTACCAAATTCCCTCCTCAAAGATTAACCTCATCCAATCAACGTCATTCCATTTCAGCCAATGATTTGTGGGGTATGTAAATTTTTCCTTCAACAGACTTTTTTTATTTTTTTACTAAAATATTGTTTATATCTGATCGCTAGGATATTTAAACTTTCCTGGGCATTGCATTGGTAAACAGTAATTTATATAATTGACCTCCATTTTACACTGAAGACTAGAAATATGAGATCTGAGGACAGGCAAGGGCCAAAGGCCGTACCATTTTTTTAAAAATTGATTTCATAGAATTTGAACAAAGAAATTCGATGAATATTTTTTCGCCATTATCGTATTTTTAAAATCTACTGCCAATTATTTTAGTTGCCCTTGGGGAACTTGCCTATCCCATCTTTCGGCTAACTTTTAAACCTCACCTTGAGGGTGCAAAAAATACGGTTTTCAAAATTAACCGAACTCGAGAATGTTTGCTATTTGCGCTTTTTTTTAATTACCAAAAATATTGGTTAAGATGACTCAGTATATTTTAGTCCTAACAGACCCTTTATCCCTCTAAGAAAGAAACAAAAGAAATAAGGAAGGAAAATTTAAATCAGATGGTAGGGATTAAATTAGATATTCTCCTTTCTCGATCACCGAACAGAAAAAAGGTTCATAGGATATTTTTTAAATTTGGAATGTTGCTCCAGGTTAATGGTAATCAAAAACAGCTCTTTAAAAAACTTATATTTTGAGGCAGTTGAAGATTTTTTACAAATAAAAATGGCAAAGATTCTCTCCATAAAAATTTTATCACTAATCTTGTTTGGTGACTCAAATGAAATTTTTATTATTCCAAGCAGCAACCCTTCCTTACCAAATCGTGGAGGAAGGAAGCAACGAAATCCCGAACCCTTCTTCGACAGAAAATAATCATGTGAATAATAATCTTGATTCGCCCAATGCGGTGCAAACGCCGTCTGCGCCAATGCCATCAGTTCCGGATGCTACCAATCACGATTCTCGAAACGACGTTGTAGCAAATTCGATGCCGCATGGCCTTCAAAACGTTTCCTCCAACAATCGCGAAACAATTTTAGCCAATGGGCCTACCGTTTTGTACAACGACGGAGACCCGAGTTCCTTGTACTATTCCCCTTCCATCCTTCAGCATATGAGAAATTTCCTGGCACCTTTATCTAATAGTGGTTTATTGTTATATTTTCTTCCATTATCAAACCCTCTTTCCTTGAAAAATCTTATATTTAAAATAAAATATTTTTCGTATTTTACAATTGTAAAAATTCTAATTCGAAGTAGACTCGAATCAATGGGGCAATTTTTTTTTGGAATTGAGTTGGACCTAAAAAAAGTCCTATGCCGGGCTAGGGTTATAACTGACCACCCAATGACATATAAGAAGACCTAGACTGGCGATGCATTCATAATATTGCACTTGAAAGCGTCGCGGAATGCGAATCAGCTGAACCCTTCTTTTTGGTAACCCATTAGTAATTATTCTCACGCTAAAAATTACCATTAAATTGATAACTTGCTTCCTTATTACCTCCGTGATCAGGCAATTCTTTGATAAAGTTTGCGTTAGACATAGGAATAAAGTGGCAATAATAATATGGCATGGGTAATCAAAATGGCGTCCCCAGCTGTTTTCATTGATGCACAATTTTAATGAATGCACCGTCAGTCTAGGTATTGTTATCGGTCATTGAACTGTCCGTATAATGTGAAATTCGTTTAGTAGTGACTCTAGGTTGTTATTGTGGTATATAATATATACAGGAGGCGATTGATAAAACACGATGGTTTTTAAGGGAATTAATATATTTCAGGTTTAAATTTCCTATTATATATAATAAAATATAATAAATAAAATAAATTAGGTAATACAACCAACGCCAATCAGAATAATACCTTAAATATCAATAACGAAAACGCTAACCTACACAACCCCCCTAATTTATTACCTCCAAACGCGCCGCCAACATCGGTAGCTTCTCCACCCTCGCATTCCTCCCTACCCCCGCGTCCGCCCCAACCACAACCGAACAATGTCATTTTACCTCAAGGGTAAACTAACTTATTTTACGACTTGTTTAATCGAACGGCTTTATACTTGAGCAATATTTTTTTTTTTTATTCTTCACCAAAAACAAACACTTTCAGATAAGCTGTTCTTCCTTTTAACATCCCAAATCTCAACATAATATATAATTGACAATGTAATAACACCGGGGCTGAATTACTTATTTTCTTTTCCTTCCGTTTGTTTACTAAATTATCATTAAATTAATTAGATGGGAAGCTAGATTGGATCCAACGGGTCGGCCTTATTACGTGGATCACAATACCCGTTCCACCACTTGGGAACGCCCCTCGGAAAACGATGCCTCGCCAGACCTTTCTCCTTCTTTGCCTGAAGGGTGGGAGACCAGAGTGGATCCTAATGGCAGAACTTACTATGTCGATCACGTGACTCGCAGCACTACGTGGGCTCGGCCCACTCCCCGCACCCTGAGGGCTTACCGGGATTGGAGGGACAGAGTTAGGGCTGATTTAGAGAGGGAGGTGTCTAACGAAGAGGTATAATTCGCCTTTATTATAATTAAAGTTGGGTCATGGTTAGACTCAATCCACAGTCGCGCGCCGATGAAAATTCGCAAAGCATCGAGGCGTGAGTTTTTTTTTATCTGCCTTGGCTAAAGTTGAGCTATATTTTTATTCAGATCGGAGGCGGAAAAATCAGTTAAAACGGCTAAAAATAGAGTAATTACTAGTGTTGTTAAACGGCTCGTTTTGAGCCGATTTTTAAAACGGCTAACTCAATATTTTAGCCACAAAAATATTGCCTAAGCTTCGAGATTCGATAATATATCTCTAGACTTTTGTTTCCTTCTAGGAACAAAATCTTCAGACTTGCTCAATATTTTTCTGGATAAAATATTGAGTTAGCCGTTTAACAACACTAGTAAATCACCCAACTATATGCATTGTAATGTTGCAAAAAAATGGGAAATTTTAAATGAAATTATGTTTTATTATGGTCAATTATTGTTTTACTTATATATTTTTTTTATAGAACTTTCCATCCAGCACAGAGAGAAGTGACCCATTAGGACCCTTACCTTTTGGATGGGGTAATATTGCGTTTTTTTTTAATTAAAAAAAAAATTATGATTGATCGCATGTCGGCAACATCAAAAAATAATTCGAAAACTTTCTAAACTTTATCGAAGAACACGTGATAAGCCTTGTTTAATATAAAAAATTAAGAATTGCACCTGCCAAAAATTTTTTTCCTCCCATAACTTATATAACTTAACATTCGTCTTTATAGGTGTTTCTGAGACAATAATGTGTAAGAAAGTTTTTATGTATTGGGGATAAAATGAGTTCTGTCCGTAAATAATATATATATTTTTTTAAAGTCACGAGTTGGTTTATTTTGTGACAAAAAAAATAATTAATGGCATTAATTATTGATATGCGAGTGATATTTTACCGAACGGGTAAAGATTATTCAAAATTAAAGTAAAGGGAATCGTTGTCAATAAAAAATACTAAAATGTTTACCATGGAAATATATAAGAAAATATTAAAATATTCTGTAGAAAAAAGGACAGAGTCCAATGGAAGAGTCTATTTTATCAACCATCGAAGCAGAACTACTCAGTGGGAGGACCCTAGAATACAAGGGTTACTATTTCGTATTGCATTATATTTATTTTATAATAATTTTTGTATTAATATTCGCACTGGTGATGGTTATTATCCTCTCGAAATTTTATTCCTCATATTCGAGAGGCTTGTTATGAATGTGTAGGATAAGATGCGAGCAATGCTTTTGGAACGTAAAATAATTTAAAGAGAATTTAATAGAATAGAATAGGAAATGCGAAAGATATAATGGAATATAAATGCATGAAATGAAGATAAAATAAATATGATTAGAATGGACTAATAAAAATATTATTATTTTTAATTAAAAAAAAAGATTCACTGTAACCGAAGACCCATTGCCAGAAGGTTGGGAAATGAGGTACACCAGTGAAGGCTTAAAATATTTCGTTGATCATAACTGTCGCAGCACCACGTTTCAGGACCCTAGACCTAATACCTCGGCATCCAGCACTAGTTCGAACCTGCCTGGGTATTCTATCTTCCTTTTTATTACATTTATCATTTCTATTTTACTTAGATTTTATTCCTAAACGCTTCACGCTCAACAGCTCACCTTTATATATCCGCGTCGATAATAATCTAGCCCTCCACTTCTATTATTTTTTCTAAATTATTTAAAATGAATTTATTTTGAAAATTTTTTTCCCCTCTCATGTAAATCCCTTCTATCTGTTTTTCTCTTCTTTTTTTGGTAGGAAAGTAATTAAATTACAGCGGCAGCCCAAAGTAGGGTCTGGTTTCCAGTTCCTACCGGTTAATAAGCAATCAATACGAAAAAATTGTAAAATGAACCCGAGTTAATCCTTCACCGCTATAACTGATACAGAGTACTAATCTCATTAACCCCCCCCCCCCCCCCCATTTACACCCACCTTTTCATATACGATTATAAAGTCACAATTTTATCCAAAAAAATATGTTATTTACTTCTTTTTTTTTATCTCAGAAAGCAAGCCATTCCCATCACATACGAAAGGAGCTTCAAGTGGAAACTTGGGCAGTTCCGATACTTGTGCCAGTGCAACATGTTGCCGAGCCATATCAAGTTAACCGTCACGCGGGATAATTTATTCGAGGATTCGTTTCAACAAGTTTTTTTTCTCTCCCATTTGTAACCATTATTTATATTAACTCGGCTTAATTTTTATGACCTTCTGCCAATTTTATATTTATCTAAGCTAGAAACATTAACGAATAATCCATTATAAATTCGAAAATTAAGTAATTTAAAAAAAATAAAATAAAGATTTTTTCATAGCAAAACAAGAGATAAAAATTCTCGATTTTCCAAATTTAATACAAAAATTTTATCACTGAAAAATGAGCCTAAAAAATAGCTAACGCTGAAATATTGGTTGACATATTAAGTTTCTTATTTTTTTATTTCTTATTTCTGTAAATTAAATATAATATAATTTTTATCTCTCTATATATTGAATATAACAATTTACTTTATTTCCTAATAATACATATAACAATTTTCTTTAAACAGAATAATAAAAAAAAAGTGTTATAAATTCTTTTTTTTCAGGGTTTTTATAATCCACATAAATAATAATAAAAAAAATATTGATAAAAAAACAAATAATATCGATTAAAAGAAATAATATTGACAAAATTATAATATTGATAAAAAAAAACAAATAATATCGATTAAAAGAATATGGGTAATAATAAAGAAAAACAATACATATAAATTAAAATAAGCGTGCCTATCACATGCCCCCCATAAAAAAAAATCAATTAACTTACGCGAAAAATATTATACCGCATACAATATTATTATTAATCTCGGTTTAAAAAAAAAATATAATTTGTTTTTGATAAATTTCATCTCACTGCTCTTGGAATAATTGTTCCAATTCATCGGCCGATAGATCTACTATCGGCCATTCTTCAAGTAATTCTCCTAGATCATTCGAAAGTGGAACCTGTTCTTGAGACGGTCCTATCACCGCCACTGGTTGCTCTACTTTCGTCGTTCCACTATTAATTGTTTGTAAACCCCCAGCTCCCGTTACTGCCGGTAACGCTGTCCGGACGGAATAGGTCCCTCGAATTTGCCCACCATTATCCCTATCGTTTCTTGACCGTACCAAATTTCTTCTACGGCCCGCGGGGTCATCGAGCCTGTAAAAGTGTATATATTGGGAGAATATCACAATTCCCATTAGTATCTTCAGGGGCAGGGTTGACACGGAGGGAAATCGTATATATCCAGGATCGAGACCCGATCCCAGACCCCGCGAAATAGACAAACTATAGAATTGTTCAACGGAATGGGTCATGGATCCGAGTTACCCCAGCCCAGCCATTCGGGTTTAAGTACCGTACGGAATATTCGGTTATGTTTCATCTGCGGAGCAAGGAGTCATTTACAGGCTCGATGCCCGCGTGGGCCCCGCCATGGTTATACTGGATGGAATTATAGAAGAAATTCGGTACGGTCATGAAACGATAGGGATAATGGTGGGCAAATTCGAGGGACCTATTCCATCCGGACTGCGTTACCGGCAGTAACGGGAGCTGGGGGTTTACAAACAATTAATAGTGGAATGACGAAAGTAGAGCAACCAGTGGCGGTGATAGGACAGAACAGGCCCCACTTTCGAATGATCTAGGAGAATTACTTGAAGAATGGCCGATAGTAGATCTATCGACCGATGAATTGGAACAATTATTCCAAGAGCAGTGAGATGAAATTTAACAAAAACAAATTATATATTTTTTTTAAACCGAGATTAATAATAATATTGTATGCGGTATAATATTTTTCGCGTAAGTTAATTTATTTTTTTTATGGGGGGCATGTGATAGGCACGCTTATTTTAATTTATATGTATTGTTTTTCTTTATTATTACCCATATTCTTTTAATCGATATTATTTGTTTTTTTTAATCAATATTATAATTTTGTCAATATTATTTCTTTTAATCGATATTATTTGTTTTTTTATCAATATTTTTTTTTTATTATTATTTATGTGGGTTATAAAACCGTGAAAAAGAAGAATTTATAACACTTTTTTATTATTATTCTGTTTAAAGAAAATTGTTATATGTATTATTAGGAAATAAAGTAAATTGTTATATTCAATATATAGAAATAGGAAATTGATATATTAATATCTGAGATAAAAATTATAAGGAAATCGGTAAAGAAAATTGTTATATTTAATTTATAGAAATAAAAAATAAGAAAGTAATTAAAAAAAACAATTTAAGTAGAATGAATATGAATTGACAAATCAATAAGTAGTAATGGAAGGAATAATGAGTGAAGCCAAATTTTTATATCCTTTTCTTCCCCTCATAGTATACTTATTACAACCCAATATTTCATATGATCCTGTTTAAATTATATTTATTAATTGATATACCCATATCGGTCAAGTCTATCTTTTTCTTTTAGAAAATATATTGAAAAACGTCCATAGAAATCGACAGATACAACAATACTAATATATTGATAATATTTTTTTTGTCCCATTCCACTTTGACGCCAGATAATGCAGTGTACGGCCGTAGATTTGCGGAGGCGACTCTTCATCAACATCAAGGGCGAAGAAGGTCTCGACTACGGAGGCGTAGCCAGGTGAGAGTCGGTTTAATTCCAACTCGTTTATATTTTCCTTTCAAACTATACAGAGAATGGTTCTATCTGCTATCCCACGAAGTTCTCAACCCGATGTATTGCCTATTCGAGTACACCGACCAGCACAATTACGGTCTTCAAATCAACCCGGCTTCGTTCGTTAACCCAGATCATTTGCTATACTTCAAATTCATAGGACGATTAATAGCCATGGTTAAATCTGATAAAACTTCATTAATAAAAAACTATTGTACTAATATTCATATTTTTTTGCTGGATCATTTATAGGCGCTTTTCCACAACAAATTCATTTATAGCGGCTTCACGCTCAGTTTTTACAAACGTATCTTGGGCAAAAAATTGGGTCTTAAAGACTTGGAGGATGTGGATCCTGAGTTTTACAATTCCCTCATCTGGATCAAGTAATATATTACAGCCCATAAACATTACTCTATTAAAAACAAAGATTATCATTAACTCGCAAAATAGAAATAATTCGTGTTACCATTACGCATTATTTTAAATGATATATAGAATTTCACTTTCTAAAAAAGGTTTATTTATCAAATCCCTGTATCATTTTAAAGTAGTGACTCTTCAGTAACGAGTCTAAACAGCGCATTTGTATCTTAATTCCAATCTTTTGAACAAAATCTAAAACGAATAATTCATCATTCGATTCGTGTTTCATTTTAAATGGGCCTATTTTAAGCATGTAATTATTTTATTATAATAATAAATTTTCCATCCATCTTCCTTTGTGTATTTTCGAATATAATATAACTGTATTCTGTATAATCTACATAACTTTTCAGTAACGAGTCTAAACAGCGCATTTGTATCTCGAATATATCTAATTCCAATCTTTTGAACAAAATCTAAAACGAATAATTCATCATTCGATTCGTATTTCATTTTAAATGGGCCTATTTTAAGCATGTAATTATTTTATTATAATAATAAATTTTCCATCCATCTTCCTTTGTGTATTTTCGAATATAATATAACTGTATTCTGTATAATCTACATAACTTTTCAGTAACGAGTCTAAACAGCGCATTTGTATCTCGAATATATCTAATTCCAATCTTTTGAACAAAATCTAAAACGAATAATTCATCATTCGATTCGTATTTCATTTTAAATGGGCCTATTTTAAGCATGTAATTATTTTATTATAATAATAAATTTTCCATCCATCTTCCTTTGTGTATTTTCGAATATAATATAACTGTATTCTGTATAATCTACATAACTTTTCAGTAACGAGTCTAAACAGCGCATTTGTATCTCGAATATATCTAATTCCAATCTTTTGAACAAAATCTAAAACGAATAATTCATCATTCGATTCGTATTTCATTTTAAATGGGCCTATTTTAAGCATGTAATTATTTTATTATAATAATAAATTTTCCATCCATCCATCCTTCCTTCCTTTGTGTATTTTCGAATATAATATAACTTTATTCTGTATAATCTACATAATTCAACCCCACTAGGGAAAACAATATAGACGAATGCGAGCTCGGGGTCTACTTTTCGGCCGATTTCGAGATACTGGGCCAGGTTAAATCCCACGAATTGGTGCCTGATGGGGCCAACCTCAAGGTTACCGAGTCTAACAAACAACAATACATTGGGTTACATTGATGATGTTATATAATTGATTTATTCTCTTCCCCTTTCCTTCCCTAGATTTAATATATTTTTTTTTCTAATCGAAGCCTAATGACGGACTGGCGTCTAGACCGAGGCATTCTGGCTCAATTTCGGTCCTTGGCCTCGGGATTTTCGGAAATCGTTCCGCCCGGTTGGCTACACTACTTCGACGAACGCGAATTGCAATGTCTCCTTTGCGGAACGTCTCGCATCGACGTTGACGATTGGAAACGGAACACGGTGTACAAAAATTACGACCCTAATCACGATGCTCAAATTCAATGGCTTTGGAAGGTATATGAGAAAAAATGATGATTGGCATGAGGGAAAAATGATTGCGTAAGATTGGAATTGGCGAGAAAGAAAATAGAGGTACCATGCATTCAAACTCTATGTAATATAACTAGAAATATTTACATAAGAATAGTGCATTAGTAGTAAACGGATCAAATGATTTGCTGATAAAATTTACTATTCATATATGATTAATTCCTTCTTTTTAAAATATTTTATCACAAAATATATTGTCAGAAATTTTTTTTTCAATTTGTTTTTTAAACAGAAGAAATTATTATAATAATCTGATGATGAGAATCTTAAAGTTGTTAATTAAATTAAAAGCCAATTTTTAAGGCAAAAAAATGTTTTTCTTATTGTTTCTCTTTTACTTTATTCAATATGCGGTTTTTGACAGTAAATTAGTTTCAATTTTCCAACTGAGAAAACAAACAGTTGATCACCATTGTTAATCATGATGATTAAAATTGTTTAAAAACATAATAATTATTCGTCAAATATTCGAATTGATTAAACCAATTATTCGTTTGTTACTAATCGATTGGTTTTTGAAAGGGCCTCATTGTAACCAATGACATGCACAATACTGCACGACTAGCATTTCAAAATGCCTATTAACAAGTGAATCGTCTATGCGCAAGTATTATAAATAATTATACAACACATACATATTTGTTCGAACATTTAAGTTCATATCGGAGCTCGATAACGAAAAGCGATGTCGGCTATTACAATTCGTAACTGGCACCTGTCGCGTTCCTATTGGGGGCTTCTCGGAACTAATGGGTTTTATTTTCTTTTCTTTATTATGTCGCGTATCCTTCTTTTTTTTTTAAAAAAAAAATAATAATAAATAGTAAATTTAATTAGAACATATTTTTCCTCTTTCTCTATTAATCTTATAGAAGTTAAAATGGGACACGGCAAGACTGAATTTTTCATTAGTACTTTGTTCATTTTTTTCCCCCTCTAGTCTTGACTTCTAACTAGTATTGTTAACTGCTCCATTTGAACCGAAAACGGCAAACTCAATATTTTTGCTAGAAAAATGTGGTCTAAGCTTAGAGATTTCGTTAACAGATGTTCAAACCTTTGTGTGCCATTTATGAGCTAAATCTTAAGGCTCGAATAATATTTGTCTGGATAAAGCATCGAGTCAGAGCCGGTTTACAACACTAGCCAGGAATTGAACCGTCTAAGGCGGGTAGAATTGTCCGAATTAACCGAACTTCTATCCCATTACACCATTGGGATGATGATTGTATTTAAAAATTTTTTTGTATCTTATAACGTTTATCAAATTAACAAACGTCATCGCACGAAATTTAAAATTATAATGCAACCACTTCTCTTTAAAAAAAAACCCCCCATTTTACACGATATAAATTATTCGTTTAAATATTCAAAATTAAGGGGTGTAACACATACTTTGAAATAATTACAATTTATTAAAAGAATTAATTTCCCAAAATAAAAGAACGTAAAGTAAGGAACCTATTTTTTCTTTTATTTCCAGTAGAGACTCCTCGTACTTCAGATTTAATTATCGGAAATCTACACGAACTATAGAATCTAAATGTATAAATTGTATAAACAAGTATATTCCACGATCACACCTTTTCTCATTCCTCGTTTAATTGCGGTTCACCCGGACAAACTAGTTTCCCCTCCGATCTCTATTTATTTTCATCCGCGTTGTATTAGATTTTCCTCGAGACTTTGATTCCCTTACTTCCACCGGAAGTGAATCTCTCCTCACCCAAACATCTTTAAACATTCCCAACTTTTAAATTATTTTTTTTTTAAATGTTGGTTTAGGAAGCAACGGCCCTCAAAAATTTTGCGTCGAGAGAATCGCGCGGGAGGATATATTACCCCGGTCTCACACCTGCTTCAACAGGCTCGATTTGCCGGTTTACAAAAGTTACAAAACTCTGAAAGAGAAACTGCTTTACGCCATCGAGGAAACCGAAGGGTTTGGACAAGAATAAAACGCTAAAAAAAGAAAAATGCGTTGGGACAAAAGAATAAAACGCTAAAAAAAAGAAAAATGCGTTGGGACAAAAGAATAAAACGCTAAAAAAAAGAAACGACGAAAAAAAAAAGAAAATATTTTTTTTATATTTATTATATATTTATTTCCCCCCCCCCCTCAAAATTTTACATTTTGCAACGACAAAAAATAAACGAATATTTTTAAACATAATTATATTTATTTATTTTCGTGATAGGTTGTGAAAATAATTTTCAATAAATGAAAATTTTCGGCCACCATATTAAATCGTATCCTTTATTTTATCGTGTCTGGAAAAGACAAGGTCAAAAACCCATCCCTATGTTTAGCATCCTTTCCCCCCAAAAATGGAAGATGTGATCAGCTGATGATCCGTACCATCATAAATACGCTAAGTGGATTATGGAATTTTTTTTTATCGCTCTACCGGCATTAAATTATTTGGTAATCGTTTATCTGAAGGAAATTTTTTTAATTGGTTGAAATATATTTAATATTAAAATGAGTAGCTGAAGTATTATCAATGTTTAGAGAGATATGGGTAATATGGGCTAAGCTTAGGGTTAGCATATTTAAAAATTGTCTATGATCTGTTTGGTCTATATTTTACATTTTACCCCTCATACTCAAAATAATTATTAATTCTGATAAAAGCCTAGAAGTTATGAATTGGAAAAAATTTGGTCTACGAGATTCTGTTTACCTCGTGTATCAATCCATTCAATGGTCCTAATTTTTGAACTCGCACCTGCCTTATATTTTAGACAATATTCATATTTGAGAATTTCAATATGCATAGCTGTCAAATATTAGCCTAGACTGACAATTCCTTCATTAGATAAGGGCACTAGGAAGTCCAGACAGAATGCGAAATACCTTTTAATGAGCTCTACTACAGGCAATGCATCGATTCCAGTTGGCTATGTATATTCTTATTATTTACACGAAATACTTTTTCAATGACTTCTACTATAGTCATGGCAATTGATTCCAGCTGACTTCAATGTATGTATACTTTTATTCATACGAAATATCTTTTAATGACTTCTACTACAGTTAAGACTTTGATTCCAGCTAACTTCAATGTATGTATTTAATAAAATAATTGCCAGCCTATTATTGTCATTAATAACTTAATATACGTGAGGTAACTTACAGATCTCCTAGGCCATTGAAGCTTCCCCCACCCTCCATGGCTAAAATATATGGAGCTGACTATGTATATTAATTAAGAATGTAGCCCCCCCCTCTCACGCCTAAAACTCGAAATGTAAAGGCAGGGTATTTTCCCTGGGAAAATTTCCAATATCTATTTTTAATATATATTAGTAATAACAATGAGTGTACTGGTAACTGTATACCGCGTGGTGTATTTTCTTAATTCATATTTATCACGTCATTTATAACTACTTTTCAAATATGGAAAAAATTCCAATATTACAAAGCTTATTATGCCTTGATTCATAATTACCATTTTGAATGGTTAATTGGATAAAAATCGTTTTATCTCAAATTCGAGCAATAACACATGTTGTCAAGGAGAAAAAAACCCAAAACGACTAATAGTTATAATAAAAGACTTATTAAATTACAAAAGGAACATAAAATAAGGGAATTGCCATCGACCAGTCGAATAGAAAGCGTGGCGATTCAGACTCTCCGTTTACCGCAAGAGATAAGATAATTTGAAAGGATTTTATATTCGCTGAAAAACGATTCGTAGATTAATCCGCAAGACTCTTAAAAAAAGAACTCAAATATGTGACTATTGACATTCTCAGAATCCCAAAATGACATTGCACGTCAAAGTGTGTGTGTATATTATAAATTATTTGGGTAATCTGAAGGTAGAAATATTATATTTTCGGGAACAAAGTTTTTTTAATACTTAATATTAGAATTAAATCATATAGAGGAATATTATTGCGAGAGGGAGCTAAGCTCCGACTTAATAAACCAAATTATAAGGCTTTAGCTTATAAAGTCACTGCTTTGGAAATTCACAAGAATCTGTTAAATTCGTTAAACCTAGCATAGTAGATGTTTTAAAATGGTTTCCATGTAAATTTCATATATCATAATATAAACTTAGATTTTTCAGAGTTAACACTGTTAATGACAAATAACATTCAAATATATCAGTAAAAGAAAAAGATTGAAAACTATAAAATTAAAGAGTATTTTTATTTGAATAAGAACTTAGTAATATTGTCAATATATAATTTCCATGATTTATGGCGCTTATGCTCTATAGTTGAAGGTTCAACAGAGTTGCTTTAGGTATTCCTCATTTCCTTCTAGATGGGATTAAATTAAGTTATATGAAAGATTAAAAATGAGATATATTATATTGCATAATAAAACAGTGAAACGGTAAAACTGTCAAAATAAAATTAGTCAAAAGTTTGTTGGATTTATTGTATGAAGGGAGATTCGTTTTTGGCGGAACACCGCAATATAAAGAATTGAGATTATATATCAAATTTTTTTACATATTATATTAATGGAAGTTAAAAAAATATTTACTAACTTATAACTTAAATTTTATTTTCAGATTTTAATATTTAACAAATATACGTCCATAAGAGAGCGTTAAATGCTTAAATATTGAAAACATCATATTAAGAAACTAAAATGATTATTGGTTAGAAGCTTCTTTTTTTTTATATTTAATTTATAAAATAGGTTTATAATCGTAAAATAATAGAAAATTTGTAAGGCACACATTGCTTATTAATCAAAATCTCTTCATTTTTGTTTTATACACTTATATTTACGTGTTAAGCATTACCCTAAAGAATATATTGAAAATATTTTGATTTGACCGAATGCCGAGCTCAAAACCGATCAGTTACTAGATAACCGATTTGAAACCGACCCAATGACTAAATACTACATAGTCGAATCCATGGAAAATTATTAATTTTTAGCCAACACGTGTACTTTTTTGAGTGTTGAGCATTATCCTCAGCACTTAAAACAAAAATTATAATCCTACCCGACCAATCCCCTATTTTAGGTATGTTATTTAAAGTATGATTATACGAATAAAATAAAAATACGTTCCCTCATGGAAGCTGAAATAATATAATTAATATTTTGTAAATCATAATTAGTCTCTTATTGTTGAGTATGACTTCGATTGCGGCAAAAATACGTAAATAAATTATGGCACGTTTCTTAATCGAAAATGGCTAATGATACAGCCCGCGAGATATAGGCAATTTCCAGCACCTATCGTTTTCCTCGGTGATAATCTTAATTATATAGTTTTATTTTTAAAAAAATTATTCATCAAAATAATTTACATATACAGTCCTGCTAAATTTTCTTAAACAATTTAATATGACGTGGATTTTTTCACTTTCCACCTTGAATCAAAGTAGAATATAACCCCCATTATCTAATCAATATTCATATAAAAGACAAGCAGATGTACCATTTGAAGTAGAGACTCCCAGCCCGAACGGGCTTCGAGCCGGGATCGGGCCTAATATTTTTAAAAATCGGACCGGGTCGAGTCGGGCCTTGGAATTTTTTTAAAGTATATTTGAATTTATCAATTTTATATTGGCTTATTTATGTAAAATAAAAATATTTGATTTTATTTTTAGAAACTAGACGCCATAAAACACATGTCTTTTATATATAAATTAATTTTTATAATTAAATAAAATCGGGCCTGGCCGGCAAAACCTTTTTAAAAAAATTTCGGCCCGGACCGGGTTTAAAAAATAGAGTCCGATGCAGATGACTAATTTGAAGGACACGTCCTAATTTTTAAAAAAATTTCGGGCCATGAACATTTTGCAATTGATATTACTAGAAAATTTGGTCAGTCGAATATTTGGTAAGTGGTCTGTTTTGAGCTCGGCATTCTGTCAAATCATATTTTCATATATTATTTTAGGATAATGCTTAACAAGTATATATACGCCTATAAATAAAAATAAAGAGATCTTGATTAATGACGGCCAGCAATATGTGTCTTACTTACGAGTTTTCTATTAACGATGCTAAACCTACTCATAAATTAAATATCAAAAAAAAATTATAACCAATAATGTTTTCATATACATTTAACCCCCTCTTATGGATATAAATTTGTTTTATTTTAAATTCAAAAAATAAAAATTTAAGTTGTAATAAGCTAATAAATATACTTTTTTTTCCATTAATATTTAGTAAAAAATAGAATTATAAATTTTGAAAGTCGTGTCGTAAGTAACAGGGTAGAATAATTTAATTTAATAGACTATTAAGATATGATAATTTTATTTTAAAAAAAATTAATATATATAATCCAGATATAACAATTTCAAATAAGATATATATCCAATTACAAAAAAGTTGTTAATATGTGAATTTTGAATAAACTTTATAATTTTTAATTTATTTAATGACCTTTTATATTTTCCTAATTTTCGTAAATCTAAATTTAATTTAAGGACGAATTTGTTAAAATTTAACCTTTTAAAAAACTTATGTAAAAAGTGTAAGTTAAAAAATTGTATATATATACATATAAAATTGTAAAGTTTTTAGTTTTTTAAAAATAAAATAAAAAGATTTAAATTTTACTTTTTTTATTTGCCATCCGTTCTAAAAGTTTAATATAATTTAATTTTTAAAAGTACCAAAAAAATATATTTTTTTATTTTTATATAGATCTTTCATGAACTTTAAGATTATTATTTAAATTTTTCCCAATGCTATTTTTAACATCCACAATATCGTCTGATAAAAAAAAATATAATTAATATTTTTGAAGATAAATAAAAATTTACTTAACAAAAATTACAATCGTCTGTGTTGTGATGATTTAATGAAACATATTGACGATTAAATTAAAACCCATCCATATAAAATTATAATCTTTGTAAAAATAATTAAAATATAGACAAAGCATTATTGAAATTTCTTTTATTATTCCTTTTGTTATTTTAATTATTTTTGCAAAGATTATAATTTTATATAAATGTTTTAATTTAATCGTCAATATGTTTTATTAAATCATCACAACACTGTATTTTTTCTAATAAAACGATTAATCTTCCCATGCAGAAAAACAATTTGAATATAATAATTTTTTAAAAAAACAAAGTATAAATTCTTCAAACATTACAACAATTAATTATTCGATATTTAATAAATAATTGATTTATGTATATATTTAAAAAAATGTTTCTGAAAATTATGTTTAAAAAAAAGAAGATTATAGATTATGATTAATTGGTTAATTAAGATGTTCATTTTAATATTCTTGTTTCGATTTAATATTTTGAAACTTGTTATTGCATTTTGCAAAATTATTTTTGCATCGTAAACAAGTTTAAAAAATAAAAAAAAATTTCGCAACTGATCCGAAGATAGATGGGTAGATACTGAACCACGTGACTGATTCTAAAGACCAGACAGTAGGACGAACCAAGAAAAATGACCTTCACTACTAAAGATAACATAGATTTGACCAATAGTTTTTCGATTAAAGTTACTTGAACTTCATGGCTTTTTTTTACTAATTTCTATGTTTTTTTAAAAAATTATTGTTATTTGATTGGGATGTTATTCAGTGGTTTGGGGATACTGACTGAGATCTAGCAAATCCCTGGTTAAATTCCAGACGGATCTATATTATTTTCTGCGCTTAGACGAGGATGATAATAAACTCAAGGAATGTTAGCCTGAAGGAAATTTTTTTAATTGGATTAAATATATTCAAATTTAACTTAAGTAGCTGAAGTATTATTAATGTTTATAGTGATAGGTTAGGGTATTTAAGTTTTAAGAGATATGGGTTAAGCTTATGGTTATAAAATGGTTTTTTGATGAATTTGGTCCATGCTTTACATTTTACTCCCATACCCAAAATAATGATTAATTCTAAAAGCCTAGAAAGCTGTGAATTAAAAAAAAAAATCGATCTAACAAGGTTCTGTTTGCCTCTCGTATCAATCAATTAATGTCCCTAATTTTTTCAAATATCTCATTCCTGCCCTACATTAAAATATTTCCTTAGGACAAATATTTATATTTGATTGTGTAATTACTAGCGTTGAGATTTTCCATATGCATAGCTTAAAAATATTAGCCTAGACTGACAATTCCTTTCATTAAAAAATGGCACTAGCAATGAAATCCAGACAGAATGTGGAAGATACTTAAACGAAATGCCTTTATTGATTCCAGCTGACACCAATATATGTATACCTGTATTTACACGAAATACCTTTTAATAATTTCTACTATATAGTCATGGCATTCATTCCAGCTGACATCAATGTACGATAATAACTTTTAACGACTTCTACAACAGTCAAGCATTGATTCCAGCTGATTTCAATATATGTATTCATTTAATAGAAAAACTCGCCAGTCTATGAATGACGTTAATAACGTAATATTCGTGAGTTAATCAGATAGTGTGGAAACAGAGCCCTCTAAATTCTCTCCTAAACAACCCCCCCCCCCCCCCATGGCTAAAATATATGGATGCTGACTCTGTATGATAATTAAGAATGTAAACCTCCGCCGAAAACCCGAAACGTAAAGGCAGGGTATTTTACATGGGAAAATTTCTAATATATATTTTTTAATGTGTTATAGTAATAACAATGAGTGCTCTGACAAATTCTGTATTCCGCGTGGCGTATGCCTATTTCTTAATTAATATTTATCACGTTATTTATAACTACTTTTCAAATATGGAAAAAATTCCAAAATTTATAAGCTTATTCCTTGATTTATAATTACCTTTACCATTTAGAATAGTTTAATTGATTAAGATTTTGTGTAGTAAATTTTAATGTTTTCTTTGTAATAGATGCCAGAAGCCCTAAAAATGCAAAATTGCGTATCATTGAACAATATATCACATTTATTCACTTATCATATTCCCATTTTTTTCGATTCTTAGAAAATATTTTATAGTTATTACTAGGCTAATCATTATTTTAGGTGACATTCAATCTAATTAAGAGCAACAGATACACTCAATATTTAAAAATAATAAACCTTCTAAGGTTTAAAAATTTATTTGAGATAGGTATCATTTCATCTCTCCTTTTCACTGTTCCAAATTCAGTCAATTGCGTATTTTGTCAAGGAAAAAGCGCGAAGTGACAGATATTATTACATTACAAAAGGAACAGGAAATAGGGGAATTGCCATCGATCAGTCGAATAGAAAGTGTCATATTTCAAACTCGCTCCTTTTACCACAATGCATTTTATATTTGCTGAGAAACTATCCGTAGATATAACCGTAAGGACTCATTTCTTACAGAAATCATTAAAAAATGAGATTGACATTCCCGAATGCTAAAATGACAGTGCACGTCAAAGTGTGTGTATGCGTACACATTATAAGGAATTATAATGATGCTTTTCTTTTTCTAATCTTTCATCCTCAGAATAAACTATACTAAATATAGTATTTCAATTAAAGCCTGTCGTATTTTGCATGATATCATTTTTCAAAAAAGGTATATCTAATAGGATCCGTATATGTTGCATAATTATTACTCAACATATGCAATTAATAAAGCTTCCATAATAATGATATCCCTTATTATTTTACCTTTATATATTTGATGAAAAATTTTTTATAGGAAATTTAAGCAGCGTTATAAATGGTAAGCTCTTTTACTGTTTAAAAATTATTATAAAAAAATGTTTCTATTTCTCTTAGATTACTTAAATTATACCCAAATTTCTATACAAGGTATATTATTATTTTCGTAAAATATCTCTCAATATTTCCTATTTTAAAATATTACTCAACATCATAATTTCACAATGAGGATAAGTAAATTTAGAAAGTTTTGTTTTTATCTTATTTATTTATGAAATAAAAAAAAAATTAATTTGTCTAATTTATATTATTTACTAAGTTTAAATATCTATTAGATTATCATGGTTAAATTAAATAAGAAATCATAAAAAATATAAATTAAAAAAGATTTTTCTCTTAGATTAATATATATGGTTTATGATTAATTTTTTTTATAAATCGAATTTATAAAAACCGGAAAAAACCGAAAAGAACCGTTATAAATTATAAACCGAAACGAACCGATATAAATTTTTTCAAAAAAACCGAAAACAAAACCTTTATAAAATTTTAAACTAAAAACCGAAACGAACCGAACCGCTACTTAACTCTTTCTTTCTTTCTTTCTTTCTTTCTTTCTTTCTTTCTTTCTTTCTTTCTTTCTTTCTTTCTTTCTTTCTTTCTTTCTTTCTTTCTTTCTTTCTTTCTTTCTTTCTTTCTTTCTTTCTTTCTTTCTTTCTTTCTTTCTTTCTTTCTTTCTATTATGAGGTAATGGTATCATTAAAACGTGATAAGACTGACTCAACTAAGCGAAATCAATTCTGATTTAAACATCAAATGATGGTTTAGCTATAGGTTTATATTAATTATAATCTTATTGATAATGAAATATATCATTAAAACAATGACAAAGTCTGACTGACTCAAACTATGCGAAATTAATTCTGATTTAAGCATCATCACAAAATGATGGTCACTATATATATGTATATGACGAAGGCAACATTGATTGTAAATTTTCTTTGTTTGAGGTCAAAATACGAGTAATTAACTTATAATTTTTTATATATGTTTCTTTCTTTCCTTGTTTCTTAAATGTAAAACTAAAATGTTAAATTCCCTCTTCATTATATTTATTTACATTATGAAAGAAGACGTCAAGGTAAAAAAAGTATTCACAATATAATTATGATCTTTAATAATAATTTTTATAATAAATTTGTAAATGATTTCACAACTCGTATTGGGTTAATAGAATCCAGCGTCCACATGACAGGATTTTCACTGAATGCAAACCCCTCTCAAAAACCTATGTCAACCCCCCCCCCCTAAAAAATGTCGTTTTCCCATCATTAATTACAACTTTTTAATTATAATGATCCTCCTTACAGAAATTTTAAAAAGAATAACTTTGATTATTTTATCTCTACTACCAATTATCATATGAATTCAATTAAAAACCCCCTCATTAAAAATGAATGCATTATTATAGCATTATGAATTTGCTAAGAATGTCTAACCCTTTTAATTTACATTTAAAAGAATAGCAAAAAGTTTTATTTGGGAAATAACCACTATGATTGTTTGCAATCTATAATTTAGTCGACTATAATATTAGTATTAATTTTTAAAATTTAATAGATAACCCCAAAAAAAATTAATCTACCCCTATTAGAGGTGCCTCTCCTTCTTCGAAAAAATTGGAGGCAAATTGTTCCTACTTATCATTTATAGATTCTTCTTTATAAAGGAATTGAATTTGTATCCACCTCCTATTCATTTAAACAAGATATATTAAAATAATGGCGAACAAAACAGATAATAAAAATAATTTTTGATACTTGAGAGTCGTGAGATAATTTGAATCCCGCCATCCACCCACTCCCACACACTTTTGACTCTCACAGGTTATTCAAGATCAATCAAAGAATATGTTCATTTTTTCAGCAAATAAATTAATATCAATCTTTATTTTAATACATATTATAAAGAAAAGATGTATGTATGTCGATTGTTGAATATTCGTAATACTATAAAATCTCATCTATAATGTAATCTGATACTCATAGTCATAAATAATGACATAAATAACTGTTCCCGTATCAAAATACGAACCATTCGCCCATTTAATTTTATCATAACTCTAGGGTAAGGATCATGTAACATCCCCTCCTGCAGCATATTACGCAACCCCCTTTATTTTTCCTTGAGGACCTTTCTTTTGTCACTCTTAACCGCCTCGACCCGTATTGCCATTTTTTGCCATCATATAGCCATAAATCTTCACAGTTTCTCACCACATGTCCACCTCTTCGGGCATCGAAAGCATTCCATATTTTGCTCTCCCGTCTCATTAACATTTGGTATAATAACCCCTTCCATTTTCTCTCGCTCAATAGTCCTCACATTCGAAGTATTCTTACCTATCCCTCTATGTGGAATGGAAAACCACTTTTGTTGTAATTATTCGTAATACATTCCTCCTTACTATAACCAAAACGGCAACATCCTGCATATCTTAACTTCTCTGGTTTCATGGGACAATAAGTGGCTTGTCCAAATTTTTCACAACCAAGACATTTCGTATCACGACAATCTTGTAGCATATAATCTGGTTTACCGCAATTATAACAACTTATCCCTCCTCTCCTTCGAAACTCAATCTGTCTTATTTCTATTCTCCTTCCCTAATGTTCTCTTTGGGCTTCCTATCAGACTTCTGAAAAAATGGGCAGATATTTTGTGTAACAAGGTTATACGACAAAAAATTGGGCAGGACTTCTATGTGACAGACTTCTGAGAAAAATAGGCAGCACATCAGGGTAACAGAATTCTGAAAAAATGGGCAGCACTTTCATGTTACGCGGCCTATTGGAAAATATTAGAGCGTAGGCGTCTTACAAAAGAGGATTCTAGTTAGGCCTTAATATTAATCCGCCCTTTGCGCTAATATAAATCTGCCCTTTTGGCCTTAATATGACATCGCCTCTATATTTACAACGTAGATCCATCTTGGCCACCACTATTTTATAATTGGTCAGATGGGGACTTTTTAGTTCTTTATGAAGGGAATCGGAGTTTTTTGTGTAGAAATGTATATAAATTTAAAAATTTGTTTTTAATCTTTTATTTTTCTTACTTTTTTGTTGTTCTGTTTAGTTTTTCCTATTCTCAAAAAATTCTGAATCCAAAAGTGCACTTAAAATAATCTAAAATAATATAATTTATTTTTTCGCGATAATATAAAAACTAAAAAAAAACAACAAATAAATAAAAACATACTTAATCGATAAAAAAAATATGCAACAAATATCATCAACAAATTTGCTACAATGATGTGTCGCCAATGTATAAAATACAATATTAAAATTATAATTCATTATGAAATGTAAAGGTAAAAATTTTGAATCTATATTAATTTGTTGATATATTATGTATGCTTTCATTGAAACATAGACATACACATCATCAATTCACTGCGTCTAAGTGTAGTTCCATCTGGTAAATGTTTTGTATCTGAAATAGTGCCATAATAAGTTAATATTAAAATAAAAATATGATGCCTTAAAAAATTCTAAATGTAAGATGAGATGTTTTATTTAAATATTCTATTATAAAATATAATTAGATTAGATATTTTAATAGTTAAATTAAAATTCTTTGGTGTAACCGATAATGCTCTGGCACAAACTTTTTAACAATATATTATATAAATGATAAAAATATGACGTCTTAAAAATTGTAACTTTGGGATGAGATCAGTTTTATTTAAATATTCCATTATAAAATATAATTAGATATTTTATTAATAATTAAAGTAAATGGTATAACCCATAATGCTGGCACAAACTTTTAAGACAATATATTATATAAATGAATATAATTACTTTTACAAATTATAATTTATGAAAAAATAATTTATTCAAATAAATTATTAATTTTTTTTGATTATAATATCGATACGAATAATTATTTTTAAAAAAATATAATAAACAATAAATATCCCCAATAATGATGGCGCTTTTTAAATTTATCATAATTTTTATAAATAATTAATTAATATAAAAAAGGGAGAATAAAAAATATATCACAAATAAAATATCCATTTAATAGGTTGCTATGCCAGAGGAGAAGTAATGCATAAAAATCTTTGATAGCTAATATTGTTAAGACATTTATTAATTATCTCTTAAATTTTTTTACAATATTGTCTTATTTTAATAAAAAGTATAAATTATAAAATATTATTCGATTTCACAATTATTTAATATAACCCATTTTATTTATCCTCTACAATACAACATTGAAGAATTGTCATTGTGATAATAAAAGAATTAAGATTATCAAATAAGTATTTAAATTTATTTGAATAAAAATTTTAAAAATGCATTTTGATTGTAATAATAATTATCACCAGGGAACCAAACCGAACCATTAAACCGCTAAAAACCGGTATTTTTAATCGAACATAAACCGTTATATATTTTTAGCTGAACCTGAACTGAACCGATAAAATGCCTCTGAACCGGTTCTAGCCTCATGATTTTATGCTAAAATAATGTGTGTTATTATTAATATTGCAAAAATTTTAATTATATTTGAATTGTTTTAAAGATTATTATCAATCACATTTGATTGATAGGTGTCAGTCATAATTTTTATAAACTTTAGTATATTGCCATTTTGCAACATTTTTAAATATTTTATTATAAATTATAATGCCAAGAGAAAAATTAAATCCAATATATAAACTATTTACATATAGTATTATAAATGAAACATCAAAATTTAATATTACTGATTGCTAAATAAATATGAAAAGCCATCATGAACAGAGTTGCCATGTCTCCCCCCATCAGCGGGAGACTCCCGCAATTTTTTAGCTTACACGCAGACATCTCTCTTCCGCAAAACTACCGCAATTGGAAATCTCCCTTCCGCAATTTTTAAAAAAAGTATTTTAACGTTTTTAATATATAAATAATAATTTTGAGAGACAGTAATTGATTATTTTAATATTTCTATTTTAAATATTTCGAAAAACATGTCTAATTTGTAAATTTTTTTTTATCCTGTTTTATTTTTATCCAATAATAAATCAACATCATTTCATTCATATAAGTCAGTACAGGGGAGTATATGGTATATATCGATTGCAATACAAAAATATTCTCCAAAAATAAAAAAATAATACAGATGCACCTACAGCTGCGGAAATCGTATAAACCTATCAATATTCACAGAGCTATATCATCACAATATTGGTCGAATCTTTTTCACATGATATTTAATGACTCCAATATAAGTGCAAACCTTACTTGGTTCTAGTACCTGAATCCTAGAAATTCTAGACGATTTGAAATATGGGCATCCATATGCAATTTTAACAGATGCACTAATAACGGAAATATTAAAACATTTCCCTTGATCCTTCGCTATTTTAACTAATAAGAACATTCAATAAAACTGTTAAAAAAAAATTTCCTGATAGTGAAAAATCCAACGATGTAGCCAACCACATAAGGTAAATATAGCTGATTCAGGGTTATAAATTAATTTCATGTCAGCTATCTGCGCTGATAATGCCTCTGTTCAAATGGTGTGAGTTGTTGCGATATGTACCTATCAGGTGGTTATCATAATACCTGCCATCGATAGAATTTCAAAATTTTACAAACTCTTAAAAAAATACTTATTATATAAAGATTTTAAAAGCTGTCCTTTTGAAAAATTTTTTGGATTATTAAATGGCAGAAGCATATTTGGGATTAGTTTTACATGTAGGAAATCTACTTCATGCAGTTAATATTCAGTTGTAATCAGAATATTTTTTATTAATAAAGATTCACAAAATCATGACAGCTCTTCTCATCTCTACAGTTAAAAATTGATAATAAATTTTATGGCAATATTGCTAAAAATATTATATTAAATGTTCAAATAACACTCTAATTAATATTTTAAATGAAGCAATTTTTATTAAGACAATTTTATAATATTTACATTTTAATAATTCTATTTATAAATCTATAAATATTATGACTTGGAACAGAAACCATCAATTGATGGTTTTTATAATTTAATTAATATATTAAAAAGACTGAAAGACATTGATGCCTTGTTTGATGAGATTGTAATTCTCTTTATTTTTTATAAATCGCCAAAATACTTAAAGTTAGATGGTTTAAAGGCAGAGGAGAAATAGGCAGAATTTTTTCGTAACAACAATAAATCCCCATACTTGGTAAAAATATGCAAGTATGTCTTCTTCTTACCTTATTCTAATGCCTCATCCGAGCGCATTTTTAGCCTGATGAGGACTGCCTGGAAAAAGGGGAGAAATCGGATTGCTTTAACAACATTAGAGGCCGAGCTAATGGTTAAACAAATTTATAATATGTCATGCCAGGAATTTTATAAATATCTCAATAAGGACGGTAAACGTTTAGTTCCATTATTTAAATTTCAAATTAAATGTAATTAACATTATAACTTTATTTAAGAAATATATTTTTAAAGGTTTATAAAAATTTAAGATTCTATCGATGGCGGGTATTAGGAACATATCGCAACCAACATTGTGCTGACTCAATTCTGTAAATACACTCTGGTTTTCAAATTCACTAAGGCATTATCAGATCAGAAAGCTGACATTGCAATTTATTGATAATCCCGAATATGCTATTTTTACTATTATAAGGTTAACTATGTCTTTGGATTTTCTAATATTTATAGGGAAATAATTTAATCGTATTCTTGAAATGTCCTTAATTTTGTATAAATAGCAGAGGATCAAAGGAAACATTTTAATATTTCCCCATCTGTCAGAATTGCATATGTATGCCCATCTTTCAAATCGTCATGAATTGACCTTCTGAATTCAGGTTCATCATTTTTGTTCTACAAGTAAAGTTTTCATTTATCTTGGAGTCGTTAAATATAATGGGGAAAGATTCTACGCACATTGTAATGTTAAGTAGCTCTGCGAATGTTTTACTACAAGATAAGTGATTACAATTGCCGCAAATGTAGTTGCATTTGTATTATTCTTATTTTTGGAGAATATTTTTGTTTTTCAATGGCTGTAGATACACTCTCCTGCAATGTTTATAATAATGTGATTGAACCATAATAAATAAAATAATTATAATTGTAATGAGTACAATATTACCTTATTATGTATTTAAACGTGATACGTAATAATTAAGCGCCTATCCCTATAATGTTATACACACACAAGGTAGATTTCTAATTGCGGATGTTTTGCGGGACATTCGCATAAAATATATTTTTTACATTTTAAAATTAATATTGATTGTTTTTTTTATAAAATTCTATCTTGTTTACATCTTTTATATTTAAAAAGGATCGTTAGTTTTTTTATAAATAAATTTATTTTAATAAATCAAGATGTTATTTTATTTTAAAAAATAGTTACCGACATTGTATTTATATAATCTAATTATAAAAAATAAAGGCTGATAATTAAGTCAATTCAAAATCCCGGCCGAAGGCCAGCATTTTGAGGGCCTTCGGGCCGCAAATTTTTTTTAGCAATTTTTATATTTCTACAGCAATTGTCATATTTCTCCCGCAAAATACCAAATTTCTCCCACAATCTGAAAATTTTGACCTGGCAACCCTGATCTTGAAGTGTCAGTACTGAGTTGGTCACTTTTAATGGACCATTCATTAATCGATGGTAGCGAAATTATTGATCTTATATTAGAAGGCATGGGTAATATTAAAATTAATTATTAAAATATTCAATCTAATGTTGCAGAATTAGCCTTAAGTATTCGGCAAAATATAATCAAAGAAATAAATGGTAAGTTATTACCTATTATTGGTTTTAATCTTCAGTATAAAAATGCAAAAATTGTTCTGATAACACTAGCAATGAAAGGAATTTTTGAACGGCTTACTACAGGAAATTTAAAACTCTTTTTAATAAAAGTATTAAATGATTATGAAATCAAAACATCACAAATATACACTATAACAACTGACAATGGGACAAATCTTATTAAGATGGTTTATGGAGGATATTGATGATGACCTTCAAATGTCTGAAAATGTTGAAGAAAAACAAATACAAATTGTCTGATATCGTACTAGCAGTGCCGGCTACCCATTTTAGTGTGGAAAGATATTTTTCACCAATTAAATTTATACTATCTCCTTAGATATAATTTGAGTGAGACGAATGTTGAAAATATATTCATTGTGATGCTTAATAAAAAAATTTTTAAGTAGATAGAGTTAAATTTTGTTATATTAAAATAAATCATTGATATTTATTTGTTACATTTATAAATTATAATATTATTTTATAATGTGTATAGATCCAAGATTTCAAAAATTGACAATTGTGTCAAAGTATATAGAAGAGCAAAATTGCACAACTTCAGAATTTATAATAAAACATCTTAAACTTATAGAGAATGATGATAATGAAAAATGAAGGTTTAATATATGTATTTTTAATTTGATAAAAAAAATAATCTTCCCTATACATATTTCGATTTTAGGTTTGAAATACAAAAGTGTTTTAACCGGTTTTTAGAGGTTCGAACCGAACCTATATTTTTATTTTTTACGAACCGAACCTGAACCTTGAACCGTTATTTTTATCCGAACCTGAACCTGAACCGATATTTGCTTCGGTTTGGATCCCTGATTATCACTATAGTGAGCTGGTCTAGGTCTTGGGGGGTTATAAAATTTTATCAGCACAAGATTTAATATAGTTTGGAAATCAAGATCCCAGAATAATAATGCAAGCTGATAGACCGCCTTTCAAGATTCTGCTAACAGTTTATGGACAAAATATATAATAATCGGACATTTATTCCTAAAATCCTAAGAATATAAACTTCAAAGATGGAAAATGGAAATTTTAATAAATTATTGTTATATTGTAGGAATTAATAAATTAAAATATTATATAATTTTCTAAAATAAAATTAAATTGAGCTACGCAGGTAAAAATAAGATTTTCGAGGTAGTAAAACTTTATACAACATATTTTTATCGGACCTGAAAATTAACATATATATCATATATATACATAACATTTTCTTAATTAACACTAATCATACAATATTCATTCTTGAACGACTTGTCGTTATCTGAAAATCACTGTAATTCAGATTTTTCAGAAGATTCGTCAAATTTTTGGCAATTCTCTTTGATAAGACACTATTAATTTCACGGAGTTATAAATCTCGTTTTAACCAGTTTAATCAGTATCTACCCATGTTTTCCTTAAAAAGGCCCGCACAGTTTGAAGATTGCCCATGTTTATTCCACAATAGCTTACACTTAGAACAATTTAGTATTCTTTTACATGGGCTGAGCAATTTCTGATAAAATTATTTTAATGGCAGCAGAAATGGATAGCGAAAAAGGTGAAAAGACATAAAAATTTCATCTAAATTAATTGTAAGAATTGTATAGGTCATTAAAGACCATATTAAAAAAATTATTTTTTGTAATTTTTTTTCTATTACTGGTTTCAATGATATATATAACGTAGATTGGGGATTCATTCATTAAATGCATGATAAAAATGTCCTCACATTGCAATCAGCTGTAGCGCAATTTCGTAGTTTGGATATCAATGACATATAATAATACCTAGACTGACGATTCATTCATTAAAATGCATTTTTAAGCGTCGTTAAAAGCAAATCAGCTGGACCCGCCATTTTGGTAACCTTTATAATAATTATTTTCATGTTAAAAACTAATATTAAATATTATATGTCATTGTTGGATATCCATTATTTGTCAGCATGAAATATTAATACATATATAATATTGCCGAAACTAGTCTATGAAGATAATTTATTTTGAAAAGTTTCCATTTATGATATATTATTTTTCTTATATTCTTAAATATTATGGTAAGATTATAATTTGTTTTAATTATTTCTTGGTCTAGTGAATTTTTATGAACGTAGATTAGCTGATTATACCTAAAAAAAATGATTCTAAGACTAACCCTCCTTTTAATTTTTTAAAATATAGTTTAACATAATTCAGTATGGACTTATAAATCATATGTTAATGCATTTTAGGATACATACAAAACATGTCTTTTAATATCACACTATCATTTATTATTTTATTTAGATAATGGGGGAGTGTGTTGTGTTCAGAATTGTAATAGTAAACGATTTCCATATATCTTATCACAAGTTTATTTTTTTATATTTATTATTTTTAATTAACATATAATTATATCAAAAATATAAATTTTTACATTATTAAACATTAAAAGAATAATTATTATGTAAAATTTATATTATCTAATATAAACATAGCATCAAATATATAAATTTTTACATTATTAAACATTAAAAGATAATTATTATGTAAAATTTATATTATCTAATATAAACATAGCATCAAATATATAAATTTTTACATTATTAAACATTAAAAGAATAATTATTATGTAAAATTTATATTATCTAATATAAACATAGCATCAAATATATAAATTTTTACATTATTAAACATTAAAAGAATAATTATTATGTAAAATTTATATTATCTAATATAAACATAGCATCAAATATATAAATTTTTACATTATTAAACATTAAAAGAATAATTATTATGTAAAATTTATATTATCTAATATAAACATAGCATCAAATATATAAATTTTTACATTATTAAACATTAAAAGAATAATTATTATGTAAAATTTTTATTATCTAATATAAACATAGCATCAAATATATAAATTTTTACATTATTAAACATTAAAAGAATAATTATTATGTAAAATTTTTATTATCTAATATAAACATAGCATCAAATATATAAATTTTTACATTATTAAACATTAAAAGATAATTATTATGTAAAATTTATATTATCTAATATAAACATAGCATCAAATATATAAATTTTTACATTATTAAACATTAAAAGAATAATTATTATGTAAAATTTATATTATCTAATATAAACATAGCATCAAATATATAAATTTTTACATTATTAAACATTAAAAGAATAATTATTATGTAAAATTTTTATTATCTAATATAAACATAGCATCAAATATATAAATTTTTACATTATTAAACATTAATAATTATTATGTAAAATTTTTATTATCTAATATAAACATAGCATCAAATATATAAATTTTTACATTATTAAACATTAAAAGAATAATTATTATGTAAAATTTATATTATCTAATATAAACATAGCATCAAATATATAAATTTTTACATTATTAAACATTAAAAGAATAATTATTATGTAAAATTTATATTATCTAATATAAACATAGCATCAAATATATAAATTTTTACATTATTAAACATTAAAAGATAATTATTATGTAAAATTTATATTATCTAATATAAACATAGCATCAAATATATAAATTTTTACATTATTAAACATTAAAAGAATAATTATTATGTAAAATTTATATTATCTAATATAAACATAGCATCAAATATATAAATTTTTACATTATTAAACATTAAAAGAATAATTATTATGTAAAATTTTTATTATCTAATATAAACATAGCATCAAATATATAAATTTTTACATTATTAAACATTAAAAGATAATTATTATGTAAAATTTATATTATCTAATATAAACATAGCATCAAATATATAAATTTTTACATTATTAAACATTAAAAGAATAATTATTATGTAAAATGTTTATTATCTAATATAAACATAGCATCAAATATATAAATTTTTACATTATTAAACATTAAAAGAATAATTATTATGTAAAATTTATATTATCTAATATAAACATAGCATCAAATATTAACCCTTCCTTTTTTAATATAAAAATGGTTGCAAGTTATAAATAGGAAAAAATTTATACCTAATAAATATAGTATTATTTGTGGAAGGCATTTTACTTCTAATTGTTTTATACAAGATGAATAAATGCTTGAATTATTTATAATGTTTAATTTAAAATATGTTATTATTTTTAAATAAATACAATTATTTTTCAAATATAAATTTTGAGCAAAATAATATCTTAAATCACCAATTAATTTATTTATAATATTGGCAGTTGGTTATAATAGTGTTAGAAATAATTATATTAAAAATATAAAAAACAATATAAATCCCTCCTAATGATGGCGTCTTTTAAAAATCGACTTTTTAAAAAAATAATTAACATAATGTTAATAAAAGATATAAAAAAGATATCTCATGAGGAATAATTCATAAAAATCGTAATAATTTTTTTTATTGTCTCATTTTTATAAAAAATTTAAATTTTATAAAATATTATTAGATTTGTAAATTAGAAATTACAATTATTTAATATAACATATTTAATTTATCACTACAGCAAGCATCTGCTCATTCTAATAGATGCTATAATTTCCACATTACTACATTCCCCCTTTATAAATTGAAAGCAAATTTATATCATTTAGACTTGAACAAACAATTTTTACTAAAAAATCATTTAATAATCATATTTTATCATTTTCACTTTTAATATTTGTATTTGTTGATATGACCGATTAATACTAACCTTTAAATTGTTTTTTTTATGTTTTTGATTTTTTTTAAAATATAAATAGTGTAGATTGATTTTTAAAATTGTTATATAAGCCTGATTTTTTAGTTTGATATAAAAAATGTAAAAATTTTAAAATATATTATATAAAATTAAATTAATAATTTGAAATAAAATAAATAATATTTTAGAAAACTTTATGGTGGCAGCTCCGCTACATATTCGAGGATATCGTAAATAAATAAATAAATATGAAACAGATTCCCAATAATATTAAAATAAATATTGAATTTCCAATATACTCAGGCAATGGCGATCTTTTTTTGAGAAGATTCGAAGACATCTTCAAGGACACTCAGATCTCGGACATCGAAAAAGCAGGTTCCTTTACAAGAAGACTACCAAATGAGGTATATATCAAGTTTAAATCGATATGTTCACCTACCGACTTCATCAATCCATCGATATTGATTGAAAAATTCAGGTTATTACACCCGAGGAAATCTACAAGTTCCAACTTATTATTATTTAACGCAGCTGTACAAGGTAAAAACGAAAGTTACATCAATTGGGTAAGTAGATTATGCATTTAAAAAAATGAATGTTTGCTAAGTGATAGTAGAGTTATTTAAAAATTTCATCAATCCGCAAAAATATTAGGCAGAAAATTACGTTAAAAGAAAATATTACATTAGCAGAAGTTCTTACTTTAAGAGATGATTTTGAAGAATTAGAATTAGAAGAAAATATAATTGCTAAAGTTGAAAATATTTCTTTAAACGAAAAAACAGAAGATGATACAACCGTGAAACATGTAGAAAGGCAAAGAGGCAGGAAAACAGAAGAATAAACAATTGGTGAGATATGGAGACCATGATGAACGACAAAATTTACAATCTAATTACGATAACATACAACGATGGACAATAAGAGGCCATGACTTTCAAAGAAATATTTATCAAGAAAATAGTTAAAACCCTCAACAAAAGTTTATTCCTGATAAAATACGCTTTTTGGGACATGATAACAAACATGGTATACATCCCAACGTTGATAAGATAAAAGCTATTTCTAACATGCCGGAACCGAAGACAAAAGATGAATTGACAACATTTTTGGGGATGGCGAGCTATTATCGAAAGTTTTAAGTAATTTTGCGGACGTAGCTGATTCTTTATACAAAATGGTTAATAAAGACAAATTGTTATGGGATAATACACATCAAGAAAGCTTCGACGACCTAAAAAATATGATAAATACTCCGCCTCCGGATCTACCAATAGGCATTGCAACTGATGTTTCAAAGAAAGGTCTAGCAGTCTTATTTCATATTGATGGTGATAGTAAAGAGAAACCCATTGCTTTTGCGTCAAGAGCTTTACTGAAATCAGAGTTTAATTACACTAATATAGAGAGGGAAGTTTTATCTGTTATATACGCGGTAAAAAAGTTTCAAGAATATTTAATTGGGAATTTAAAAAAAATTAAATTATTATTTTAGAGTAATAAAATATAACAAAATATGAGTTAATAAACAAGTCATGTAATCTATTTATAAATCTTATTTCGTAGTATCATCAATTAACTTATATAAATCTTTCAAAAAATTGAAAAAAAATTATTGCACCTTTCATCTTTTTAAAGTAAGGTGCCAGAAGTAAATTATAGTTTGGTAATAACTTTATTTTTATCCAATTCCAAAAATGTCTAAAGATTTTAATAGAAAAATATTATTTCATCCGCTGGGATATTTTTGAAAGGATAGCTTTATCAACGCCAAAAAAAATTATACTTTTATTAATATTTAGCTATTTTTTACAGTCAGACTAAATTGAATTTAACATATTTCAATGTCATAATTAGTAATAAAATAAATAATATAAATGTCGTAAATTAATATACCTGTGTTCTTCGGTCTGCATTTTTTAGCTCTGATTATTTAAAGCCCTGCCCTAAATTTTCAAATTTCGTTATTTTGAATATTTTCTCTGTATTTTATAAATTGTTTTATACGGAATTTAAGATATGTAAATAATATTTAAGCATAATTAAAATGTTTTTCACTATAATATTAAACGGCATAGTTGAAATCGTTTTAAACCGTATCATGAATAATAAATCAATTTGCACAGTGAGATTTAGAAATAATTATATAGACAGAATATGAAATTAAAAAATCTTCTTTTCCCATTTCAGAAAGTCTCATAATCATTATGTTTAAAAATATTTATTGTAGGCATTCCCTTTCAGGCAGAATAATATGATTTGAAAATAACTTACAAAATATTAAATTTGAACTAAATTCACATGTCATCTCTATTGAAACCACCAAAATACATAATTAAATATATTTTTTATCATTTTAAGATTTATATTTGAAACAGGAGTTGGCATTTATTATTTTTAAATTTAACAATGTTTAAATTTAAAAAAGATAAGATTTTATGTTTTAAAGCTATAAAATTAATAATTTTGACGATTACAAAAGATTTAATAAGATAGAGGTCTCAATCCAATGTTCCCCTTCATCTAATCTTATTTAAAAGTTTTTAAAAATTATCAACATATTGTTTTAGCGCTGGAAAGGGTTAAACATATCAGTAACTAGGGGTTAGTAGAATTAGGTCGAATTAATTATATTATGCTTAATGCTTGAATTATTTATAATGTTTAATTTAAAATATTTAAAATATCTTATTATTTTTTAAATTAATACAATTATTTTTCAAATATAAATTTTGAGCAAAATAATATCTTAAATCACCATTCAATTTATTTATAATATTGGCAGTGGGTTATAATAATGTTAGAAATAATTATTTTATAAATATTATATTAAAAATATAAAAAACAATATAAATCCCTCCTAATGATGGCGTCTTTTAAAAATCGACTTTTTAAAAAATTAATTAACATAATGTTAATAAAAGATATAAAAAAGATATCTCATGAGGAATAATTCATAAAAATCGTAATAGTTTTTTTTATTGTCTTAAATTTTATAAAATATTAATAGATTTGTAAATTAGAAATTACAATTATTTAATATAACATATTTAATTTATCACTACAGCAAGCATCTGCTCATTCTAATAGATGCTATAATTTCCACATTACTACATTCCCCCTTTATAAATTGAAAGCAAATTTATATCATTTAGACTTGAACAAACAATTTTTACTAAAAAATCATTTAATAATCATAATTTTATCATTCTCACTTTTAATATTTGTATCTGTTGATATGACCGATTAATACTAACCTTTATATCAAGCTTAAATCGATATGTTCACCTACCGACTTCATCAATCCATCGATATTGATTGAAAAATTCAGGTTATTAAACCCGAGGAAATCTACAAGTTCCAACTTATTATTATTTAACGCAGCTGTACAAGGTAAAAACGAAAGTTACATCAATTGGGTAAGTAGATTATGCATTTTAAAAAATGAATGTTTGCTAAGTGATAGTAGAGTTATTTAAAAAGTAAAAATTTCATAAATCAGCAAAAATATTAGGCAGAAAATTACGTTAAAAGAAAATATTACATTAGCAGAAGTTCTTACTTTAAGAGATGATTTTGAAGAGTTAGAATTGGAAGAAAATATAATTGCTAAAGTTGAAAATATTTCATCAAACGAAAAAACAGAAGATGATACAACCGTGAAACATGTAGAAAGGCAAAGACGCAGGAAAACAGAAGAATAAACAATTAGTGAGATATGGAGACCATGATGAACGACATAATTTACAATCTAATTACGATAACAGACAACGATGGACAATAAGAGGCCATGACTTTCAAAGAAATATTTATCAAGGAAATAGTTAAAACCCCCAATTTCAACAAAAGTTTATTCCTGCAAAAAAAAATACGCTTTTTAAGACATGATATAGACAAACATGGTATACATCCCAACGATGATAAGATAAAAGCTCTTTCTAACATGCCGGAACCGAAGACAAAAGATGAATTGACAACATTTTTGGGGATGGCGAGCTATTATCGAAAATTTTTATGAAATTTTGCGGACGTAGCTGATTCTTTATACAAAATGGTTAATAAAGACAAATTGTTATGGGATGATACACATCAAGAAAGCTACGACGACCTAAAAAATATGATAAGTACTCCGCCCACGTTAAATAATCCGGATCTACCAATAGGCATTGCAACTGATGTTTCAAAGAAAGGTCTAACAGTCTTATTTCATATTGAAGGTGATGGTAAAGAGAAACCCATTGCTTTTGCCTCAAGAGCTTTATTGAAATCAGAGTTTAATTACACTAATATAGAGTGGGAAGTTTTATCTGTTATATACGCGGTAAAAAAGTTTCAAGAATATTTAATTGGGAATTTAAAAAAAATTAAATTATTATTTTAGAGTAATAAAATATAACAAAATATGAGTTAATAAACAAGTCATGTAATCTATTTATAAATCTTATTTCGTAGTATCATCAATTAACTTATATAAATCTTTAAAAAAATTGGAAAAAAATTATTGCACCTTTCATCTTTTTAAAGTAAGGTGCCAGAAGTAAATTATAGTTTGGTAATAACTTTATTTTTATCCAATTCCAAAAATGTCTAAAGATTTTAATAGAAAGATATTATTTCAGCCGCTGGGATATTTTTGAAAGGATAGCTTTATCAACGCCAAAAAAATTATACTTTTATTAATATTTAGCTATTTTTTACAGTCAGACTAAATTGAATTTAACATATTTCAATGTCATAATTAGTAATAAAATAAATAATATAAATGTCGTAAATTAATATACCTGTGTTCTTCGGTCTGCATTTTTTAGCTCTGATTATTTAAAGCCCTGCCCTAAATTTTCAAATTTCGTTATTTTGAATATTTTCTCTGTATTTTATAAATTGTTTTATACGGAATTTAAGATAAGTAAATAATATTTAAGCATAATTAAAATGTTTTTCACTATAATATTAAACGGCATAGTTGAAATCGTTTTAAACCGTATCATGAATAATAAATCAATTTGCACAGTGGGATTTAGAAATAATTATATAGACAGAATATGAAATTAAAAAATCTTCTTTTCCCATTTCAGAAAGTCTCATAATCATTATGTTTAAAAATATTTATTGTAGGCATTCCCTTTCAGGCAGAATAATATGATTTGAAAATAACTTACAAAATATTAAATTTGAACTAAATTCACATGTCATCTCTATTGAAACCACCAAAATACATAATTAAATATATTTTTTATCATTTTAAGATTTATATTTGAAACAGGAGTTGGCATTTATTATTTTTAAATTTAACAATGTTTAAATTTAAAAAAGATAAGATTTTATGTTTTAAAGCTATAAAATTAATAATTTTGACGATTACAAAAGATTTAATAAGATATAGGTCTCAATCCAATGTTCCCCTTCATCTAATCTTATTTAAAAGTTTTTAAAAATTATCAACATATTGTTTTAGCGCTGGAAAGGGTTAAACATATCAGTAACTAGGGGTTAGTAGAATTAGGTCGAATTAATTATATTATGCTTAAAAATATGATATAATAAGTATTCATTGGCTATTATAGCTTTAAATTCTATTTTTTTCCCTTTAACTTTCACCTTTTCTGGTAGTTGATAATCAAAAGAATTAGAAAAAAAATTCATTAAAACTTAAACATTTTTTAAAATAAAATATCACATTTTGAAATTTTTTATGAATTATTTATATACAAATGGTGTATTATTGATAATAACAATTATCCTATAGGAGACTTAATAAACCAATATAATTTACAAACCTGGGGTTTGGGTCTTGTTGGGGCAAAAATTAACTTTTACTAGAATCAATCTTAAAATATTTATTAATAGGGTCTTTTGTAAAAAACGACTTAATCTAATCGTTAAAAAAATTGAGTATACAAAATTCCACATATTTTTTAATAAAATACGAATTTCATAAATAACAAGTGACGTGTTTTAGAGGTAAATAATTTTAAAACGCTACTTTAAATAAATATAGACAATTAAGCTGGTTTTTTGGAACTTAATAAATGGGTTATTTGTCAAATATAAATCACTATTGCATTGTGATAATGTTAGTTGTAATGCATTCGCGATATTGCATTCGGTATGATGCATTAGCGATAATGCATTCGCTATAATGTATTCGCTCTAATACATTCGCGATAATACATTCGCTGTAATGCATTCGCTATAATGCATTCGCTATAATGCATTCGCTATAATGTTTTCGCGGTAATGCATTTGCGCTAATACATTCGCTATGATGCATTCGCGATAATGCATTCGCGATAATGCATTCGCGGTAATGTATTCGCTCTAATACATTCGCGATAATACATTCGCTGTAATGCAATCGCTATAATATTTTTGCGGTAATGCATTCGCTATAATGCATTCGCGCTAATATATTCGCTATGATACATTCGCTATAATTTCGCGGTAATGCATTCGCGGTAATGCATTCGCGGTAATGCATTCGCTATAATATCTTTTAGCGGTAATCGACATTCGCGATAATGCATTCGCGATAAAAGTTTCGCGGTAAAGGTTTCGCGGTATTGACGTGATACGATGTACGATAATTACTTTAACGAACTACAACAGTCAAGACATTGATTCCAGCTGATTTCAATACTTGTATTCATTTAATAAAATCGCCAGTCTATGAATGACGTTAATAACTAAATATTCGTGATTTAATTCGTATTTTCATTTAATGAACACTCTTTCAGATAGTGTGGAAATAGAGCCCTCTAAATTCTCTTCTAAACAACCACCCCCTCATGGCTAAAATATATGGATGCTGAATATGATGCCTTAAAAAATTCTAAATGTAGGATGAGATGTTTTATTTAAATATTCTATTATAAAATACAGGTATTCGAACCGAACCCGGAGAAGAAAACCCGGGTTTTGGGGAAAGTAATCGGAACCCGAACCGATCATGTGTTTATAAAATTTTCAAAACCCCGAACCGAACCCGGGAATTTTATTTGAACTCAGGTTCAACCGGGTTGAGTGTATTGTTTAAATTAACATAAGATATTTGTATAATTGTAAATACAAATATTAATAATTTACTTGACTTATAATATTTTCAAATTTCCAATTAAGTGAAGTGTTAATAAATTTTAAACAACTTAATTCATTTACTCTATTTTGAAATTTTTTAAAATTTATTCTCAAAAATTCCTATTGAATTGTAAATAAATTTTAAACAATTAAATTCATTTACGCCATTTATTTCTAATTTTTAACTTATTCTTTAATTAGAGGAAAGTGAACAAGTCAAAGTAAAAATTATTATATTGGATATTGTTAATTTAAAGAAATACGTCTAAATTAAATTTTTTTAAAACTATACATGACTATGCTTTGTATTTTTAACTATATTTGCCTATAAATAAAATGAAAAATTTATTTTTTTATACCAAATTTATGTCTAGTTTTTTAATTATGATTTAAATTTAAAAATTCTTAAACCCGAGCTGAACCCGAAACCAAACCCGGTTCAAAAATATTTTCCTGAACCCGAACTGAAAAATATAATTAGATTAGATATTTTAATAGTTAAATTAAAATTTTTTGGTGTAACCGATAATGCTCTGGCACAAACTTTTTAACAATCTATTATAATAATCCTCAAAAAACGTCAATCAAATTTAGCCAATAGTGTTTTTTAAAAAATAATTTGTCCAATAAAAATGATTATAGGGTAATCGGTCCAATAGTAATCATGTAACAACCTTAACATTCATTCAATTTTATAACACATTTTGACGTGTGTTGAAAATGAAAATTATGTGAAGAATTTTTTTTGAAAGGAAGAGACCTAAATAGCATTTGAACTGGCACAAAGACAATATATTATATAAATGAATATAATTACTTTTACAAATTATAATTTATGAAAAAATAATTTATTCAAATAAATTACTAGTTTTTTTTGATTATAATATCGATACTGTAGTATAATAATGTTGGAATAATTATTTAAAAAAAAAATTCTATTAAAAATTATAATAAACAATAAAAATCCCCACTAATGATGGCGCTTTTTAAATTTAATCATAAATTTTTATAAATGATTAATTAATATATAAAAGAGAGAATAAAAAATATAGCACAAATAAAATCCATTTAATAGGTTGCTATGCCAGAGGAGAAGTAATGCATAAAAATCTTTGATAGCTAATATTGTTAAGACATTTATTAATTATCTTTAAATTTTTTTTTACAATATTGTCTTATTTTAATAAAAAGTATAAATTATAAAATATTATTCGATTTCACAATTATTTAATATAACCCATTTTATTTATCCTCTACAGTACAACATTGAAGAATTGTCATTGTATTAATAAAAGAATTAAGATTATCAAATAAGTATCTAAATTTATTTGAATAAAAATTTTAAAAATGCATTTTGATTGTAATAATAATTATCACCAGGGATCCAAACCGAACCATCCAACCGCTAAAAACCGGTATTTTTAATCGAACATAAACCGTTATATATATTTTTAACTGAACCTGAACTGAACCGATAAAATGCCTCTGAACCGGTTCGAGCCTCATGATTTTATAAAATTATGTGTAAGTTACTATTAATATTGCAAAAATTTTAATTATATTCGAATTGTTTTAAAGATTATTATCAATCACATTTGATTGATAGGTGTCAGTCATAATATTTGTAAACTTTAGTATATTGCCATTTTGCAACATTTTTTAAATATTTTATTATAAATTATAGTGCCTAGAGAAAAATTAAATCCAATATATAAACTATTTACATATAGTATTATCAATCACACATCAAAATGTAATATTACTGATTGTTAAATAAATATGAAAAGCTGAGTTGGTCACTTTTAATGGACCATTCAAATTAATCGATGGTAGCGGTTTTAAAAAAATTGATCTTATATTAGAAGGCATGGGTAATCTTAAAATTAATTCTTAAAATATTCAATCTAATGTTGCAGAATTAGCCTTAAGTATTCGGCAAAATATAATCAAAGAAATAAATGGTAAGTTATTATCCATTATTGGAATTAATTTTCAGTATAAAAAAGCAAAAATTGTTATGAGAACACTAGCAATGAACGAAATTTTTGAACGGCTTACTGCAGGAAATTTAAAACTCTTTTTAATAAAAGTATTAAATGATTATGAAATCAAAACATCACAAATATACACTATAACAACTGACAATGGGACAAATCTTATTAAGATGGTTTATGGAGGATATTGATGATGACCTTCAAATGTCTGAAAATGTTGAAGAAAAACAAATACAAATTGTCTGATATCGTACTAGCAGTGCCGGCTACCCATTTTAGTGTGGAAAGATATTTTTCACCAATTAAATTTATACTATCTCCTTAGATATAATTTGAGTGAGACGAATGTTGAAAATATATTCATTGTGAGGCTTAATAAAAATTTTTTTAAGTAAATAGAGTTCAATTTTGTTCATATTAAAATAAATCATTGATATTTATTTGTTACATTTATGAATTATAATATTATTTTATAATGTGTAATTCTAATTAATAAAAATGAAGGTTTAATATATGTATTTTTTTATTTGATAAAAAAAAATAATCTTCCCTATACATATTTCGATTTTAGGTTTGAAATACAAAAGTGTTTAAACCGGTTTTTAGAGGTTCGAACCGAACCGATATTTTTGTATTTTACGAACCGAACCCTAATCTTGAACCGTTATTTTATCCGAACCTGAACCGATATTTGCTTCGGTTTAGATCCCTGATTATCACTATAGTGAGCTGGTCTAGGTCTTGGGGGGTTATAAAATTTTATCAGCACAAGATTTAATATAGTTAGGAAATCAAGATTCCAGAATAATAATGCAAGCTGATAGAGATTCAGCTAACAGTTTATGGACAAAATATATACATAATAGGACATTTATTCCTAAAATCTAAAGAATATATACTTCAAAGATGGAAAATCGAAATTTTATGAATTATTGTTATATTGTAGGAATTAATAAATTAAAATATTATATATTCTGGTTATTGAATAGTATTATGTTTTAATTTATGTAACGCGCATTCATTTAATTCTGTTTATTCAAATTATATTTTTATTTTAATTTTACTTTTCGTTTTATAACTTAACCTTATAATTTAATATTCTAACTTTAGTTTGTAAAAATATTTTATAAACGATAAAAAAAGTAATAAAGCATAAATAGAACAATTTTTTATTAGTTCTCAAACACGTTCTTTCATACCAAAAGATTCTTTCTTCAATTATGAAAGAGGCAAGTGGGTTTATCGTAATCGAAATCTATTTGAAATTCAATTGGGCAATATAAAATTAACCTTAAAATTTTTAATTTTTTTAAAGTATTGGAGATGGCATAGCCATAATTTGTCATTCATTTTTAAAGCTGACATTAAATATATCAATGTCCGATTCTCAATTTTTCGTAGCCCGGCTCGTAAAGACAAAATCTTGTTTACGTCTATAAAAATTAATTTAATCTTACGTAATAATCTTTAAATTAAATTTTTTTTCATACGAAACGGATGATTTTTCGTCTGCGGGAAAATGGCTGATGTTAAATCGCCACCATGCTTCCATGAATTCTGATAATATTTAAATATCAATCTCATTGAATCAAATCCCAATATAACAGACTTTACCTCACAGAAACAAATGATACAAAACTTCAAGTAATTATCTCTCCTTTTAATTTTTCCTTTACTTTTAGATTATCAATCACCCTCATAATTTCATATATACCTCAATCACAACAATTAATAATCAACATGATGCTCATATTACCCCTAATTTATCAATATACATTATCAATATACATCTATCTCACCAATTGTTACAACTGTTCCTTATTGTAAATTATTTTTTGTAATCTATAATTATTACCTTTTATCTACTACAATAAACATTAAACCAAATCTTAAAACAGAATAAAAATACCAAATCATAAAATTAATTCTCTCAAAACAAAATACATATCTCTTTCTTTTCTTCTCTCCACTTCCTAACCTTCTCTCTTATTTTTTTACATAAAATATCTCTAATATCAATATTTAAATTTTAATATGTCATCTTCCATCCTTAAAAGTATCTCGTCTGCTTTTTTTCCCTTTTTCTTTAATAAATATCAAATCGTCTGCTTTTTCATATTTAACTTCAATTTCCAAAAATTAATTTCTTTTATTTACCCTTCCTCTATTAGCATGCCATTAAATAAAAAATTAATCATCTACTCTCTCAACATGCCAGGTTTCAGTAAAATCACAATTCTAAGAAAACTCCTTGAAAAATATGATATCAACATAATTATGACAATATAAAAAAAAACTAAAAGGCTATACTGTTTTTAATTCTAATCATTCCACCAACCACAATGGTGTTGCCTTCATCATTAAGGATTCTATTCTAAAATTCATTACAAATTTCATACCTATAAGTGACAGAATCGCTTCTGTCACTTTAATCTCCAAAGGTAAAAACATAAAACTTATTAACATATACGGCCCTGCTAAGTCTGCAGAATTTCCTGCTTTTATCTCCTCCCTAAACAACCATCTTAAACAAATTAATCCTAATCATTTTATTATTATTGGAGGAGATTTCAATATGAAAATAGGTAATGAAAATATAAATATAATCATAGGTTTTGCCGCCCTCAATCAGAAAACAAATCAAAATGGCCACAAAATTATTGACATATGCAATAAATTTAATCTAAGAATTACCAATACCTTCTTCAAAAATAAAAATAATGACTACTGCACATACTACAAATCTAACTCATCTTATAGTAGTCAATTAGATTTTTTCCTTACCAGTATTAAAATGAATTTCTATATTCAAAATGTATCCATCCTTAAAGAAATTGATTTCCTTTCTGATCATTGTCCCATTGCCCTAAACCTCTTTATTAAACCTTCCCTTCTTAGAAACCTCAATATCAAATCTAAACAACCAATCCCCCCTCCAACAAAAAAATACAATATTAATAGCTTAAATATCCCTTCATTAGCCAATAAATTAATAACAACTCTCCATGGAATAATATTCAAGACTCAATCATCAATTCTGCCAACCTCCATCTTAACATCAAAACAATCTACCCTGATTGGATCAGTTCCCACACTTCAAACCTTATCAACTCATTACCAAATAAAAATAAAAAAAAACTAAGAAAATCAAATTTTATTAAATCCAAACTTGACTTAGTTAAAAAATCCATTAGGAAAGACAAACGTAATTATCTTACCAACAAACTTAATAATATCTCAGAATTCAAACACAACAATGATCTTTATAATGCCTTCAAATCACTTAAATTTATTACTTCCTCAAACGACAAAAAAATTAATAATTTAAAAATTGGCCGTCTAATTATAAAAAAATCCTGAAGACCAACTCAATATCTTCGTCGATCACTTCAGAACTATTTTCAATAATAAAATCCCCCGCCCTACTTCTCTTCTCTCACATCAACTCATTACAACCCCCCCCCCCCCCCCCCCATTTATTCTTAAAAAAAATAGACTTTATCAATATCATTGAGAAATTAAAAAACCATAAAGCCTCCTTAGGCTCTATCAACAACGAAATTCTAAAAATTTTCCCTGAAATTACTACTGATCTAATCTTCCCTACTCTCAATAATATATGGAATTCTTCCATCATTCCTCTAGAATGATGTAAATCCACCATCATTAATCTTCCCAAAATTTCCAATCCCACCCCAATCCATGATTATAGAGACATTACCCTCACCTCTCCCTTCTACAAAATACTTACTACCTTCATTTTCAATCTTATAATCATAGACATTGAAAAAAACACCCATTACTCCATCGCCTCCTTCAGGCCAGGTCGTAATACCATAGAACTAATTACATCTCTTAAAATTAGGCTTGAAAAAGCTACAATCTATTAAACCGATACTTATGTAATATTTATTGAGGTTTCAAAAGCATTTGATTCCATCAAACACCAATACCTATGGAATACTCTATTTAAATACAATATCAATCCTCATTTAATAAAGATTATTATGTTCATATATGGAAATAGCTATATCAACATTAAACATAACAACTTATTTTCTCCTTACTAAAATGCGGTATTAAACAAGGTTGCCCACTCTCCCCCCCTTCTTCAATTTAATAATTAGTGATCTAATTAAACTTCGCAATCTCCAAAATGTTGAATGGCTATGTTATGCAGATGACATTTGCATCATAACAGAAGATTTCAATAATTTAAATAACATTCTAACCACAATTTCCTCCAATCTTCAGCTCATGAATCTAAAAATCAATTTCAATAAAACAAAAATCCTTTCTAATTCTTCAATACATCACAACTTTTCCTTCAACAACATAAACATCCAATTCTCTAAATCTCTCAAATACCTAGGCATCATCTTAGATTATAAAGGCTCCATAAATCCTAACACAACCACCATTCTCTCTTCAGCTACAAAAAAATACAACTCTCTTAATAAACTATGGCACACTAATCTAATTTCTAACAAATTCAAACTTCAAATCTTTAAAATCTATATCCTATCTTCACTAACCTATGGTATTGAAACCTGGGACAATTCAAATTCAAACTTTAAAAAAACTCAAGTTTTTATCAATAAATCTCTAAAAAATATTCTCAACATTAAATATCCTTTAATTATCTCTAACTTTAGCCTTTGGAATTTCTGCAATATTCTTCCTCTACATAAACTTCTAACCTACCGCAAATTGGAAATTTTCTGCCATTCCTTTAGACACTCCCATCAAAGCACCATATCTTTCGCTCTTAAACACAAACCTACAAACCAAAAAAATAAAAAAAAATATCACACATATCAAAAATCATGGTTTGGCCATGCCATCAAAATTCTAAGAATAAATAATGTTAGCAATTTATTTTTAATAAATATTTCCCAAAATAAACTAGACCTCAAATCTTGGCTTAATCAAGCCATTCTTGATTAACTATGAATTATATTTTTTTCCTTTTTCTTTTTTTCTTTTTTCATTTATAATTTTTTTCACCTCATTATACAAATAACATCAAAAAACATTATAAAAAAAAAGAGATAACAAAACAAAAAAGAGAAAACAAAAAAAAAAAAATTACAAAACTATTTCTTCTTCCTCTTTACTCCTTAATCACCCCCCCCCCTCCCCTTCTTTTCTAATACATATTCCTATCCTATCTTTATTAATAAATAAACATTATTTACAATGTGGATCCTGGCTTATCCACGAGTGGTACCCGTCATCCCACTCAAATTAAACGGGACCCTGACAGTAGGGTAAATTACTGTCAACTTTGTGGATCCTGGCTTATCCACGAGTGGTACCCCTCATCCCACTCAAATTAAACGGGACCCTGACAGTAGGGCAAATTATTGCCAAACAGTGAATGCAAATTCACTGCACTGGAGACGCCCTCTATAGGGTGGTGGAGTGCCCACTTAATTGTGGGATGTCTCCCCAGTGTATGATACGATACGATACGTCTATAAAAATTATAATTTTAACTTTAAAAGAATACTATAATATTTTTTTTATTTAGTTATATTCGTCTTTTTTCGAGCAAACGATTATCGGTTATAAAATATAATTAATCGTTCACTGGAAGCCGAATTGGTTTGAGGCTGACAAAATTTTTATTGACTAATTTCCTAAAATAAAATTAAGTTGAGCTACGCAGGTAAAAATAAGATTTTCGAGGTAGTAAAACTTTATACAACATATTTTTATCGGACCTGAAAATTAACATATAAATCATATATATACATATCATTTTCTTAATTAACACTAATCATACAATATTCATTTATGAACGACTTGTCGTTATCTGAAACTCACTGTAATTCAGATTTATCAGAAGATTCATCAAATTTTTGGCAATTCTCCTTGATAAGACTCTCTAATAATTTCACGGAGTTATAAATCTCGTTTTAACCAGTATCTACCCATGTTTTCCTTAAAAAGGCCCGCACAGTTTGAAGATTGCCCATGTTTATTCCACAATAGCTTACACATAGAACAATTTAGTATTCTTTTACATGGGCGGAACAATTTCCGATAATATTATTTTAATGACAGCAGAAATATATAGCGAAAAAGGGCAAAAGACCTAAAAATTTCATCTAAATTAATTGTAAGAATTGTATAGGTCGTTTTAAAGACCCTATTAAAAAAATCATTTTTTGTAATTTTTTTTCTATTACTGGTTTACGTCCAGTTTGTCGATGTGTAAATAAGATGAATAAATATTTGAATTATTTATAAAGTTTAATTTAAAATATTTTAAATATCTTATTATTTTTAAATAAATACAATTATTTTTCAAATATAAATTTTGAGCAAAATAATATCTTATTAAATCACCATTTAATTTATTTATAATATTGGCAGTGTGTTATAAAAATGTTAGAAATAATTATTTTATAAAAATTATATTAAAAATATAAAAGACAATATAAATCCATCCTAATGATGGCGTCTTTTAAAAATCGACTTTTTAAAAAAATAATTAACATAATGTTAATAAAAGATATAAAAAAGATATCTCATGAGGAATTATTCATAAAAAGCATCTGCTCATTCTAATAGATGCTATGGGTGTTAGGTAGTTAACTTTCACCCATTTAATAATTATAAATATATATATTATCATTATTGAATATATCTTTTTAACGATTATACTAATTCTTAATAATATAATATGATATATTCAAACATATATTTCCATAATATAAATAATAACAATATATGTATAATTTCCACATTACTACATTTCCCCTTTATTAATTGAAAGCAAACTTATATCATTTAGATTTGAACAAACAATTTTTACTACAAAATCATTTAATAATCATAATTTTATCATTCTCACTTTAATATTTGTATTTTTAATATATTTTATTTTATTCTGACATAAGATTTACAATTTTATTTTTATCCATATTGATTTCATGAATTATCTAATACTTTCATATTGCTCAAACAAATATCACATTTACCAAATAGTTCATAGATACTTACCATGACATTTTCCAATCACCCATAATTTATTTCATAAAGCATCTTATAGATTCCTATTTCTAATAAATTAGTTAAAATACATACTTACATTTATATCCATGACTGCCGCTAATATAATATTTGAGATAATTCATACACCTATTTATACGACCATAAAAATACATATAGTTTCGGATATCACATTATCCAATATTATATTAATCATAAATATATATATTATCATTACAAAATATATCTAAATACCGAATGTACTAATTCCTTTCAAAAAAATATATACAATATGATATTCATACATTTATTCCATAATATCAATAAAAAATGCATGTATACTTTCCACATCACCACAACATCATTTATAGAATCATATATTTTAGTGAAAATGCATGACACACTCTTCAACCCTTGTGTTGCTAAATGGTTGGTTTTTTTCGACCACGACCCCAAGTCGAAGTCGTAAAAATTTGACCAATTGGGCCTTGAGCCGACCCGCATTGGCATACTGGGTCGGCCTGCTGGGTCGACTTGTTGGGTTGGCCTGCGGGGTTGGCTTGCTTGGTTGGCTTGCTTGGTTGGCTTGCTTGGTTGGCTTGCTTGGTTGGCTTGCTTGGTTGGCTTGCTTGGTTGGCTTGCTTGGTTGGCTTGCTTGGTTGGCTTGCTTGGTTGGCTTGCTTGGTTGGCTTGCTTGGTTGGCTTGCTTGGTTGGCTTGCTTGGTTGGCTTGCTTGGTTGGCTTGCTTGGTTGGCTTGCTTGGTTGGCTTGCTTGGTTGGCTTGCTTGGTTGGCTTGCTTGGTTGGCTTGCTTGGTTGGCTTGCTTGGTTGGCTTGCTTGGTTGGCTTGCTTGGTTGGCTTGCTGGGTCAATTTGTTAAATATATAGAGAATTAAACTAGTTTGTTTTAATCCGGGTTCATTGTTTTTGATATTAGAAAGATATTTTTTAAAATTTATTTATAAGTTAATTATAACTTTTTATATCTTCTTATCTTATCTATCACATTGGTCAATCTGCCGAAAGTAAGCGTATGTGAATTAATTAAAAGGAGACCCACCCTCCCTATAATTTTGCTGAATTTTTTTTCTCAGCGATACCAACACTTGTACAGATGTATATTTATCAAAATGAGTGGAATTACGCCCTATCCAATGTAGTTCTAGAGTGAGGTATAGGGTGTGAAGGAGAAAAAGGTAAAAAAATAAAAATTATATCTTCTAAATACAAAATAGCTATTAATTATTTAGTTAAAAAAATTTCATTTTAGATATTGTATTTTAAACTAAATATTATGTAATCAGTAAAATACATATGACTTGATAGATTTTCCTTACGTTTTAAATTCTTAACTTCCCTTTGTAATCGGAAAAAATTATTTAGCTTTTCATAGTTTTTTTCTAACATCAAATTTATATATTTTTATCATACTATTTGGGTCTATAAGGTAAGGTGCCTAATCATGATGAATATTAATCTTATACAGTTGTATAAAATAACTTTATCATAAAAAATAAAATTTTATCGGTAAAATATATTTAATTTAGAAAACTAGAAAACATTAATTTAGAAATTAACAGTCAAGAGATAAATAGATATATTTTATTTATTTGTTATAAAATATCTATAAATAATCAAAAAGGGTACAAAATGCCAGAAAAATATCTTAAAAGAAAAAAAATATTTTGAAAAAAAATTGATATTTTTTTTAAATTATAAAATGATGTGAAGTTTTATTTTGTTCCTCTGTTTACATTTTCGTTCGAATAAAGAAAATTTTCTTTGCAGCCCGTTATATAAACCAACATATCTTTATCTTAAAATATAATTATTTTATAACTATTATATAAAATATGTTGGGATGATTTAATGAAACATATTGATTGACCATATTTTTCAGTAAGCATTATTGAAATTTCTTTTGTTTTACATTTGTAAAGATTATAATTATATAATGTGTTTAAATTACTTTTATTAAGATAAATTTTTTTTTTAATTTTAAAAATTACTTTTATAAATTATGGATCAGGATGACATTATGCAAAGAATATGGATACTAACGATATGGTGCAAGGTGCGAGTCAGTAAAAATATATTTTATTAACTAACTTTTTCATTTCACACTTCGATTATATACATTTTTTTATAAGTCCAAATTAGAATATAAACGAAATACAAAAAGTAAAATAATATAAAAAAAGTAAGATTACGCCGTTTATAAAATAAAATTCGATTATAACAAATACTAAAAATTATATAGTAATAAATAATAATATTTGAATAATGCAACATTCTCCCTCTTCTGATAATTTCATCGGAGAAGTCATGAGAGTTTGTTGTCCAAGTGGTTTATCATTTTGGCTTGTCCCAATCGTTGGTTTGATTAATTCGATTTTGCACTTTGGTTTGTTTAATCACAATCTTGATATTCATATCGTAAATTATCTCCTTTAATCATAGCTTGTTTGATAGAGCTCAATTTTTATTATCATTTTTTATAATTAATCCAGTCGAATATTGGAATTTGGAATAAATCGGAATATAAAATTTGGAATAGTTGATCAAATCAAATGTATGAATTATATGCACAATAAAATTTTGAATTTTGGAACAATAAAATATGTAATAAGGAATGATAATTTATGGAATAAGGAATAAAATTTTAATCCAGAATAAGGAATGATAAATCATAATGATTATCATATTATTTTTAAGTTAATCAGCGTTTTATACTTTTAGCGTTTTATGCGTTTTATATTTTTAGCGTGTTATATTTTTTGCGTTTTACATTTTCTAGCATTTCATATTTTATAAGCGTTTAATTTTTCGCGTTTTAGTGATTAATTAATTTTTGTTTATTTTCTATCTCCGAGGTTAAAATATGCAAATAAAATATTATTCACATTTCCCTCTCTTTAAATAAAATTTTAAATTTCACACCCTAATTTTAATTCAAAAAAAAAATTCTTCATAAGATAGTTTTTAGAAAATGATCTCATCACATCATTCAAATTTATCTAAAAAAAATGTAATCTTCAAAAGCTTTATTTCAAGAACATTTTTATCATATTAAATCCCTTTTAATTCATATGTTTTAATTACATTTTAATAATCTTCTTGTTTAGGATTTTTAATGGTTTATTTTTAATTATATCTAAGAATTCATCTTTAGGTTTAGTTAATTTACAACAATTGGTCATCATTTCATCTTTAGGTTTAGTTAATTTACAACAATTGGTCATCATTCAAGAAATCAAAAAAATATCAATATTTCACTATAATTTAAGTAAATAATTTTTTTAAAGGCTTGTGTGGTCTATATCCATTATGATTTTACATTTTAGTATCAATATTTCACTAAGAAATTATAAATTATTTTTAAAGGCTTTTTGTGTGTTCAAATATCCATTATGATTTTACATTTTAATGTTAAAAATTTATAACATGCCTTTATCCTGGCATAAAATCTTATAATAACTTTTCTTCTTACGTGAATTAGAATAATAAGTAATCATCATTGGTCTCACAATATAGAATTCATAACCTAACGTCCAACTTTCATTATGGTTCTTTCTAGGTTGCCACATTAAGTTAGGTGCTGGCTCTTATATTCCAGTCCAACATCCAGAGCCGGGACACCATAAAGAAAGAAGCTTTTTGCATGAAAGAACGTACTAAGGTTTGATTCTTGGTCATCTCAGTATATTAGGTATAGGATATTAATAGCTTAGGCAGTCACAATAGATAAGATAGTCATCTCAATGGGTAGTCATCTCCATAGGTTAAGCAGTCTCTATAAGTTAGATACACAATAGGTAGTCATATCAATAGATAAGGTAGTCATTTCAATAGGTAAAGCAGTCTCTATAGGTTAGATAGTCGTCACAATAGGTAGTCATCTTTTTTCTAGTCCACCACCCAAGGGGCACCATGCAAAGAATATGGATACTAACGATATGGTGCGAGTCAGTAAAAATATATTTTATTAACTAACTTTTTCATTTCACACTTCGTTTATATACATTTTTTTATAAGTCCAAATTAGAATATAAACGAAATACAAAAAAGTAAAATAATATAAAAAAAGTAAGGTTACGCCATTTATAAAATAAAATTAGATTATAACAAATACTAAAAATTATATAGTAATAAATAATAATATTTGAATAATGCAACACATTATTTTCACCCCATTCAGAGAGTTTATCATGCTTGGATGATTCCACAAATTTCTTTGTGTTTAATTTAAAATATTTAAAATATCTAATTATTTTTAAATAAATACAATTATTTTTCAAATATAAATTTTGAGCAAAATAATATCCTAAATCACCATATAATTTATTTATAATATTGGCAGTGTGCTATAATAATGTTAGAAATAATTATTTTATAAAAATTATATTAAAAATCATATTAAAAATTATATTAAAAATTAAAAAAAAAATAATATAAATATCTCCTAATGATGGCGTCTTTTGAAAATCGACTTTTTTAAAAAATAATTAACATAATGTTAATAAAAGATATAAAAATATATCTCATGAGCAGTGGCGTAGCCAGGATTGATCCATAAGAGGGGGGGGGGGTTTGAAAAATTTTTGGGGGCTTCGCCCCCAAACCCCCTTATCAAAATATGCCAATATTTTGTGTATTATACCCAGGCCAGCATAAATATTAAAAAATATTAGAATTAAAATTTTTACCAAATTTATAATTAATAAGCGACTGAAAGCATTATTTTGAAAATGTTATCAATGTGTTGCGTTATTCTAATTTCTTAATCTTATTATATATTTTTATAATCTAATTTTTTGTTATTTGTTATAATCTAATTTTATTTTATAAACGGCGTAACCTTACTTTTTTAATATTATTTTACTTTTTTGTATTTCGTTTATATTCTAATTTGGACCTATAAAAAATGTATATAAGAGAAGTGTGAAATGAAAAAGTTAGTTAATAAAATATATTTTTTATTTAATAAAGTTAATAAAACATATTTATTATTCACCGGTACATATTCATGTTATTCTACATGGTGCCTCCAGTTTTGGCAAAAGAAACTCGCCTTATGGAAATTTTTTTTAAAAATAAAATTTTTTTTTTCCCTTTGTAAATATGGTTAATAAAAAAAATTATAAAATGGTACAAACAATTCTATATAAGATGGATAAAAAAAAGGGTAAGTCATTTCAAAATTATTTTCATCAATTATGTTCGCCTTCAAACTACTTAATGTACCACATCAAATCTCCATATACGATATTTTATTTGATTTAACCTATAATTCCGATGTCAACTTTTATAGGATAAACGGTACGGAGGATGTACTGTTTGAATTTATGAATTTAAGAGACATGATAAATTGTTTTGAATTATTAAACGGGAAACACTATATTTACGGCGATAGTGATTTTATTGAATTAATTTGTATATTCGTTAAATCATAAATAGTTATACCAAAACTTGGATTAATAAAATAATAAATGTTGTAATTGCTTATTTATGTGTCTTATTAATTAAATATGGAAATTAAACAAGAATTTACACATAAGATCCCTAAGTTAGTGGGTCCTCTTACTGAAATTTATTTAGACAGAATATTAAATTACTTTTCGACCAGTACATTATCGGACTCTATTAAAATTAATACTTTGCTTAATAATTTATCAGACGAAGTTTTTGACGACATTAAGGCAATTTGTTCTGATACCGATATTTTAGATCTTAAAATTGTGATTAAAAAGTTAACCTATCTTTTACCAGCGCTAAATTTAAATACTTTAATTAATAAATTTAATCTTCTTCAACAAAACTCATCAGAGAGTTTTATGCTGTGGTACATTAGAGTATCGAAACTTCATAAGAAATGTAATTTTTTGGACGATAGTAGATTAAAAGAGAAGTTACGGACATCTACTTTAAACGATAAAATTAAATACAAATTCTCCAAAAATTTTGACCTTACATTGAATCAGATGGTGGAATTAGGGGTGAAACTGGACTCTAGTAATATTAAGTCTGAGGATAATGATATAAGTTATATAAATAATGACAAAAAGTCCGATAAAGATAAAAATTTTTGCAGTAGAAATGATAATAATTTTAGAAATAATTTTAGAAATAATTATGATAATAGATATAGAAATGGGAATTACAATAATAATTTTAGATACAATTATGGTAATAATAATTCGCGATACCACGATAATTATAACAATTATAACTATAAAAATTGTCGCTATAATAATAATAATCAATCGAATTATGGTAGAAATAATACATGGTATGATAATAATCAAAGAAAACAAATCCAATACGGTGACGGAAATCGTAACAATTACCAATCTTATTACAACAATTCAAATAATATAGAGGTAATGATAATAATCAGAGAAAGCAAATACAATATAACAACAACTCAAATAATTATAGAGGTAATAATAATAATCAGAGAAAGCAAATACAATATAACAACAACTCAAATAATTATAGAAGTGGCGACGAAAATAACAGAAAGCAAATACAATACAATAATGATTACAACATGAATATTGAAGAAATTATTGAAGAGAAAGTTGATTCTACAAAGAACAAAGATGATAATGATTTTAATGTCAACAATTTATCTGGTGACGTGATTAATGACAAAGATAACGCATTTATGACTACTGTAAAAGTGAACGATGTTGTTACTTGTATGCAAGTGGACACTGGATCCAAATACACTATTATACCTCATGGTCTGGCTAAAAAATTTGGTATTAGAGATCTTAAGAAATCTGAGCTACAACTCACTGCTTATGACGGGAATTTAATCAAAATCATAGGAACTACTCAAGTTAAAGTGACTTATGATGGTATTTCCAAATATTTACAAGCGGTAGTGGTTGAATCAAGTAAAAATGCCTTGTTGGGACGTACGTGGATAAATGCTTTCAAAAATATTTTAAATAAATTTATAGCAAAGATTGACACTAATTACGAAGATGAAATAAAAAAATTGATTAAAGAGTGTGAATCGAAACTAACTAATGGGCCAATCAACAAAGCAAGTGTCAAGTTACATTTAAGAAGTGATGCCCAACCTAAAATTATACCGCCTAGACGTATTCCTTATTCAAAAATTAATCTTGTTAGTAATGAACTTAAAAAATGGATACATGATAAAATTATTGAGCCGGTGAATGATGTCCGATGGGCAAGTCCTGTTACCGCTGTCTACAAAGAAGATGGGAGCATTAGGCTTTGCGCTGATTTTAAGGATACTGTAAACCCAGCTCTAGAAGACTTTAGATACCCTCTACCACGAATTAATGATCTAATTGCTAAACTTTCGGAAGGAAAGAAATTTACGAAGATTGACTTTAAAAATGCTTTCTTACAGATTCCAATTGATAAAAGTTGCAGAAATATTTTAACCATATCTACGCATAAGGGAGATTACCAATTTACTAGACTTCCTTTTGGGCTTAAGACCTCATCTGCAATTTTTCAACAGATTATGGATCAAATCTTCGGTGACATGGATGACGTTATATTTTATATTGATGATTTACTTATAACTGGAAAAAACGATGAAGCCCACCTAAACAACATAAGAAAAGTATTTGATAGGATATCATCGTATGGGCTAATACCTAACTTTAATAAAAGTGTGTTCTTTAAAAACAAAGTGAGGTTCCTGGGTCATGATATTGACGCTAAGGGGATTCATGCTAATCACGACAAAATTGAAGCAATAATTAATATGCCAGAACCAAAATCAGCTGCTGAATTATCAACATTTCTGGGAATGGCTGGCTACTATAGAAAATTTTTGAACAATTTTGCGGAAATTGCCGATCCTCTTTATAAGATTGTCAACAAAGAAAAATGGGCTTGGAACCTAGAACACTCTAAAAGTTTTAATGATCTAAAGAAGTTAATTAGTCTTCCACCTGCTTTGACATATTTTAACCCTGAATTACCTATAGGGATAGCCACTGACGCATCAAAATGTGGTTTAGGAGCTGTACTATTTCATATTGAAAAAGATGGTAAAGAAAAACCTATAGCTTTCGCGTCGAGAACTTTATTAAAATCTGAAATGAACTATACCAATATTGAGCGTGAGGCTCTCGCTATAATGTTCGCCATAAAGAGATTTCAGGAATATTTAATCGGCACAAAATTTACAATTATTACTGACCATAAGCCTCTAGTTCACATCTTCACCAAGGGTCTTAAGGATAATAGCACCATGTCGTTAAGACTCCAGAAGTGGAATATTACATTAGGAGGATATGATTTTAATATAAAGTATAAAGCCGGTAAATATAATGTTGTTCCTGATTGCCTTTCAAGATTATCACAAGAATGTCGTGATGAAACTATTGAAAACGTAACCATTATAAATGAATATGAGGATTTACCTATTAACTTTGATCAAATTCGTGATGAAACTTTGAAAGATACGGAATTAAAACAAGTCATAAATGAAATTAATAACAACAGACCTATAATGAATAATATTTATAAAAACATTGAATTGGAATTAAGTATAATTAAAGATTGTCTTTACAAAAGCAATAAAATCATAATTCCGTCTAATATGAGAAAAACTATACTACAGTCATTACATGAAGGTCACTTGGGAGCAGGAAAAATCAAATCCTTAGCCAAAGATTACATGTGGTGGCCTGGTATAAATAATGATATCGTTATGGAAGTGAAAAGTTGTGACGATTGTAATATATATCACGATAATCCTATAAAGATACAAAAACCATGGGTTTCGGCAACCAAACCGTTTGAAAGGATACATATAGATTATGCGGGTCCGTTTTTTACAAAAAATTGGTTGATAATAGTCGATGCCTACAGCAAATTTCCAATTATTATTCCTGTTAAAAATATTACGACTGATGTTACTTTAAAAGAAATCTTTAAAACTATTTCGCTATACGGAATACCTGAAACTATAGTTACTGATAACGGCACTAACTTTACGAGTAACGATTTTGAAAAATTTTGCAACAATTTTGGTATTAAACATGTGCTTACATCTGCTTATCACCAGCAATCCAATGGCCAGGTTGAACGCATGGTTAGAACGTTCAAAACACATATGAAAAGGAATATTAAAATAGACCCAGATATCGCACTTAGCAAATTTTTACTTAATTACAGAAATACGCGTAATGATACTACAGGAGTTACACCATCACAGAGAATGTTTAATCGAGATATTAGAATTAAATGGGACTTATTAAAACCGATGGAGGAGAGGGAGAATAAAATAAATGTTACTTTACCACGAAATAGAACTTTTAATGTAGGAGATTTTGTTTGGTATAAAATACAAGGTGATGATAAATGGTGTAAAGGTATGATCAACAATAAAGAAAGTGATATGATGTTCCAAATTAAGACTGAGAAAGGTATTTTGAGGAGACATTTAGATCAAATAAGAATTAGAAATTGTTTTAACACAATTATTAACTATGACTCTAAGGATTCTTTTAAGGAGGGAAGTATGGACAAAAATATAAAAATTACTGATAATAACGATATAACACCTATCTTTAGACCTGTGCGAATTAAAAAAAAACCTGCTTATTTAAAAGACTATGTAACTTAAAATATAAAATAAATATTAAATTGTATAAACTAAATTAAAAATTAAAACGCTTATATTAAAACGCAAAAAATTAAAACGCTAAAAATATAACAATCTTATTGATTTATCATTCTTCATTTATTCTTATGATGAACTATTATTTCTTATTCGCAACTTATTTATGATAATAACAATTTTGGAAAAAATGATAATAACAATTGAGTACTATCAAACAAGCTATGATTAATGGAGACAATTTACGATATGGATATCAAGCTTGTGATTAAACAAACCAACGTGCAAAATCGAATTGATCAAACCAACGATTGGGACAAGCCAACGTTATGATGATTTATGATACAACTTGATTACCAAAATGGTTAACCACTTGGACAACAAACTCTCTGTGTCTTCTCCGATGAAATTATCAGAAGAGGGAGAATGTTGCGTTATTCTAATTTCTTAATCTTATTATATATTTTTATAATCTAATTTTTTGTTATTTGTTATAATCTAATTTTATTTTATAAACGGCGTAACCTTACTTTTTTAATATTATTTTACTTTTTTGTATTTCGTTTATATTCTAATTTGGACCTATAAAAAATGTATATAAGAGAAGTGTGAAATGAAAAAGTTAGTTAATAAAATATATTTTTTATTTAATAAAGTTAATAAAACATATTTATTATTCACCGGCACATATTCATGTTATTCTACACAATGTTTAGTAATTGTATATTAATTCAATCTATTCGATGTAAAAAAAATTTGCCTCCCCCCAAACCTTCCATGTTAAAAATAATTATTTTAATTAAATTATTGCATATAACAATATTTTGCAGAGATTTTATTTATTATTAACTTTATTTATTTAACTATGTATTTATTTTAATAATATATAAAAAAATAAATTTCAAAATATATAAATTTTATACAGATTATTATATTAAAAATTGAATGTAAATAACTATATTTTAAAAAAATAAAATTGCAATAAAATATGAAATTCTTGCTAAAAAAATACAATTTAACAATTTTATTTAGTATAAACCTTTTATTTAACTATGTGTTTATTTTATATACAAAAAATAAATTTCAAAATTAGAAATTTTATACTGATTACTATTTTAAAAATTGATTGTAAATATCTATATTTTAAAAAAATAAAATTACAATAAAATATAAGTAATTCTTGTATGCAATTTAAAAAAATATAATTTAACAGTTATATTTAATACAAATGAGTATATTATATAAATAATTCTTATTGTAGATGCAATACTATAATTAAATATAGTATAAAAATATCATGACTAAAAATTTATTATAATTAAGTTTTACATATAAAAATTTTATGACTAAGAAAATATTACAATTATATGATTTGAATTTATAAAGAGAGGTCTACTTTTCTCTGAGATTTGGCTAATTCATCTAGAATCAAATTTTTATCTAGAATAATCTCCTTATAAATATTTAATAGGGCTAATCCATTTAAACGATTTTCATCGGTGCTATTTCTTAAATAGGTTTTTAACCTTTTCAAAGTTGAAAAAGACCTTTCATTAGTGCAGGTACTAATCGGTAAAGTAGCTAAAATAAAAAACAATGTTTTGATATTGGGCAGGGAATCTAAAGTGCAATTACACATGGAAAGGGCCCGCAAAGCATTTTTTGGTCTCAAAGAGTACTCTATTCTGCCAAGATTTTTATACCAAAATTCGACATCACAAAGTAACTTATTATACGACCCTAATAAATCATCAGAATAAAACTCTGAGATGTTCCTAATATCCTCTCGCGTTTCAAGTGTAATCAACAATTCAGACTCAACCGGCAAAAGAAAATAAAAGCTTTTTAAAATAAAATTGTGACTTATAAATCTTTCCTTTAATTGAAATAAAAATGTATCAATAAGTGGAATAAAAATGTGAATTTTATAAAAATCCTCAATCGTAGATGCATCAATATTTGAGCGATTGGATTGTCTAGAAACTACTCTAGGTTTAAAAATTTCAATCCCAAACATATTAGCGATCTCCTTTACTTTCTCATATATTTCGTGAAATTTTTCATTCATATTATCTCTGATATTTGTTAATATTTCAACAATATCCTTTGCCCTATTCATAACCTCCCTTAAATCCAAATCAATTTTTTGTAACATATTGCTAAAATCATATGTATAATTAAATAAAAAATAAACACATTGAATTGAAATTAAAAATTGAGCTTCGTAATAACCTGTAAAAGATTTTCCGCATCTGCGGAATCTTTTTCTTTGCGTAATATGTATGATTCCAGTGCCGCAAAAATAACCTCATATAACTCGATGAAAACCTTCACCGATTGTTGTCTTTCAATGAATGTGGGACAAAATCTTTTTAATTTTTTTTTTGAATTTTTTGAATCAATTTCATCGAACGTTTGGGTAAAAATTTCCCTCTTCTTGGGTGGGGTAAAGAAGTCACAAACCGACGATATTGTTTCTAAATTTTGAAAAATATATAAAAATTATATAAAGATATCTATAATACATAATAAAATCTAATAAATTTCAATTAAATCAAAATCTTTTTACGTAAACTGTTCCGGATGTCTCTAATTTCACATGCCTCAGTTATCATCAAATTCAGGCAATGTGAACTGCAGTGAACATAAAGAGCTGTGCTATAAAGCTCTCTAATTCTTGACTGGACCCCTTTAACATGGCCACTCATCGAGGGAGCTCCATCGTACCCTTGGCCTCTCAGTAGATTTAAATTTAAATCCAGGTTTTGAAGTGATTTAATAATTTGATTAGCAATCGTTTCTGACTTAATGTCAGGTAATTCAATAAATTGAACAAATAGTTACTTCATTTTATAATTACCTGATTCCATATCAATAAACCTTAAAAATATCTTTATTGTTATTTAATAAATTTAACTATGCCAGAAGTTATTTACATACAATCTATCTTTATTCTTTTATTGTTATTTAATATTTTAGTTCATATAATTTATAAATATTTTTAAACGATGTGATCATTTAAAATTAAAACTCCTTTTTTTATAAATATATTTCATTGTGATATTCATATTCATATTGTATTATATATAATATATTATCTTATTTCTTTAAATTGAAACCGTTTTTTAAATATAATTATTCGCAATAAAAAAATAATAATTTTTTATTTAATAAAAAAAAAAAAAATTTAAAAAAAAACTGCTCATGAGGAATAATTCATAATAATCGTAATAATTTTTTTTATTGCCTCATTTTTATAAAAAGTTTAAATTTTATATAATATTATTAGATTTGTAAATTAGAAATTACAATTATTTAATATAACATATTTAATTTATGACTACAGCAAGCATCTGCTCATTCTAATAGATGCTATGGGTGTTAGGTAGTTAACCTTCACACATTTAATAATCATAATAAATATATATATTATCATTAAAGAATATATATTTTTAACGAATATACTAATTCTTAATAATATAATATTATATATTTAAACATATATTTCCATAATATAAATAATAACAATATATGTATAATTTCCACATTACTACATTTCCCCTTTATTAATTGAAAGTAACCTTATATCATTTAGACTTGAACAAACAGTTTTTAATATAAAATCATTTAATAATCATAATTTTATCATTCTCACTTTAATATTTGTATTGTTAATATATTTTATTTCATTCTGAAATTTCATATAATATAAACAACCTGAACATCTTAATGATTTTATTATTTAATTTCTTTTGCAAATTCATTCATCAACCTTTCTTTGTCAGCAATTATATAATAATTCATTCAATATCAGAACCATTAATATTCCAATTTAAGTTTATTATGAACCATAATTTTATCATATTTTAAAAATTCTCCACATTTTGACATAAGATTTACAATTTTATTTTTATCCATATTAATTTCATGAATTATCTAATACTTTCATATTGCTCAAACAAATATCACATTTACCAAATAGTTCATAGATACTTACCATGACATTTTCCAATCACCCATAATTTAATTCATAAAGCATCTTATAGATTCCTATTGCAGGTTCCTTCTTTCCTCGTCACTCTAATAAATTAGTTAAAATACATATTTACATTTACATCCATGACTGCCGCTAATATAATATTTGGGATAATTCATACACTTATTTATACGACCATAACAATATATATAGTTCCAGATATCACATTATCCAATATTATTTTAATCATAAATATAATATTATCATTACAAAATATATCTAAATACCGAATGTATTAATTCTTTTTAAAATAATATATAATATGATATTCATACATTTATTCCAAATGCATGTATACTTTCCACATCACTACATCATCATGTATAGAATCATATATTTTAGTGAAAATGCATGACACACTCTTCAACCCTAGTGTTGTTAAATGGTTGGTTTTTTACGACCACGACCCCGAGTCGAAGTCGTAAAAATTGGCCCAGAGCCAGGGTCTAGAAATCGACCACGACCCAGCCCGACCCATTGGGCCTGTTGAGCCGACCCGGGTCGGCCTGCTGGGTCGGCTTGCTTGGTTGGCTTGCTGGGTCAATTTGTTGAATATATAGAAAATTAAACTATTTTGTTTTAATCCGGGTTCATTATTTTTGATATTAGAAAGATGTTTTTTAAAATTTATTTATAAGTAAATTATAACTTTTTATATCTTCTTATCTTATCTATGACATTGGTCATAGATCTGCCGAAAGTAAGTGTATGTGAATTATAAAGAAGCCCACCCTCCCTATAATTTTGCTGAATTTTTTTTCTCAGGGATACCAACATTTGTACAGATGTATATTTATTAAAATGAGTGGAATTACGCCCTATCCAATTTGTAGTTCTAGAATGAGGTATAGTTATGGGTGTGAAGGAGAAAAAGGCAAGAAAATAAAAATTATATCTTCTAAATTCAAAATAGCTATTAATTATTTAGTTAAAAAAAATTTCATTTTAGATATTGTATTTTAAACTAAATATTATGTAATCAGTATAATACATATGACTTGATAGATTTTCCTTACGTTATATATTCTTAACTTCACTTTGTAATCGAAAAAAATTATATTTAGCTTCTCATAGTTTTTTTCTAACATCAAATTTATATACCTTTATCATACTATTTGGATCTATAAGGTAAGGTGCCTAATCATGATGAATATTAATCTTATAAGGATGTATAAAATAACATTATCATAAAAAATAAAATTTTATCGGTAAAATATATTTAATTTAGAAAACTAGAAAACATTAATTTAGAAATTAACAGTTAAGAGAGTAATAGATATATTTTATTTATTTGTTATAAAATATCTATAAATAATCAAAAAGGGTACAAAATGCCAGAAAAATATCTTAAAAGAAAAAAAATATTTTGAAAAAAAATTGATATTTTTTTTAAATTATAAAATGATGTGAAGTTTTATTTTGTTCCTCTGTTTACATTTTCGTTCGATAAAGAAAAATTTCTTTGCAGCCCGATATATAAACCAACATATTTTTATTTTAAAATATAATATTTTTGTAACTGATTCGCAATTTTTGCATTCAATATTTATCAGCTGTTAAATGTCAAATTTATTGTCAAACTTAATTATTATATAATAAGTATCACATTATCTATTTTATTGTAGTTTTTCGATTACTCTATTCATAAGAATGTCCTTAACGAACAATATTACTCAACATACAAAATCACACGAAATTAATTTTGATAATTCATCTAATATGCCCAATGAAAAATTGAATTTGAAATACAATTACTATTATATTAAATCTTTAAAAGCAATAACACAATTAATTCATTTGGTATACTTATTTAAAAAAATATACACTAATTAACTAAATTTAGTTTTTAGCTATTATTTGCCTGGCTCTGGTATTATCTGTAGATCATTATACATTCCATGATAATATTGATACATATTCTATATTGGACACATCAATTGGTCCATATATTAGAGTTTTTACCTTCATATTAGTTTACACACTTTTATTCACTTCTGTAACATTATTTGTTCATATGTACAATATTCATGTATTTATAAGCCATGAAATAAATCTTATAAAATTGGTAAGATTTAGTTAAATATTATATTTTACTTATATTTATAGGAAATGACACTATACATTATATTTACAGTTATGTATTTTTTAATTTCTCCAATAATGATTGGAAGCCTGACATATTATCATTATCTATTTGTTAATAAATCAGCATTTCGGCAATTATTGATATCTAGTGTAAGCCATCATTATACAATATATATATATAATTATCTCCAATATTTATTAACATTGAGTCTCAATAGAAAAATATGCCTTATCCTGGTGCAAGCTTGTTATGTATTTGTATATATTTTTTTAAAGGATCTAAGATAATATTTAACATAATTATTAACTAATATGTGGATGTTTGATAATAGCTACGTCATTTTCAATTTGGAAAGTAATGAGTGTCTACTTTATCATTGTTCAATGAAAATATACTTTTTGGTTAATTTTTGAGTAGAAAAATTTGCTCTGCTTCTCCCAAATATAATTAAGGATCATAAGTAGTAATCTTTAATAAGATATTTTTTTAAAAAAATTGGGAAAATGGAAATTGATTTATTGGGAAATACATAATTATTTTTTAAAATATACCTGGGCTGGATCTGAAATATTTTTTTAAAAAAATTACAGGGCCAGGCCGTATATTTTAACAGATATTTGAAATCACCATTATTCGCTATAAAAATCAAAAATAAATATAATATATTTTATAAAAATTTGGGCCAGGCCTGAAATTTTTTTTTTAATAAAAGCCGGGTTGGGCCATAGACAAATGTTTGAAAAATAATATCCAGACCAGGCCATGCAATTGGTACCTCTCCAGGTCTCTGATATATATATATGTGTATGGGGAGGGGCAATAATGCTGTCATCTCCTTCCTTCGGGAACCTCTTGTGACCAATTTTATGTATACAACTTATATGCATATATATGTATATATATATAATGTGACTCATAATTTATCTTGGTATTGGAGTTAAAATTTTAAGCCCCCCCCCCCCCCATAAAGAGAATTACCATTAACATCATTATTAACTTTCTGGGTTAAGGTTTCTTCCAAAGTTTAGCAATTCATTTTAAAAGAAAGTCATAATAAGGCCTTCTTTTGTATAAAATATTTTAGTAAAGAAATCAAAAAAATATTAGTTGAAAATTTCTTCAAAATCTTTCTGAAGGATAGTTTGAAATTATAATACTTTAACTAATTGTTATGAATAAATTTTATTTGAAAATTATTTCAAGGGATTAACATCTGATATAAGGAAGAAAATATATTCATAATTCGAATTCAAAAAGTAATTTTCACTTACAACTGTTTTTAGGTGTTAACTCAATATTTCAGAAAAATACTACTCAAGTCTGAAGATTTTTTTTTTCATAGAAGGAACAAAGGTTTAAAACTTATATTATCGAAATCTCGAGACTTAGCCCAATATTTTTCCGGCTAAAATATTGGGACATCTTTAAAAAAATCTGCTCAAAATGAGAATATATCCATTTCAAATAAATTTCGAGTTTTGTTTAAAGAAGAGAAGTAAAACATAACTTTGTTTTCCATTCTTTTTTAGAAAAATTCTTTGAAATGAAGATCTTACCTAAATTTTACTTGCAAAAATTGGCCTTAACGAGAATATGGTTATATTACATCTAAAATTGTCTATAAAAAAATGAGATTTGTGATTATGTATATTTTTTTTTTGCTTGAAAGATTGTTCGCTTCGTATAGTGAAAACCACCATAACCCGATTATAGTTATTTACTTCAACCAAAATTTCTCTAAAAATAAAATCGTGGTGAACGGCTTAAACCCCAGTTTTTAGCCTCAAATTATCACTTCAGCTTTCAACTTTGAAGAAAGCGGGAAATCTATAGCGGATTTTCTTCTGCGCATGCCTGTAGTCTTAGCCATTACACAATTCTAGACCTACTATTTGTTCTCCATTTTTCTAACTAATGTTATCACTAAAGGACTCCTTATTTCTCCATTTAAATAATATTGGAAAGTCTGATAACCAGGGTCTTTAAATTGCACAAGAAAAGTTGCATCATGCATTTTATATGTTAGAAAATTATTATTTTTATAATCCCTCTCTCCGCTAAAATTCTGGTGTTTGGTGCCGCTCTAGTCAGTGGACTAGGCAGCGGTCACTGGAAAGAGTTTTTCATTATATAATCCTTAAGGATGAATGAATTGATACCGGGCTCAATGCTACCACTGATAAAGTTTTCAAGTTATTTTTTTTTAAAGTATTAATATAATTCTCAGAGACCTGCAGAGGTACCATTTATACTGCCCGGCTCGGATTTTTAAAAATTATTTCTTTTCAGGCCCGATTCGGTTTTCTTTAAAATATTTTTTATTTATTTATGATTTTTAATGGCGGTTTTAAATATTTGGTTATGAAATATTCGGCCCGGCTTGGCCCGGCTTTTAAAAAATTTTCAGACCCGGCCCGGGTATATTTAAAAAAACTAAAATACGGCCCGGCCCGTGTACCCAGGGGGGCTTAGGGCCGGGCCTGCAGGTCTCTGATAATTCTTAAACTAATATTTTTATTGGGAATCAATATTAACACCAACCAGAACCGCATACAAAGATATTATTGTATTTTTTTAGGTATTGAGTTACCTATGCATGATCACGTGCGCGATGATCGCTCTAGTGACGTGGAACCAGAATTCAATCCCGGCTTTTTATTCTTCCATTATCAGCCGAGGTCGAAATTTTAGGAGATTCTCGATATCCACTTTAACCTCCATATAAAAGTAAAATCAAACATCCCCCCTTTGCCAATTAGTGAAGATAAGCATCCCTAATTAAACAAAACAGATACAAACCCAATAAGTATTATTTAAAAAAAAATCTCACCTTAATGTATTTTTTTATTATTATTTATATGATGATAACAACACTCTTATCCTAATGTTTTATAATGCAAAATATTTGTCGCGAGAAAATAAATTTATAAGTGTATCGATTTTTTGTTATCTAATAAAAAAAAGGATAAGTGTTATATATATATCTTATTAAATAGCTGGGTAAATTTATTTATTTTAGCCAAAAAATTATTAACTTCAACTCGAGTTTAAAAAATATATTAACTATATGCTTAGCTAATGTTTTTTTTTCCTTTACGCGTCCTTCTATAGTAATATGACGAATTATCTCAACTATGGACTTGGTCCACATCTGCTGATTTTTAAGTCTTCAAAAAATTCCTTTTTGTTTTCGGCTTGAATGAGTGTGGTTGCTATTGATTTATGTGGGGAAGAGGTAACATGGGTATAACTTCAGATGAGATAGCCCATGGGATAGTTGTAAAGCCATTAGCTGTTAAAGATTATGAGATTCTAATATACTATGGATTCGACCATGTTTTAGGAATAGGTTGATAGAAGTTTATTTATCGATGAAATAGTGCGGTTGAAGTTCAATTTTTAACTGAATTTTAATTACCTTAGTATTTTTGATAATTTACATAAAACTAGAATTAATTTATAAACTGAATTTGATGTGATCTTGTTTTATAGTCATATCTTTAGCCATTTATATTAATAAAATTTAGCGATTCAAAGCTCATATCCAAAATATAATTAAATTCAGGTATTATAATGAGATGTTTCGAAAACGAGAACTATTAATTCATAATTTGCGAACAAAAAAAGAATTGATTTAAATTATGATTTTTATTCTAAATAATTATCGATATTAATCAATTTGATTTAAAAATTACCAACCTAATTTTTTTTAAAAAAAACCTTAGCTGCCGTCAGCTTTTATCTTTGACGAAAAATGGGAATAGAAGTATGGCGGTCACATGTAATCTTTATATGGAATTAGATGATTATTTAAAATGTTTATGGCGGGATTCATTTAAATCTGATTTAATCATAAAATTCAAATTATTTGATTTTTTTTAGAGATGAATGAAATATTTTTTGGGTAATGGTTTTATAAACTTTAAAAAAATTTCTCGTTTCTATGTTTGCCGAAATTTTCCACCTTTTAATGAACCTTGGACAAATTAAGCTTATATCTTTGTATAATTTTTGCTACATCTTAAAATAAATATAATTACCAAAATTTTTGAGTATGGTATTTTCAACCTAAAATTCTTCCAATTTATTTCTAATAGCGGGCCATAAAAAATAAATTGTTATTTGAGTCCTGATATGAAGTTGATACTATCCAATAATCCCATAGATTTCCAAGGAATATCAGAAACTTTCCTAAGTGACATAGAAGCAACTAAAAAATATATGAGTTACCATATGTTAATATTTTTTAAATCTTCGTGATTCTATTGCGACTCCTGACCCGTACCCGAAACCCGGTCTATCTTTAAAAAATATTTGGTCAGTTCGGGCCTAATATTTTTTAAAAAATTTTGGGCCGGGTTGGGTCGGACTAAAATTTTTAAATATGATATCACATTTTGTCTAATAAAATTGATATATTTTAAAATTCTTGCAAGGCGCCAATCAATTTTTCTTAGCGTAAAATTTTCTATATTTAAATAAATTCAGACCAGGCCAGGTACAAATTATTTTAATTTTTGGTTACACTTGGGACTAATAATGAAAATATTCGCTTAAGACATTCGGGTGGGCTTGAAAAATTAGGCCCGATGCAAGATCACTAGATTTTCGATATTAACAATGTGCAACAGAAATAATTTTTTACCCCCCATTTTTTGCTAAATCAAAAACCTTATCGTCGTAATTTAAGCAATATCGGCCAGAATTTGTATTCTTTAAAATATAATCTGGCCAATGCTAAATAACAAATGGTGTGTAGAAAAGTTTTTAACTGAGTTAAACCCTTCTCGGTAGGTAGAATTACAGTGTCAATTTCTAAATTAATCAAAGACACTCAATATTTTTTATAACGGATCTTAATAAACAAGCAGAAGTTACATTTAAAAGCTGTCTTCTTTTAATTTTTAAGGCTGATTCCTTTGTTAAATTTGTAATCCTGATTGAGGGGAGGGGTATGAATTTTGAACTTAAAAAACTTTGATGAGATGGATAATACAAATTCAAGTGAATGAGTTTAAATTAAGATTTGTCCGTTAAATAGGATTAGCAAAACATTTCTATTGAATGTTGTTTATACCCCTATAGTAGGCATGCTTTTGTAATTTGTTTTATTATGCCAGCAATCCAAATCGATTCACGTAGTTCTTCTACACATAATTCAAAAAAAAAATTTTGGCGTTTTCTTTTTTTCAAAAATTTCCGTTTTTAAATTGGACAAAAGTTGTAAGAAATAAAAATATTAAAAAATAAAAATAGAATAGGTATAAATAAATTCTCAATTTTCGACCAAATGTTAAACTTAAACTTTTTCATTCTTTCTTAAATCAACTTCAATCATTTTGTAACCTTTATTTTCCGTTTTTTAAATGTAAATCAAGTAATATTTTTTTGAATATTTAAAATCCAAAAATAAAATATAAAAAATGAAAATACATGAAAAAAAAGTGAGGATAAAAATATTTTCAAGATCTTTTCTGTTGTTTTTTCCTTTCAATCTCTTCTTCCCTTTCCTTCTCAATCTTGATGATATAGCCTTCGATCTCTTCTGGAGTCAGAGTCTGTTTTTAAAAATTAAAATTTATGAGATGTAAAAATACGATATATAAATTTTCAAGAAATTAGGAAGTTGACCATTAATTAATAGGTTTAAAATAGATTCGTAGACTTTTTATTCTTTCGCCCTTCATTAAAAAGTGTACATACATTGAAATTCGCCATTGGAGAATATTTAGAGGAAATGTATAAATGGTAATTAAACGAAATGCTTCAACGAAGCTAGAGCTAACGATATTGATTACAGCTAACTTGAATATATGTCAATTTTAATTGAATCGTCAGTTTAGGTTAGTATCAATGTCATTAATTCATCCATCTTCCCTGTCGTGATGGGTGAAAGAAGAAAAGAAAATGTTTTTTTATTTGTTAGCATGAGTATTTTTTTATAATAACAGCATAAAAAATATTACTTTTTTTATTATATAAAATTGCAACTCATGCTAACAAATAAAAAAAACATTTTCTTTTCTTCTTTCACCCATCACGATTTGCCATCCCCAGAGAGCTAAGCTCCCAGCAACTCCTCCCATTCTCCGGCTGACAGGTCTACTACTGGCCAGCTATCGTTGCTATCGCCACTGACATTAGGATGACTATTCGTAATATTCCACGGCTCCACCAAGGCGATAGGTATCGTCCTCCCATTATTCTCCAATACCCCATTTTCTGGTGTTCTCTGTGTTTTCCTCACTGGCAAAGTGGTGTGAATTGACAAAGGATTCTCCCGGTTCCTACTCCTCACGCTCCGTTTGACCCTGGGACTCCGGCGCCGGGCACCTATTTGTTGTTCGCTCGTCATCCCGTCTCCTCGGGCACATCAGTCGCCCGACAGATATAGCAGACCCGCGGCCTCCTCCATGGTCTCAGCCCCTGCCGTCGGGGCTCCGGTAGCTCCGGGCTCACCTCACGATGGTTGATTGTTGTAACACGGACTGGCCCGTCGTTCATGTAACTCCTGAGAATATCATTGTTTTGTCTTAATGGCGGTAGAATCCGGCCTTCCTCGTCTACTCGACCCGAAATATGCTAACTCTGATCGTCAGACCCTCCCAATACAAACACCGATGCACTCCAGATATCATTCTATATACATACATTCCCATTTAAATTCGGGTAAAAAAAATTAATTCTCATATAAATTATTCTTTTACTTTATTTCCTAGGGGTAAAAAGAATTTTGCTCAGGACAAGTGACCCCAAAAAATCGTCTATTAATTTTAAATTTTTACACAAAAAAAAATCAGGAACAAAAATTTTTTTTTAAATAAGTTCTTCTATTTCTCCCAACTCCACTGAATAATATAATATCATTATTATTCCTCTTTTAAACCCCAATTTCCCCCGTTCAACTGTCGACACACATCTATTTTTCTTTCCAACAGATAAAATTCCTTCCCAATTTTTTGGCCAGTCCGTGTTACAACAACCAACCATCGTGAGGTGATCCCGGAGCCTCGACGGCAGGGGCTGAGACCATGGAGGAGGCCGCGGGTCTGCTATATCTGTCGGGCAACTGATCATGTACAAAATCAGTGCGCGAGGAGACGGGATGACGAGCGAACAACAAATAGGCGCCCGGCGCCGGAGTTCCAGGGTCAAACGGAGCGTGAAAGGAGTAGGAACCGGGAGAATCCTTTGTCAATTCATACCACTTTGCCAGTGAGGATAACACAGAGAACACCAGAAAATGGGGTATTGGAAAATAATGGGAGGACGATACCTATGGCCTTGGTGGAGCCGTGGAATATTATGAATAGTCATCCTAATGTCAGTGGCGATAGCAACGATAGCTGGCCAGTAGTAGACCTGTCAGCCGGAGAATGGGAGGAGTTGCTGGGAGCGTAGCTCTCTGAGGATGGCATGTCGTGATGGGTGAAAGAAGAAAAGAAAATGTTTTTTTTATTTGTTAGCGTGAGTTGCAATTTTATATAATAAAAAAAACAATTTACGATATTTTTTTTTTATAATAACATAAAAAAAACAATTTACGATATTTTTTTTTTATAATAACATAAAAAAAATATTACTTGCAACTCATGCTAACAAATAAAAAAAACATTTTCTTTTCTTCTTTCACCCATCACGACATTCCCTTTTAGAGATGAGATATTTCCTGATATTCGAATATATTCTTAACTGTAAAACTGAAGATTCCTAATAAAATAAAAAAAATTATAAAAAGATTGACACTAAGTCCTAAACCTGCCTTTTTACTTGGAACCACGAATCGGTCTTTTCTTGAGGACCATGGTCGGGATAGAAAAATGGATATATTATATCCTATGCCTTTTTACCTCCGTCTAGGAGAATAAATTGAGTTCAAGTTGATATGCCTTAATATTTGTGAGTCAAAGTTTAATACGGGTTAGGGGGAAAAATCCAAACCTATGCTTGGAGATCCGATTTAACAATAAATTTCTCCCGTAGGTAAAGACATAGGATATAGTTATATATCTATTTTTTTTAATTGAAGGGAATTCGATTGAATTTATGTATATTTTCAAAGGAAAAGTGGCACTTGTTGCCATAAAATAAAGTGGTGATTTTGGCTACGGATTATAAAATATTATAAAAATGTTGTATAAAATGGAATAAATACACTCAATGATTATTTTACAGGAAAATAAAACCTGATATGGCAAACAAAGTTATTTGGGCTAAATGTTCAACTAAAGGAAGGATTAAATAAAGAAACGAACCTTGTAAGGCATTCCTCTTTCCATAATCCCGATCTCCATGGATTTCCCGCCACTTTGAACGACTTCGAGCAGAGATTTAACGGCAAGAGAAATGCAGCCTTCCTTGGTAGCAACTTCAGTTTCAGTGTAATTTTTTTCCAAAAATTCTCTGACCGTTTTAAAGCCTCTCCCTATAGCGTTAGCCTTGTATAATATAATAAAGAAAAAGGAATATTATATTTGTAATTTTATTCCGTGATAAATAAATTTTTTCAGGACTTTAAGGATAAAAATATTTCTATTTGACTATAACAGTGAAATTCAACTTGATGAACACCAAACTAGAGCCCTACAAGTTTATCCAAACCTGGACCATATGGCTCGGGAAAAATATTTGGACAGATTAAAAATAAAAATTTGGTGTAGGTGGAGAATTCTAGGCGAAATGGAATTGTCTTAAAATTAAATAAAGGATACCTTCCATTCTAGATGTGTACCGGCTGGATCCGTTTGAAATATATGGGGACTGCCATCTTGATCAAACCCAGCTAAGAGGATAGATATGCCGAAAGGACGTCTACCGTTGCTTTGCGTGTATTTCTTTTTGATATAAAAAAATATATGCATTTGTATTGATAGTAATCTCAAATTTGTGTCAATCAATATCATTTTATCGTCGGTTGAGAAATGCAGTGGTCTATCTGACCATAAATTTTCTTAAAAATATTCGCGGTCAACGTTACCATGCAATAGTGTTTACGTTGATAGAGTAAAAAATAGTGATAATCAAAAAAATAATAGGTTACCTCAAAAAATTCCGAAAATGTGAAGATAGAGCCTTCATTACTCAAACTTTGATTTATTACAATATTTAATAAACATTTAAAAATCCTGTTTTTCTTATACTTTTGTTTCGATTTTTTTTTAAAGTTAAATTAATTAGTTTTTTTAAATAAAAACTTGTTTGTAGGATGCGATATATCGGGAAATATGTTCGACAGAGACTGGATCCTCGAAGGTTAACCTGTGGCTCTGACACTCTATTCTGGCTCGGTTTATGAGTACTCTGGCGTCAGCTGTTAGACCTGAATATTATATGTTTTATAATCATTAAATTTCCGACAAATCTTTCGGAAGTCACCTCCCCCCCCCTTCACATATGCATGAGGTCAGGCCTCATATATTTTAAGTTAACTCTTGGGTGGTAATCTGGGGCATAGGTACACCTCAGATTTTAAATGGTTACTGTAAAAAAGATCTTTAGTATATGGATTATGTTTTTTTAAGTACCCTATGTTTCTGCAAAAATTCGTGTAAGCAAGTAAGCCTAAGCACTGAGGCTGCATCCTGGTTAGACTTAATTTTTTATGGATTCTGAAAAATGAAGCTAGTTGCACCTCAGCTCGAATTATTTTTATAAATACATAAGAGGAATCCTGTAATGTCTACTTAAATATTTTATAAAAATTTAGGAATAGTATCATTTCCAAAAAAATCATTTTAATTCTTATATACTATACATAATATTAAATTAAATGGCAGGAAATTGTAAAAAATCAATACAAAATTTCTTTTTTGATCTAAAAGTATAATCTTTGTATAGGTAATTTTGATATTAAATTCTTTATTCAATTAAGTAGTTTTTAATATGTTTAATTGAATGAAGGCAGATGATGGTAAAAAAAGTACGTTATTTTTTGCTATTTTTTAAAACCCTCCCAAAATATAAATGTTAGGAGGCTAACATTTTGCCTATTTCTTAGATTTGTAATCATGATTACACGATAAAGGGATATAGAAATTTATGTTAGAGAGTGTTTAAGTATTTAATTAGTAACGTTTTTGTCTATGTTGTAATTGTTAAACCAAATTACAAAGCCGAGGATATTCAAATCTACTCAAGAAAAAAGAATTAAATTTCGAATGCAAATGATTTAAAGAAAGAGGAATAAAAAAGAATGATTATTCAAATTAAAGAAAGTTCAAAATTTTTTTCAGTTTGTTTATAAAACATTATGTAAATGAATTATAGAAAAGTATATATATATTCGAGGATATTTGTATAAAAAAAGATCATGATTTTACGAACTTAATTATAATTTTTAATTTTAGATTATTTTAATTTTTTTTAATTAATTTAGTTTGATTATATTTTTAACTTATTATTTAATAAAGATTTAGTATCATTTTAGTTCTAACTTTTCTGATTTGACGAATATTATAGAAAAATATATATAATCGAGGATATTAGTCTGATTTAGTATCAGTTTAGTTCTAACGAGGATATTAGTCTGATTTAGTATCATGTTATTTTAACCTTTCTTATTTGACAACGAATTATAATCTTCCAATTCTTATTTTAATTGTTCTAAATGTTACAGTCTATTATTGTTTTTAAGAGAATGTGTAAAAAAAAGGAAGAAAAAAAGGGCGATAGTCTACTTATTTTTATACGAAAGATTTTGATATAATTTTGAATTTGATAAAATTAATTTTTGTTTTAAAGTATTATGATACTCGAATTCAGTCAGTGGAACCATATATTCCCACGTTTTATAAGTCGAACTAATAGCTGTTACATCCCATAATCTGAGGATTTACTATAGATACATTATATTTTAACCTTTCTTTGCTTACTAAATTTTTAAAAAAAAATCAAAGGGGACCGCACCAATCGTGCTTGATTTATTGTGGAATGATACTTTTTTTTTGAGAGCGGTAAATACCGACCCTAATTCTGATATTTAATATAGATGAGCCATATTTTTTTCTTATGCTAAACTCAGCAAAGGTTGGTTCCTTTGGTATTCGGGTTGCCTATGAATATGAGCACCATACATTTGCACGAGTTGAATTTGTGCCCGAAGTCGTTCCACCTAGTGTTGTTAAACGACTAGCGGTAAACCACTCGGTTCGTGTCTCGATAAAGATGGCGGCGAAACGCTAACCACAATATTTTGGCTGAAAACTACCACGCAACCCTGGGGATTTTGTTCCATAGGTGAACAGAAAGGTTTGAAACAACTGTTAACGAAATCAGGTGCCTGACTAATATTTTTGGCTAAATTATTAAGTTAGCCATTAAAGAATCGAGCCTACCAAACTCTTCCAAATTGTTAAAACGGTTAGTACCAACGGTATAGAGTTTAAGGAGGAATATTATGGCGCCAAATTAAGGACTAAATATTCTAGTTTCAAGATTTACACTCTAAAATAAATAGATTGCTAAAAAAAAGGACAAAAGTGATACTGATATGTAATCGTTTTTTTTTGTGATTAAAACTTGGTTTTGCCTCAATAAATATCGACAAATTATTTTCCGGTTACACCTTCTATTACAATCAGTTATTTATAACTCTTCGCGCAAAAAATAAATTATGCAAATATAAAATGTGGAGTGAGGTAATAAAATAAATATTTCACCGGCAAATGCCATGACTATATGGTCGTCCAGGGAACATATTTTCCTGATTGTGCGTTCTTCTTGCAATTTGGCGATGGATTTCTTTTCTACTCCCAAGACAACCACGTCTCTACCTCTAACGCCGATCTAAAATATAATTGTTGACATATAAATAGTGGCCAGAAATTTTAAGTGGGATTATCGAAACCTAATAGAAAGTATACATCGGATAGATCAATAATGTAAAATGCTTGGAATTAGGCAGCAGTTATAGTTACCAGGTAATCAGAACAAGATATGAGTGTAAAATGTTAAAAGTCGGATTCGGGTAAGATCATAAACCAAAAATAACATAAGCCTAAAGATTTTGCACATAGCCGGCAGAAATACTTTAAAATCTATTTGCCTAATCTAGACACTTATATAAATATCTAATATCTTAATCGGGCCAGTTTGGCAAATCGATACATCGGACTTTTTAACAATACTAATTTCAATCCGCTTATGTGTCCCTCTTTTAAATCTAACGAAACTCTGCATGATGTATAAACCTATGGCATCTTATTTGAGCTCTAACCCAGTTAGTTTCGGAGATGTGGTGGGTCAAAGCTAAAAACAGCGTCCTACCTAATTCAGGAAAACCGATAAAATAAATAGATAGATAGAAATCTACATGGTATCATAAGATAGCCATTAAATCCCTTTCTTAGATATAATTTAATAGGTGTTTTTTGATTTCCGGAAAATGTAAAGGTTGATTTTTCTCTCTCTCATTTTTAAGTTTTTTAGTTCATTCTTCCATCCAATGAAAAACCTTACTAAAACATTTAGAAATTCCTAGATAATTCTTCTAATTCTGTTGAAGAGTTAACATCTACCAACGAAAGTTGTGAGAATTAAATTTAAAAAAAAGGTTGACCATAAAACAAATAATAATTGAGGTATTTTAAAGTTTTGGAAGCAGGAGATTCCTTTTCAAATTAGCCAGTAAAATTTTATCAGCCTTGGAGATCGGCTTCAAGTGAAAGGTTATCTTATTGAAGGAAAGGCAAAAAGACAAACACGATTAAAATAAATTATTTTGTTTAATATTTATAGAATTATAAAAATAATAAAAAACAGAATTATAATAATTAACTGAATAAAAAAACTGAAAGGTAGGATAGAATAAATTTTCAAAAAAATAAAAAAGTAGCAATAAAATCTTGAGAAAATTTAGAAAATAAATTTAAAACGCCATGAAATTTTCTGGTATACTGTGGACTTTAAGATATTACCTTTCTAGAGTGGTGGGCTATTTAGGGTGTGATTTCTTATTGCCACCATAAGCAAATGATAGGCCATAAATAAATAAATAAATTAGGCTAGCATGCACCTCTATTATCAATCTTGCTGGCACTTTATTTTGGGCATGAAAAGAAAAGGACAAGAATAACATGTTCATTTTTTTTCAAAATTCCTTGATTTAATTATGTTGGTCCATGACAGATCAGCTATAAGTGATTTTTAACCCAAAATGCCTACCCGCTTATTGTTCTAAATTTTTTAACCAACTCACCCATGTTTTTAAAATTTTATCCATTCACCATCTAATTTATCTAAAAATTTGTTTAACCAACCCAACCAATGTTTAAAAATTATTTTATTGGTTGGATAGGTCTTTTATGTTTTTACTTAAACTTATAAAATATGCAATATAGTGAAACAAAAACCCATCAAATGTTTAAATTTTTTTTAGCCATCACACCCATGCCCCTACAAAGTAAGTAAGAGATATAAATCTATGGATTTCAAAGCTGTTAATAAAAATGGAAATGTTCAGTCGAAACCTTCAAAATAAAAATATTTTATATTTGAATGAACCACTAGAAATAAATATGAAGATGATAAATATTAAAAATGCCTATTTATTGGAAAAAATGGCAATAAATACTTTACTCCCTCTTAAAACTGTTCTCTCAAAACTCTATTTTTGCAAATTTGTATTATAGTCTAGGCAACTTCCAAAAAAATTACTCCTTTCTATGAAATCAGAAATGTTAATATTTATTTTAAAATATAGAACTTATTAACTTAAAATATCAATCTTTATATTTTATGTATTTATTTTTCTCTAATATTTTTAAACTAAAATTACATTCTACAATTTACTATCAAAAATTGCATTTAGATAATTTTCTTGATTTTGATCTGTGGTAAAGAAGCAAAAAATTTTGTAGAATAATTTATATAAATTTTAGGTTTATTGGTTGTAGATATTTATAAAAAACGAGATCAATTGTAATTAGGATCAAAATATATAAGCTAGAAAACTTAAGCATAATATCAAAAAGATTTTTTGAAATAAATTTAAAAGTTTACAGCAGTCGATCCTTTGACAACAGCTTCTTGTGCATATTCTACCTGAAAAAGATGTCCGTCAGGAGAAAATACGGTTATTGCACGATCATATTTAGATGCACCATCAGCCATATTTAGTTCCTATAATAACTTAACCATATGAATTGTAATAAAAAATTTCTTACTTTTTAAATGGTTGTAAAAATTTATGAATATATGCTACAACAGACTCAAATTTATTTTTCATAGATCTTGAATAATAACCTGAATTTATTATTTTATCGGGCTTTTAAACAACAGTACCTATGGTGCAGTATATTTACAATTATACAATTTAATATGAATAATGAGAATAATGAATTTTAACTAAAGAATATAATTTTTAAAAAGTGTAATATTTTTGATATTTCTAATAAATATCTACGCATTCTTCGATATCATTATATATATAAATATCTTTGTTCTGGTAAAAGTAATGATGTCACAAATTTTTATTAATTTGGTAAAACGTATGGATATTAATAGAGCAGCGCAAATTGAATTCTAAATACCCAAACAGAAACAGGGTTCGTAAATTTTTAATTAACAAGAGCGAGTTGGTTTATAAAATATGATTAAAAAAATACTTTTACATAATATTATTCTTAGAAGTAGTTATAAAATATATATTTTTTAAGGTTGTCCAAAATATTTATAAATTTCTAAAGTTTTGAATCTTTAATAAACTTAAATTTTAATGAAATCGTATATTAAATCCCTTTATAAAGTTTTCTAAGATTATATCTGTTAATATGTTATTATATTTAGCAAGTCTGGTGATATTGGTATCCGATCCCCGATACAACTTTCCCTCTCACCCTTTATCTCATCTCGTTTTGCTGCACAATCTATCATCGATAATGGATCCACTCCTTCAGATACTGATCTCTTGCAGGCCTTCACCTTTTGGGACACAAATGCTCACCCACCCTTAGTCGTCCCGCTTCCAGCATTTAGAAAAACCGGGATGCTCCTCTGATCGCCCGTTCCGTTGAATACTTATTTCGAACAGGCCCTTTGAGGATAATCCCAATAATTTAGTAAAGCTCAGGTTACGAATGGTTGTAAGCCATCCCATGCTCCAATCATGGCCTCCTCTTGACTGGCGAACACATAGGCGTAGCCAGGATTTTCCTAGGGGGTGGGTAATTGAAAAATTACTGGGGGCTTCGCCCCCAGACCTTAATTGGGCGGGTCGTCGACCCGCTTTTGCTCGGCCTTCGGCCGGGTTACCTTAGTCTATATATAGTTATAAAATATTTTTACAAGATGGGAGGTTTTTATAAAAAAATAAGCCTGGAACAAAAATGAAATATATTTTTAATATAAAAAATATAGTAAATTACTTGTATATACATTATTATAAAAGCATGGTAATAATTTATTCCAAACAAGTATAAGAAATTTATTTATAAAAAGTAAGTAGACATATAGTTGATATTCCTCTATTATATAGAATTAGATACAAAATACTAGGTAAAATTCCACTTTTACAGACATATTTGACAGTTAGAAATATATTATAGATAATTTCTTATCAAATTTTACTAATCAATGCTCTTGATAATATATAGCAACAATTTACATTTAATTATTTTGGCTTATTTATATTCCATTTCTTAAAAAACATTTTTGGTTCACTTTTTTTATATATTGTATAAATTATAATTAATAGTTTTATAAAAAAATATCAAATTTTACATTCTTTCTTTCATATTATTGTTTAAGATATATGCATACATTTTTAGGGGCCAGGAAGTTGGGGGAGGACTAAGGGGGATATTTTTTATTAGCTATGATATTCACAAAAAGTGATAAATTTCTGAAGGGGGGAATTTTCCCTTGCCCCCTCCCCCTGGCTACGCCTATGGGCGAACAGCTACGCAGTTAGCCTTCCACCTTAGCTGTAATGCCTAGCTTCCCTTTATTTGCATAGACTGTGGCCATCCCATCGAATCAATACCATCCCTTGCTCTGCAAGTTCTCCCATGGACCACAACCGCGTGATAAATCTATTAACAACATCCTCCTAGCTGCTCTTAAAAAAGTAAATATTCCATCCACCCTCGAACCAATGGGCCTCTCAAACGAAACCCCATACACCCCGATGGCATATCTCTCATTCCCTAGACCAATGGTCTCCCACTAGCTTGGGACTATATCTGTGTCGATTTGCCACCACCTCTCATTTTCTGCTATCGAAAAAGGCAAAATCCTAAAAAAATAAATATTCTTGCCTCACTAATACCGTGTTTATCCAAATCGTTACCAATACCATAGGCATGTTCGGAAGTGATGCTCTCAATTTCATCAAAACTATAGGAAAAAAAATGAGGCAGATCTCAGGGGACCCCAATGAAGGATTTTACTTTCGTCAGCATGGAAATCTGCCGGTCCTTTTTTTAAGCATTCACTCTTCTCAAGGGTGATTTGTACCCTTTTTTTAAATTTGATTTTTTTAATCTCATTTCTCTTTTATACATACATATATTTTTAATTCATTTTTAATATATTATTTGTTTTTTAATATATATTTTTAATTATAATTTGTTAATGAAAAATTTGTTTTTTAATAAAGTAAAATTATCGAAGAAAAAAAAAGAATAGAAAAAGCTTATTTATTTATTTTCATTTGAGTTTCCAAAGTTTTGAATTTATTTTTTTTGATATATTGAACGTAGCTTAAAATATTGATTATTTATACTACCTTAATTCTCATCTTCCCTCCTATGTCAAATTTAATGACCATTTTATATTTACTTGCAACCGAAATGAATATATTGAAAACTATTTGTTGTGATGACCAAATTGATCGCTATCTATTAACTGATCGTGATCTATTAAATAAAAGATTTATTTTTTTTATTCTTATATTAAATTAACTTTAACCTCGCGGAGACTCGTTTTATAAAATTAACTCAATAATTCGACATAAATAACTTGATAGATTTTGTAAACTATATAAACTTAGAAAATTATTGTACTTACCAGTTAAAAAATATTTTTAAAATAAATTTATTTAATAAAGTTAAAAGTCTGTTTCTCATTTTTTGCCACCCTTAATACTTTTATAACAGATTCTGTCAAACCAACGATATTTGAAAATTTCAAATTTAAGTTGTATGGAAAAATATGAGCCTTTTCCAAGTAAGCCAAGAGATAAATTCATAAAAAAGATTATTGAACAAACACGCACTATTAACTACTAGACACTTAATTCTTTATTTACATCAACGTCTCTAATAAGGATCTTACAACCCCCCCTCCCCATAAACAAATTACGGTTTAACTCTCTTTAAGTTGTCCCCTTCCTCCTATTAATAGTATCAACACCTCATCCTCAACTTAAAATTATCATGAAAAACAAAATGAAGGAAATACATATCATATGACCTACTCGCCTCAAATTATATTTAAAAGACGATTGGCGAAAGTGTCTTCTAAACAACCGAAACCTTATCCCAAAATAAAAATTGATCTTATGTCATGTACCCCCCACCCCATCTCTAGTAAAAATTGCTGTAACATTCAACAATCTGTTTAGTCAGTAGATATAGCTCTTTCGTGAGGAAAGGACGGTGAATTTGAAATAGTAACATCTATTCAAATTTTATATTAAGGTTTTTCACTATTTGAAACTTTATTTAATCAAATGAAATGAAAGCCTTTATTTTAAAACTACTAGAGGGCGGCCCTTGGAAACGTTGTCCACAAAACATTATTTGGAAATTATATATATTATATAAAAACAATGACATTAATAAAAAATTGCTGCAATATTATTATAAATTTTATTCAAATTAATTGATCAAATGACCATCCATCCAATAAAAACCCTAATCAAAATTATTTCAGGCATCATAATTCAGGATAAGAATAATAAAGAAACATGGTTAGTGATAATCAACTGGCAGTTACTAACTGTTATATAAAAGGTCAAACTGGGTTATAATATTACCTTTTAAAATTATTTATATAAATGAGTAGAGCGGTTAATACTCAATAAAAATTTCATCTTAGAAAATATTTCAAAAATAATATATGAAAAAGTTATAGTTAGCATATAGGCATTAAGTACTATACTAATTTTATGTCTATATAAATAAGGATAGAAGGAGTGGGGGTTAGGTAACTGCTTCCTAGGGTAGGGAGTAGAATATATTTTAATTTTAGAGATAAATGGCACATTGCCTCATTCCCTCATGAAGATGCAGTGTGTCTGCTTTATTCATAGGAGTATAAATAGCTTCTTGTGAAACTTTATTTTTAATACTAAAAAAAGTTCTAAATATGAGAGAATCCAAGAAGGAAGATCGTAAACAGAACCTAGTATTATCGGCTTATGAAAAAAAAGACATAACCTGCATATCCTCTTAATCCATATTCCTATTTATCTATTATTTTATCAGGTGGCGAAATAGGAAGCATAATCTTATCCATTCCCGTAAATGGCCTCCAATCAACCTCTATCCCCGCTTGATATACCTCATCCTTTGATCAATTCACAAACATTTTTCCATAACTACCAAGCTTTTCGACAAAATCTTACATGTGGTTGTTCAAATATGTTTCCACTAATCATCTAAATATTGACTTTCTGACCAATAAAATTTGCAATTACGGGATTTTAGTGAAGCCATATTAATCTAAGCACGGGCCAGGCAGTATATTTTAAAACCAACTTTTTATAAAAATCTTCATTATTAGCTACAAGTCTATGGAAATTAAGGTTAAATATAGGCTAGACCACAGAGACGGGCAGCTAGAAAAAAGAGAAGAGATTCAGATATGTAAAAATAGGATATTTTACTTTCAAAAAAATATTATATAATATAATTATGAGATCTTAGAGCCGGGCCGTAATATACCCAGGCCGGGCCTTAAAATATAAAACTCGGACCGTGCCTTGATAATGGCACCTCTACAGGTCTTTAATATAATTCTAATAAAATATAATAAAATGAACCATATTTTTCCTAAATAAAATTGCTTTTCATTAAACTTTTTTTAAAAAAAAATTGTATATATTTCTGATTTTAGTACAAAAAAAAATTAGAGAATACAAAATTAAACATAAAAAATTATTTTAAATTTATATAATTATTTTAAAAAAATATAATAATTTATACAAATTTAAATCTAAAAAATTATTTTGCGGAAAAGGGGTAGTTTTGTAGTTAGGAAGGCTGGATCGATATAAAGTAAGAGAACGAATCCAATAGTACGAACGAACAAATTGAACAAAACGCTGCGTTGCAAGCTACAATAATGCCTTTCAAAATGGCCTCGTGTAAATTGGTAAGATTACCGTTTGGCATTAATGAACAAGAATAAATAATACAGAATAAATAGTGAGCTATTGTATTGAATAATTAAGGAAGAATGATGATTTTATTTTCAACTAAGATCAAAAAACAACAAAAGTAAAAGTAATCATGATCATTTAAGTATATATACAAAATTAACATCAATTTAATATTAAATAAAAATCATTGTATAACTTTTCAAAACATCAATTTAATATTAAATATAATATAATATATCGTTTTAATCCTTAAATCTTCTACAATACAAAATCCATTAATAAACATTGTTACTTGTATTTAACAGGCATTATCAACCATTAAAAAAAAACGCAAATAGGTGTTTGCATTTTTTGACTACTTTTTTTATTCGTTGTTTTGTAATATTATATAAAAATGTAATAAAAATAACTTACTTATAAATCCTAAAAGAGGAAAGGAATATTTAGAAATGAAAGAAATAAGAAGGCAGACGATAATATTAATTTTCAAAGAGAAATCCTTTATTTAAAACTTGTTTAAAATTTTGAATCGACAATACTAATAAATAGGCAACCTCTATTTAGACAAGGGATGCGTTAGTTTTTTTTATTAAAAAATTACGGCAAAACGTAAACGCTCAATTTGTGCGCCTGCGCACTATAATAAATAGAAAGTATTAGTGTTGCACACCTTTTTAAGACACGTAGCTTTTTTAAAAAAAAATAAACAGTACCGTTTTAACTATGTTTAAACAACAATTTAAAAAAAGAGTTATCTATTGAAAAGGATTAGCTTGAGATCGGTTAGATCAGAATTACATATGTTTAATAGGGATTTTGCCCTGGTGGTAATAAAAGAATCTATTTGCCCTCAGAATTTGAAGTATCTTTTTTTTTTTATTAAATCAAACAACTATAACGAAAAAAAAATGTAAAAATGTAAATGTTATCAATATTATTGATCTTTATATGACAATAATCGAATGTCGCAATGTGTACTTATTTGAATTATCTATTATATTTTAATCCCTCAACTAGTGTTGTTAAAAAGCCGGGTTAGGGTCGATTTTATAAAACGGCTCGATTAAGATTATAACCAAAGTAACACTATGTAAGTAAGTCTAAAGATTTTACTTCATAGCTGGCATGCTTGCACATCTATTTTGCCGAATCTCGATGTAAATTAATTATCATTTTAGCTAAAATCTTGATCGAAAAATCGTCCCTACCTTCGATTGAATAATAATATCACGAAATTAAACAATAATCAATTATATGCCAATCACGATGACAGTAATGTTGTAATTATATTTTTGCGGATGATATATATATAAAGATATAATAATAAATAATAATCCTTGATTGACAGCTCTCTCGACACTCCAACGCCCAATCACAACATAAGTAATTTTGTTTTTCTCGTTAATATGGTGACTTTATTTCTGGATCTGATCACGTCATCATAAGGAGGACTCCTACATTAATATTATAGGTCAAAATGAAATATAAAAAAATACCTAAAATTTTTCTGTCCAAAATATAAATTTAACCGACACGGTTGTATTCCATCCAGAAGGGAAAATAATTTAATAAGTATGCAAATAAGAAATTAGATAAAATACGGTACGATTAAAATATGAAGGTTTGGTAGATTGCATCTGTTGTCTGTATAAGAAAAAAGAATATGCCAAGATAAGGTTAAGGTCTGTTATAAACGTTATCATATATTATGAATATTCAAAATGAAATGGTTCCTCAAGGGAAAAAGTAAAAGATTGATCTTTTTTATTTTTAATTTCCAATCCTAATAGTAAAAAATTCGATAAACCTAATTGCCTCCATTTTATAGACGAATTATTTGATTATACTATTGGGGAAACCTTATATTTTTTTAAAATATTCTTTCTTTCTTTCTTTCTTTCTTTCTTTCTTTCTTTCTTTCTTTCTTTCTTTCTTTCTTTCTTTCTTTCTTTCTTTCTTTCTTTCTTTCTTTCTTTCTTTCTTTCTTTCTTTCTTTCTTTCTTTCTTTCTTTCTTTCTTTCTTTCTTTCTTTCTTTCTTTCTTTCTTTCTTTCTTTCTTTCTTTCTTTCTTTCTTTCTTTCTTTCTAATAGGTAAAAATATGTCACTTTTTTGTAAAAAATAATAAGCTTATACATTTAAAAATTTTAAAATATACTAATTTTCAAATGCATAAATGAATTAAATGGATATTTGAAAATTCTAAAATTAATCGTATTTAAAAAAAAAATTCAAATAGCAGCATTAGAGTTTGAAAACATGGTATGCTTTTCTCTGTCACACAGCACCTGGAAAAAGAATGAATCTAGTTTAGCAAGACGATTATTCTCTTTAAGAATTGAAGGTCAACTGCAGTTGCCTTCCTTGTTAATCGCTAAAGCGGCTATTCCTCATAATAGAGGATATTTATAAATTTTCATAACCTTTACTCTTTAATGACATTTTTTAAATCAAATCAATATATGATAAAAACCTTGATCATTAAAGAATTCTCAAAAAAATAAATTATTTTTTTGAAATCGATATTAACATTTGGCACAGATGGAAACACCTTATTGTTTAATGAAAATTTTTTTTAAAGACATGTGACATTAATATATTAATTTAGTATATAAAAAGTTAAATTTTTAAAAAAATTATGCAAAGGTCGAGATAAGGGGGAAGGGGGTGTAATTGAAGTCAGGAATGAATAAATGAAAGAGGAAATAAATATATAAATAAAATAAAAAGAACAGAATAGAATAGAATAGAAAAAACTGTCCCCTTGAACAAAGTGTGTTAATGAGAAAACCAAAAAAATGATTAAAATTTACTCCATTTTTTTTGGACTGACTTTGAAATTATCGAAATTTCGGTATTTTATTTTTTTTTAAAAATAAAATTTCTGATATTTTTAAAAAATCATATATAATAGAAAAATCTTTAAAAGTTGATCTAAAACTTTTTATTATTAAGAAAATAATTTCGCATGGAATTGAATTTTCTACAAAAATTTTAAATATTTTATTCGTGGATTTTTATTGTGTGATATTTTCTCCTTATTTGATTTCATTTTGTAATTTTTAATATCTTAAAAAACGGGGAACAATTAAGTTAATTTAATCCCAATACTTTTCTAAGAACTCCTTTTATGCGCTACTGCATTTGTGATTTGTCTTTTTACAATTCTATATTTTGTCGAAAATATGATTTTCTTTAGGCTGTGTCCAAAATATCGAAAAATTAAATTCGCAAATTTTCGAAACTTGAATGAAAATAAATAAATAAGCTATTTTAAATATAAAAATAAAAACATATCCAAAATTTAATTCTAGAAAATTTTATAAAAATTTTATTAAAATTTGTGAAAGTTTTGAACTCTTGGAAATTATTTAAAAAAGATTTGGACATAACCTTACTAAAAAAAACACTCAATTAAGTTTTAAAGATAACATTTCTCATGTTAGAATCTACAGATAATTTTTTATTTATCAAACATATGTTGTCTTCTAGCTTTCTCTACTGAATAGAATCAATGCTTTTATAATGCTCACAAATTGACCGTTTACTGCGTTGCAAAAGCCAATAATGCATTTTAAATGGCATTGTGAAAAATTGGTAAAAATTACCGTTTTTAGCAACCATTTAAACAGACGCAACAAGTTTTGCATTTGTTTTCATTTACTTTTATCTTCATTTTGAAATATTACACAAAAATGTAATAAAAGGAATATATTTAAGAATTAAGGAAAGTAAAAAGGCAGAAGATAAGATAATTTTCAGACTTTGTTAAAATTTTGAATCGACGATATTAATAAAAAAAAGGCAACGTCAATTTAAACGAGGGACGCGTTACGTTTTTTTATTTAAAAATTGCGGCAAAACGCCAACGCGCTTGCGCAATATTATTTAGAAATTAGGAACACAAATTAAGGCTTCAACCAGTTTTAAGATTATCATATTATACTAGCACGAAAAATTTGTTGTGGACACAAGAATTTTCTTGGGGGAGGAGGGAATGGGGCTAAAGACACTTTTCAACATAGTTATGTCCCCTGCAACAATATGACAATAATAAATCACAATTTTAAGTATTTATAATTTTAATAATTTTTTTTTAAAGTTTAGTTTATTATTATTTGTATTGTTTAGTGTGTATATTTATATTATATATTAGATAATTAATAATTTTAATCATAGATTTTTTAATAGAATAAAATATACATAGATTCTCTAGTAAAAAAAAGAAGAAAATTAACAGCTGTTTTAAGTATAATTTTTTGTGTTAAAAACAATTCATATTTTTATATAAATATAATATAAAAGTAGAACATTGTTTAAAAATAATCAAAAGGGAATCCATAATAATTCTTCTGCTACCCCCCCCCCCCCCCCCCCCGAATTTCTTTCTCAATTCCCTGTCTACATGATATTTTTTTAAAAAATGAACGAATGAAAGAAATAAATAAAAATGAAAGAAAGAAAAGAAATAAATAAAGAAATTAATTATTTACTTAAAATATTTATTTTTTCATTTCCATTATGTGAATCACCGATTTGTTAATAAGATTTTTATTCTTTTCAATTTTTTATCGATATAAAATAAATATTTGTAAAAATAAATCTTAATTACCTTTAACCACTTTATATATATATTTTTAAAAAGTTCCCGATTTGATTAAAAAAAAAAAAAAAGGAAGATTCATTACTTTTTTCTACATATGATTATTTTTTAAACTATATTCCTGGAGGATATATCCGTATAGTAAATCCATTTTTCATAATTCCTATACTGGGTTGCGTTTTATAGGTAATTTTTTTTTAATAACCGAATTCATTTTTTTTTTTTCGAAAGCGATAATTTATTAATGCGCGACTGTCCTAGAAAGTTATATTTTTACATGTTGTTTACATATTAATATATTACTACTTTAGGAAAAAAAAGTAAAGTCAGCTCTGTCTTATTTTATATGAGGAAGGAAGGAGTTTAGTACTTCTATCGAAAATTAAGCCGAACAAAATTCCCTACCATATTCCTTCCGGTTTAAGAAATTTGATCGAGACCGAACTATGATCCTCACTAAGACACTGAGCAGCAGGCCCGAATTTATTTAACTATAGAAATTAATTTTTATAATTACTATCCCAGTTTGATGGGTTTTTTCGTAAGAGAACCAAGCGTTGCTCTGTTGTATACATAACTTTTGCTATATCTACGACGTTTAGGGCTAGTGCGCTTAATATTACGTATCACGTAAAATAAAAGACATGTGTAGCGTTTAGTTTCAATAAATTAGATCAAAAAATTTTTTATTTTACATAAATTTTTTTTTATATAAAATTGATAAATTTCGATATATTTAATAAAATTTCCAAGATCCGATCCGACCCGACCCGAATTTTTTTTAAAAATATTAGGCTCGACCCGGCCCTAACCGGTCCGAACCCGATTATTTTAAATAAAATTCTTCGGGCCGGGCCTAACTTTGCAGGTTTATACACCTCTTACCCTACACCTCCAAAACTGATTTTAAGGAAATTTATGAATTTAAATAAAATCTAATTTATTTTTGGAAAATACCTTTTTAAAAATCATAAAAATTGAAGATTTTTTTTCGGAAAAAAAAAATAAAATTTATGATTTTAATCATGAAAGATTTTTATGCATAAAAATCATTTAAAAAATTTGGAATTTTATCAAAAATCCTGTACCCCCCACGGAGTTCTTTATCTTGCTATATCTTCAATCGTTATAGTGCGCATAAATTGAGCGTTTCAAACGCCGCGTTGCAAGCGCAAATAATGCATTTCAAATGGCTACGTGCAAATTGGTAAAATTACCGTTTGGCGTTAGCAACCATTTTAAAAACCGGAAATAGGTTTTTTTCATTACTTTTTTTTTTATTCTTCGCTTTGTAATATTATATAAAAATGTGATATAAATAACTTCTATCCTAAAAAAAGGAAAATTTAGAAATTAAAGAAAATAAGAAGGCAGACGATTTTTATAACTTATTTATAATTTTTGAATCGGCGGATATTAAAAGACAACCTCGATATACAAGGGACGCGTTACGTTTTTTTCATTAAAAAATTACGGCAAAACTAAAAATTTAAGTGCACGGCACTGCACTGCATTATTCTATTTGTTTTTAGTAGCTTTTCATTCAACAACAAAAAAATAAAAATTTTTGGCTGTAAAAATTTACGGAAAAGGGACAATTACAAATCGACAGATTACAACAGTATGCATCGAGATTTGGCAAATAGATCTCCCAACTTTCATAATGTTATTTTTGGTTGTAATCTTAATCGGGCCGGTTTTTAAAATCGGCCCGAATCCGGTTTTTAACAACACTATTGATTGAGGCCCAACCTTTTGTAAAATAATTTTTTTTATATTTATTTAAATCCAGTTCAAATTTTTAATTTAGAATATTTAGATATAGACGCGAAAAAAAAATGAATACTAACACTAATTGGCATCACAGGGCGCAAAAAATAGTATTATTAGGAGTAGAAATGTTATAAAAATTCCGTTGATTCCCAAATGGAAGATGTTCTTTAATTGCACATACTTTCAAGGCAGGTATGCAAGCTGTCATAGTCTTACCAAAATGATATATATATTATTGCAATCACCTTATTGATAAAAAAAATGAGCCACAAGGAAAAATTAAGTGAAATTTATTGACAATTTAAACAAAATAATGGATGAATTGAAATTGCGATAGGATCCTTACGAGACCCATAAACATTTTTTAGATGCATTTATCAAATGTTTGTTTACAATAAAGTCTTTCTGGAATATTCGTTTCGATGTAAACAAATCTAAAATCTTGTTGTTTCATCATTATTCTTGATTGGCGTAACCGAAGTTTGTTCTCGTAACGACGAGCGAATACGGAATTTCATTTAAATTTATCCATGATCTCGGACCTATTTTTTAAAAAAGAAATCGTGTTCTGGCTGGGTCGGGTCTAATATTTTTAGAAAAATTCGGGCCGGCAAAACTCTTTAAAAAATATTTTGGGTTCGGTTCGGGCCGGTAAAACTCTTTTCGGGTCGGGCCCGGCCGGGCTCGAAAAATTAGGCCCGATGCAGATAACTTCTCATATATGTTAAATCTCAATCTTTGCTTTATATAATAAATTGAAATAACATAACAAGGTGATGATATCATATATTAGATCGTATAATATATGCTTGTAGTTAAAAATAAACCGTACCAGATGGATTACACATTTTAGTGTTTCTTTATAAGGAACAATAATCTGGCTTAAAATTTGAATAAATAAAATTTATTCCTCATAGAACTTTCTGTATACTGAGACATCACAGATCTTTTCTAAACCTTCATCATTTTGGGGGTTCCTAACTTGTATATTTTTTTTAGAATTCTAGTCACTCTTCTCTCAACAAACTTTGGCTAAATTTTGTAAATTGACTTCAAAAAAGGGAAAATTAAGAAATACGACCTCCGCTTTTGGGTACGGTCATTCTTAAACATTTTTTTTAAAATCAAAATCTTTTCTCTATTTTATTTATCTCCTTTTCCTTTCTTTTATGACTTATTCGTTTTTTTCTTCCTCTTCATCTTAAGTCATTAACCAATTCATTTAATATGGAATTAGGGGGGGGGGATCAATCATCTGCTATTTCTCCTTGCCTTACTACTCTACATACATATAAATTAATAAGTAAAATGATATTTTTAAATAAATTTAAATTTAAAAAATAAATAACGATTAAAAAAAACAATTAAAATGAAGACATGCCATCATCTTAATAATGCATGCTGAAAGATAAAAGAAAATCCAAGCTTTAGAGAAACGAATTTATTCTCATTAAAAGAATAAAAATTTAATAACCAAACCAACAAATACCATATGATTTTTAAAACATGGTTTTATTATACCAATTTTTTTGTGCCAACATCTTGATATAAGGAAATAACTATGGAGGAGGAATAATATTTAAAATGAGGTTTTGTTCCGATCCGAATCTTAGTTCAAAATGGATTTCCGTTTCCGGTTATTTTTTCAAATAGATTTTTCGCCACTTTGCGGTAGTTCGGTTCATTTTGGCATTCACAATTTTTCGATTTTATTTAAAATTAATCAAATAAAATAAAATATTAGTTTTTGATAAATTTTTTTAGCAAAATTATTATTTTATAATGAGATGTGGTATTCATTTTTTCTTTGGAGAGAGGGCAGCTGGGGGAGCATAGCCGCCGACTTCGTAAGGGGGTGCAGAGGTATGCTCACCCCCCCCCCCCCCCCCCCCCCTACCCCCTCCCCCCCCCCAATTGAAATATTCTATAAAATAGATTAATTCATACATTAATATTTTAAACATCAAATTTTCTTTAGAAAATTTCCAGTCCCCTTCATAAATTTTTATAAGTCGTCCGCCTCTGTAAGAGAGTGTATATGCACAGTGAAGGGGAGGTTAAAAAAAATTTTGATTCTCCATTGGGGGGGGGGGATCCTCTTTTCTTCTTAGCTACATCTGTGCCGTGAAGGTGAACTAACAGATATTTTTTTTAAAAAAAAAGCAGTTAAGGCTAGAAGTTAAGTAGAGATACTAAATATTAATAAAAGTGGTTGTTAAGATTCAAAGCAATATTGTTTTGAAGTAGGTATTTTGCATAAAGGCCGACGAGGCCAAGTTCCACCCGAACTGACCCGTCGTTTTTATCGGGTTTCTGAGGGTCGTCAGCTCGGCCGTAATTATTTTTAACCGATCCGTAAAAATATTTCGAGCAATTTGTCCGACCCTGTCCAAAAATGTTCTTCTACCTTCAACCCTCTAAGACCGTGCTGACATCTAATTCCAGACACGCTGGGAAACATTTCCGGCATCAAAAAAATCCCAATAAAATGATTTAGAAAAATTATTCTATATTTGCCAGAGATAGGACACTAACATTATTTAACACGATATTATAATACTAAATAACTTTTTTTTAAGGGTCTAAAGCGAGTGGTGCCATTTTTACTGTCATACAGAATTTCTTTATAATTCTTCTCTAACATATGCTCTAACCTTCCCTATCGCAGAAAGTAAAGATGAAAGATCTTCCTATTACACCTTCCTCAGACGATGCCAATTTCTCACTTAACAATAATGCTCTCCTTCCCAAATCTAATCCCTCTCTTACCCAAAATGCTTTCAAATCAAAAGATGTTTTAAAAGGAGATAGTTCTATAAATGATTTAGAAGTCGATTCTGGCACAGAAAATGAGGCAGCACTTATTCCCAGGGTATCCATGTTGAATTTCGACGATCTGCTAACAGATGACGTTGTTTCATCATCTACCGCAATGTCTACTTCAACTGCCAGCGCAAATAACAAAGATGGCGATGATCGCGAAACTGTATCCTCCTCCGGAATCTATTCGGGACCTAGCAGGTTTTGTATATTTATTTAAGTTATACCTACATAGTCTGACTCTGAATATACTTTCAAACACGTGATATATCTTCCATATTGATATGGACCAGATAGACTAGTATATTCAGAGTTCCCTAGAAGCGCGTTTTAACAACAACTTGAATAATTTCTCCCCAGGTGGTCACCTGTTCTGGATCCATGTACCAGACTTCTCAAACACCATCGGGGACTATTATCCTTTTTCTTTAATATTGGAAGATATCGGATCTGATTAGTAAAAACAAAATTTTAAAAATATATGTCAATGATCATCGTAATGATAATACATTTTTTATTTCGATTAATTCTTCAAGGCTTCAACGCTGTTAACCTCGATATACCTAACCTGAGGTGGTGTTGTTAAAAGGCTAGATTCGAGTCGATCCTTAGAAACGGCAAACTCAATATTTTATCCGGAATAAGATACAAGCCGGAGGAGTTTGCTTTTAGATGGCACAAAGGTCTACTGGACACTTATTAGCGGAATCACGAGGCTTAGGCCATATTTTTTCCGGCTAAAAATATCGAGTTAGCCGTTTCTAAAAACCGGCTTAAAACTAGCCCTTAAACAACATTACCAACCTGAATATATTGTTTTATTTCAAATATATTCTTTTTTTCATCCTATGTTTTAACATATATAAATTACTTTCTTTTTATACTTTTCAATTTTCTTTCTTTCAAAAGTTTCATTTCTCTAATTCTGCTTTGTTGTTCTAATCATTTATTTATCACATTTTTCTAAAAACATTAATGACTCGCGAAGTCTAAACACGGTGTCTCTCCGTCTTAACATTTTCGTCTTATATAAGAACCATAAATTTTCTAATATACTTCTCCGCTATAATATTACTAAAACAAACGTAAAATCTCATAAAATTTAAAGTTATTTATCATATTAATGCTGTCTTTTAACTTTTCCGATCAGGCTTTTCTTTTTCAATCAGCTTTCCCATCATTTTTATTAATTCTGACAATTCCCTTTGTTAAAGGAAATTCAACAATTCCCACGCACAATAGCTATTTATTACGTTTAAGCTGGGTTCTAATCGAAATGGTATAATTTATACCTAACCCTAAGATACTGCCATATTATTTATATATACAACTGAAAATTTGGTTCTTAATACTGAATTCTTTTTTTTTACAAACATTGGCCATTTTGATTTTGAAAGATCTGTCATTAACGATGAATGAATTTCAGAATATATTGAGTAAACTTACCATGATATTTCACAAAATTTTATCATCATATTTTGCCGTATATTTTTGAAGTTTATTAAAAAAAAATGAATGTAATATGCTAATATTCAAAATTTCAGCGCCAAATTTCATAATTATTATTTTTTATTTATTTCATAATAACGCACATAAGTAAAATATGTCAAAATAAAATAAATTAAGAGCATGTCAATGACATAATAATGCCTAGATTGACAATGCATTCATTCAAAGTGTACATCAATGAAAAACAGCTGTGGACGCCATTTTGGTTACCTATATCATTATCAAAAATTTTAAAAGAGATGCCAATTTATTCCTATGTCTGAGACGCTATCAATTTAATAGTAGTTTTTTATACCCGAGAATAATGACCATATAGGTCACCAAAAATGGTGGCTCCAGCTGATTCGCATTCAACGACGCTTTCTAACGCATCATTAGGAACGCATCGTCAGTCTGTGTATTATTGTATATCATTGGAGTATAACCAACCAATAAAATAATTTTAAAATATTTCGCGGACCGGTTAAACAAATTTTTCTAAGCGGGTGATTTTTTTAAAAAAAACTACGGGCGTATCAGCCGGTTAAATAATTTTTTTTTAAAACAACGGGTTCGGTTTTTTAGGTTGAAACTCCGTCCATTGGCAGATCTCACGTGGTTACTCTATACATGCTAAAATTCATTTCCGGTGAAATCAAGAATTTTCAAAATTAAATAAAATGGCCTTCTGGAATCTGTTTGAAATTAAAAGATTTCGAAACCAATATAAGGAGAATTATTGATTAATTAGTCTTTAGTATTCCTAATTAAAACTCACCAAAATATATATTAGCTATAAATTCTTCCTTTTATTTTTCGAAGCTTAATCACGAGATAGTCATTTTATAAGGAATGGCAAAACTTACAACTAGAGGAAAAGATTTAGTAAGTTAGTATATGTAGCTAAACGAAGATCCGATATACATTCCTTCCACAGGTATTGTCAAGTTTCTCCTTGCTCCGATTCGTCTAAGGACTCCTCCTCTTTTAATAGCGTGATCGATATCAGTCGGGATAACGAATCATCGTCTAACAGGGATGAACTGCGGAACGATATGAATCTGAGAGGAATCAAGGATTTTAATAAAGGGATCAACGGAATAGGCGATGCGTTGAATAAGGGAGGAATAGGTGGAGCGATGTCGAAAGTTACGAAAGATAGAACCAACATTTACGATAGTAATCAATCCATGATGTCTTCATCCGTTTCTTCCTATTCCTTGAGGTAATGGATTTTTTTTTATCATTATGTGAACATCAAATTGACCAGTGCTTTGGTAATTATTTAAGATTATAAATTGGGTATAAATCTACATTCTAAAAGCGCTAAGCTCAAATAGATTTGGAGAAACGAACCTTCAAAGTCGAGGTTCTAACAACAGGAAGAGTTTTTTAAACAAAATGGCCACCCAGCTGATTTATTTTATTTGTTGCATTTGTTTTCGCTCTTCATTTTATTTTATTCTAAATTTTTTTAAAAAATATTCAATATTTATTGATCAACAAAATTAAAAAAAAAATATTATTCGATAAAATATAAGCCAGTTCTATTCATTTTCTCCCGGAAAAAAATAATATTTAAATTCGTGAGTACGCTAGCGGTTAGCCTATCAACCTTCCCGCCTACCCCAGTCCCAGTCTGCCCAACAGCCTACCCAACCTACCCCAGTCTGCCCTCCCGCCTAAATGATTTAAAGTTGAAAAAATAACACATTGCCCGGGAAAAACACATTGACGCTTAACATACATTTTTTTCATATCCTTTTTAACATCGATATAAGTGATCTGCATCGGGTCAAATTTTTCAAGCCCGACCCGAATTTTTTTTGAAATATTTTGCCAGACCCGACCCGAACTCGAACCCGAAATTTATTTGAAATATTTTGCTCGACCCGACCCGAACTCGAACCCGAAATTTATTTGAAATATTTTGCTCGACCCGACCCGAACCCGAACCCGAAATTTATTTGAAATATTTTGCCCGACCCGAACCCGAACCCGAAATTTATTTGAAATATTTTGCCCGACCCGAACCCGAACCCGAAATTTATTTGAAATATTTTGCCCGACCCGACCCGAACCCGAACCCAAAATTTATTTGAAATATTTTGCCCGACCCGATCCGAACCCGAAATTTTTTTGAAATATTTTGCCCGACCCGAACCCGAACCCGAAATTTATTTGAAATATTTTGCCCGACCCGATCCGAACCCGAACCCGAAATTTTTTTGAAATATTTTGCCCGACCCGATCCGAACCCGAAATTTTTTTGAAATATTTTGCCCGACCCGACCCGAACCCGAACCCAAAATTTATTTGAAATATTTTGCCCGACCCGATCCGAACCCGAAATTTTTTTGAAATATTTTGCCCGACCCGAACCCGAACCCGAAATTTATTTGAAATATTTTGCCCGACCCGATCCGAACCCGAACCCGAAATTTTTTTGAAATATTTTGCCCGACCCGAACCCGAACCCGATCTTGCCCGACCCGACCCGGCCCGAACTTAAAAATTTTTTTTGAAAAAATTTAACGGCCCGGCCCGAATTTATTTAAATATAGAAATTAATTTTTATAATTACTCAACAAAAGTAAAAGATATAATGGCGTCTAGTTTCTATAAATAAAATCGAATATTTTTTATTTTAATGCAAAATATTGAACATAAAAATTGATAAATTTAAGATATATTTAAAAAAATTTTCAAGGCCCGACCCGGCCCGAATTTTCTTAAAAAATATTAGGCCCGAACCCGAACCCGAGATATTTTTAACTGCCGGGCCGGACCGGGCCGGGCCGGGCCTACTTTTGCAGATCTCTAATTGAGATATCATTAAAAAAATCATTTAAAATTTAATTATTTTAAGTTATTCGAAAAACATAAAAATATATTAAAAATTTTTTTTTTTAAAAAAATCCTCCTATCCATGATGATAATTCAATTTTTGGGATTAAGATCTAATCCCTGGAGCGAACTTATTTTTCTGCTTCCCACTGGATTTTGGACCAAAAATTGTCCAACCAATCCGATTTCTAGAATTTTTTTAAAAATCTTCATGTACAGAATCCAATATTATTCTTGAAAATCCCTATTCCCGATTCAGATTTTTTAAATATATATATTGAACTGTGTTCTTAAAAGCACAATATTATCATTTCTAAACGACGCACCATTTTCAAAAATTTGACCTTTTTCGTTTTACCGGATGGGGCCATCTTAACACGGAAGGGGCATCACGCCATTAAAATCTTAGGGTGCATCTCTAGGTAGGGGGGAGGGCACGGGGGACTTTTAATCCAGATATCTATATGTCCCATCAGAGAGGCATTCGAATCATTTACAAGGGGATAGGTATCTAGAGAGTTATGTATATCACTAGAAATATCATGGGCACTCACGGAGAGTTCCAAGTGCTGCGAATTAACATATGATTTCTCAAAATATTTATAGATTCGCTTAAAACCGTGCCTAAATCTCCGGATCTATGCTAACGGGGATATGTAATAATCAGTAGAGATTATTATATAACTCTATTTTGAATCATTTACTGAGAGCCATTTTTAAATGTGGAAAAATCTGATTAGAAACACGGAAATGCACTCTAAGCATGTGTAGAGTATACCTACATGAATTTTAGATATTTTTACCATTTCTTCTATTTAAGTGGAATACGTGTGTATTAACGAAGACACCATGTAAAAAACTATGATTAAGAGAAAAAAAAAGAAAATTAAATTAGGAGTAATTCAGAAGTTAACTCAAAAATTTAACATTATGGGTATACTCTCTATAGCAAATTTATAATTTACCCTAAGTGATTCATTTACTGAGAGATTCCAAATCCCTGTAGAATCCATTTTCCATTAAGAACAGTCCTGTTTCATTTATTCATAAAAATTAGGCCCATTTAAAATAAAGGCTTGATCATTTTAATTTTTTTAAATATACCCGGGCTGGGCCTGGAAATTTATTTAAAAAATAATCCGGGCCTGACCCTATATTTTAGAACAAATATTTGAAATCGCCATTATTAGCCATAAAAATTATGAATAAATAAAATATATTTTAAAAAAATACGGGCCGGGCCGGGCCGGTTCGGGCCGGGTCGTACAAATGGTACCTCTGATATGATACAATAATATAAATATATTAAGGTACCAAGATGCGGATAAAGTCAATTGCAACGGCTTGGAATACGATGATTTGAAGAGAGGTTATGAGAAGAAATTAAGGGACAAGGATTCCATCATATCCGATATGAGGTGAAATGCCTTTCTTTTTTATCATATAATAGACAGAAAGAAAGAAAGAATGAAAGAAAGAAAGAAAAGATAAGAAAAAATAAGGGATCGATGAATGATTCGCAAATATTGTTTTAAAAAACTATTCAGAGACGAAAACAGGAGAGAAAGCGTGAAACTGAAACAAAGGTACGAACAAGAACGAATAGAGTTGAATCTATACGCCGAAGAACAAAAGAGGTTGTACACTGATGCACTAGCCCAAGCCAAGGAATACAAAAGAGATTTGCAAGTTAAGCAGTAGTATTATTTTTTATTTTTTTTTAGTGCTGTATACTTTACTTCAGAAAAGATGTTACTCGTTGCGTTTGATGAAAAGGAATGCGTTACAGTTACTTTATAAAGAAAAGTATCTGTTGCATCTGAGATCATAAGATTATTTGTAGGGGACGTGGAAGGGACGAGGGTAGTCAAAAGAATTTTTACTCCAATTAGGGTTAAGATTAGGAGGACTAGCTTTAACCGGACTGATGATGGAGAGCATCTAAAATAAATGCGCACAACGTACTACACATGTCAATAGATATATCTTTTTTTTACAGGGGTCCGAGGATAGATGACCTTTTAAGACTGGTAAGGTTGAGCACCTAAAATAAAAATGGCACACAGGCGCACTTCACATGTCAATATAGTATATCCTTTATTTTAGAGTGGTAGGGGGATATAGGGACTAATGTGTCATTTAAAAAAAATCAAATTTGACGTAGAACAAGTGGAAGGTCTATCCACAAACAATTCCATCCTTTTATAGGTTTTTATCATCCTTAAATATGTGGAAATTTTAGCCAATCATAACATCAAAACCTTTTTATCAACCAATCCGGTGTCTTAGAATTAGCGCAACTCCCTTAGACCACACATATATCAATGTGGTAGAAAATGTGGTTAAATAAATACAGCCTATTAAAATTAATCAATTAAATATGTTGTAAACACATCAGTAACAAGTGACGAAATGGCGTTCCTTTTCCTCAAAAAAGTAACGCAATTAGTAACAAGGTTATTTACCGACCTTACTTTAAATTTTTCTAATTTATCAATCTTTCATTTTTTCCCTCTATTTATTTATTTATTATTTTATTTTAAATTTCTATTTCTATTTTCTTTTAATTTTATTTTTATAAATCTTTGAGATTTATATTTATAATGTTTCTTCTAAAAATCAAATATACAAAAATATCATTACAATATTTTTTGAAGGATAAAAAATGGCAATTGGAGATGATTCAGAACGATATTACGACCAACAAGGATTCCTGCAATCTGCTGCAGAGGAAAATAGACTTGCTTCAGAAGGAATTGACTCATGTTAACGAGGAAAAGGATAAAGTAATCTACATCCCTTTGGAAAGTGAATTTGGAGAATATTTTAAGGAAATAGTTTTAGTATAATACTTCTTCATCTTATTCTCTCCGTGTAATGGCGAACTCCGGGTTCACCCAGGTTGGCCAGTTATCCCTCTGATTTAATCATTGAGAAATTTTGTAGCAAGGTTTTTACAATCGGGTGCCCTTCCTGACATCAACCCCTTTAGGTGGTTTTACTCCTCTTCTAGACCCAGACTACAAGGAACCTCTTAGACCTCCATTAGCCTCCAGACGTTGCCATTCCCCCGCCACGATAAGGCTGAAGGTAAGATTGGGAGGAGGGAGTTTTAATATAATACAACCTCAAATATAACAAAAAAAGTGACACATTTTTTTTAATATCAAATTAAAATGAGGCAGAACATAGAAATTTTTTATTTTACAAATTTGGAGACATTAATTCTGAAACTGTATACCAAACCATTTTAATTAATGCTTAATTACTATTTTATTGCATTCATCTGTTCGGTTAAAATAGGGAACATAGTTATTAGGTAAATGATAAAATCAAATTTAAAAGAAACTATAGCAAATTTTTCGTCCAGATATCAATAATAAAAGTACAATTAACACAAAATTTTACCCAATCATATTTTCCTTGGGGGTGGGGTGTGGAGATGGGAGGGGTAGAGTGTGTCTCCAAAACCCTTTCTTATCAACGACTCTGGCTTTGATGGAATTTAATATATTTTCAACAACACCCAGATTTACTAAGATAACTGCATGGTATATTGGTAATAGTATTGTAAATTCCTACAATGCCTCATTTTTATATGTGTATTTAAAAAAAATAATATTTTTAAAGGTATCTAAGCAGAAAAAGTTTATGGAAAACGCTTTGTACGAATGCGAGAGTGAGATGGCCGATATAAAATCTTCCCGCTTGGCTCTTCAATCATCTCAAACGTCACTAAAATTAGAGTTTCTAAACGTACAGGATGAGATCTCCAACAGGGACGAACAAATAGCCGAATTAGAGACCAAAATGGCGGCCTATAAACACGAAAACTCTAATCTAATTAAGGAATCCCAAACTTTGAAGGATGAAGTAGAAGAAAAGGATATAGGGATTGCGTCCCTGAAACGAGACAAGGAAGACATGGACAGTCGGTATAGGCAGTTAGAGATGTCAGCCAATGAAATGGCTGGATTTAGGAAGAGAGCTAACGAATCGGAAATCAAGGTTTTTTTTAAATAACATCCTTGACATAATAAGAAAAGAAAGGAAGATACTCTAACCTTTGCTTTTCAGTTGCAAATAGAAGAGTAACTTAACTTTTACGCCATTCATATCCAAAATGATCCTAACCCTATTTAATAAATCAACGCTTCATTTATAGTAAACGCGATTTGCTAGAGCGTTGAGAAAGTAATCGCTGGCGAAACAGCTGATTAGTCGCTGTTATAATTTCTTTTTTAAATATATACTTAAACAGTTGTAGCGATGCCCATCATTTTGTCCGTGCTTATAAATCATACCCATGACTGATTCCCCTCTCCCCTGATAACTATAACGAATGCCTTTTTAAATGACAGGTCATAAGGGGATAATATAAAATGGACGTTAGATAAATTATAAGTGCTAGTATTGTATCTTGTTGATTTGTAACTGATGGATATGGACGTTTTTCAATATATAATCTAGAAATAGATTATTATTTAATAGTATTTGTTTAAAAATTGAATCATATTTATAAGGGGATTTTGGTATTGATAAGAAATATCAGAATATGGTTTGATATACATACGAAATACTAGTAATTGGGATAAAAATGGCGCTCTTCACGTCACTAATGACATTAATCAATGAAGACATATAGAATGACATCTAATCACCCTTACTTTGACCAACTACGGCTTAAATTTTATCCTCAAAAAAATAAATATTCTTCAAAATAGAAATTCAACTTTGAAAGTATTTTTTTTAGACTAAAAAAGATAGGATAAGCTGCATTATATTGGAGTTGGCCTAAGTTTGATAATTTTAACAACATTGCCTAGTATACAATAAAAAAAAAACTAATTTTATGCAACAGTGCAGGGAGTTGACCGAAGAGCATTACAACAAGGAATACAGGCTAAGGGAGAGGATAGAAGAAATCGAGTACGAATTGGAGTGTTCGCAAAATTCCCTCCGCAATTTGCAGGAAACCGTCGTGATCGAAAATAGCGAGCTCAAGAAAAAGAATTCCGGACTGGAGGAAAAATTGGAGGAACAAAAGAAAAAGGCGTTTCAATCTGTAATCACGCGTGCGCATTAAATTTAAATTTTAATCAATTTCGGATTTTTTTTAAAATTATTTTCCTACAGGAACTAAAAATGCAAGAATTCCAGTCGCAGGTTAAAACTTGTCAAAGGCAAAACAATAAGCTGGAAGAAAAACTGGATTCCGTCGAAATTAATTACCACGCACTCCTCAAGCAAAGTACTTTTTTTTAAACAAACTCGACTTTCTAAAAATTGACCGATTTGAAAACATGAGTTGGGGGAGGGGAGGGGGTCTTGATTTATAGAATTCTGAAGAGAATCAATCTCTTCATAATATTTTAAAGTTCTCTCTTTCTTTCTTTCTTTCTTTCTTTCTTTCTTTCTTTCTTTCTTTCTTTCTTTCTTTCTTTCTTTCTTTCTTTCTTTCTTTCTTTCTTTCTTTCTTTCTTTCTTTCTTTCTTTCTTTCTTTCTTTCTTTCTTTCTTTCTTTCTTTCTTTCTTTCTTTCTTTCTTTCTTTCCTTCCTTCCTTCCTTCCTTCCTTCCTTCCTTCCTTCCTTCCTTCCTTCCTTCCTTCCTTCCTTCCTTCCTTCCTTCCTTCCTTCCTTCCTTCCTTCCTTCCTTCCTTCCTTCCTTCCTTCCTTCCTTCCTTCCTTCCTTCCTTCCTTCCTTCCTTCCTTCCTTCCTTCCTTCCTTCCTTCCTTCCTTCCTTCCTTCCTTCCTTCCTTCCTTCCTTCCTTCCTTCCTTCCTTCCTTCCTTCCTTCCTTCCTTCCTTCCTTCCTTCCTTCCTTCCTTCCTTCCTTCCTTCCTTCCTTCCTTCCTTCCTTCCTTCCTTCCTTCCTTCCTTCCTTCCTTCCTTCCTTCCTTCCTTCCTTCCTTCCTTCCTTCCTTCCTTCCTTCCTTCCTTCCTTCCTTCCTTCCTTCCTTCCTTCCTTCCTTCCTTCCTTCCTTCCTTCCTTCCTTCCTTCCTTCCTTCCTTCCTTCCTTCCTTCCTTCCTTCCTTCCTTCCTTCCTTCCTTCCTTCCTTCCTTCCTTCCTTCCTTCCTTCCTTCCTTCCTTCCTTCCTTCCTTCCTTCCTTCCTTCCTTCCTTCCTTCCTTCCTTCCTTCCTTCCTTCCTTCCTTCCTTCTTTCTTATAAAAAAAACGCCTTATAAATGTAGAGAACAAACGTCAGGTATTCAACGATACACCTTTTCAATACAATTCCTATATGGGACTTGGCCCGGAAGATTATAATAATTACGGGATGATGAATGATATGGGAATGGGTACGATGGCAAATGGCAACGGAAGTGTAAGAGGAAGTACAGCTCTCAGAAACTATCCTAGGCATGTCAATCGAAGATACCTGAGTAGCACTAACGTCAGTAATACACCCGTCAACGGTGCTTGGGAAAGACATTACGAAAATGGTTATAAAATTTAATCTATATTACTCAAATTACATTTCACTCATATTAGTTAAACATGGTTTAATAACTTTAGCAGAAACTTGGAAGGAAAAGAACTACCTAGGTTCTAATAAACACATCTTTCTTTCTTCTTTGACCTTTAAAGGTTACTCAAACGATCCGGATGGCTATTATGAAAATGCGCAATTTCCCAACGAACGTTACATGAATGAAGATTTGGCACAAGGATGGAATGATAATTCCTTCAAACGACACGCGGATAGGAATTCTAGAGGAATCGACGAGATCGAAACTTATACCGACGAATTTGGTTTCGAAAGACCCGTTTTCAAGAACAAGCCTAAAAGTTTATATTATAATATAAGATATGCATCGTATCTAGCCGTGTTATATTATGGAAATTGATAATTTATGTGGCAACAATAGACATGGTTAGTGTTAGGTTTAGACATATATACACTACACACTCTTTATAAATCCTAATGGTACATCTTTGAGTCGAAGGTTCCAGCTTCTAAGGGTTAAATCGATTCTCGAATTTTTTTAAAAATGCTTCCGGTCCCGTTTATTTGGACAATTTAAGAGAAGAGTTTGCTTCCGGTTTCAACCCAAACGTTATTGAGGGTTTAAACCGAACAATTTTTTTTTGAATAATATGGCTATTTTTTTGCTTTCAGTTGGTTGGTCTAATTTTTTTTTTGTTTTCCGAGGAGTTATTGTTCACGGGAGGCAAAGAAAGAAAAGAAAATGTCTATGAAGCAAATTTTTCCAATATCGAATTTTTTTCTTCTCTTTCTTTTCGAAAAAAAAAAGATTGTTCTACTAAGTCAGATGCTGTCGACAATCCCGGATGTAGCCCTTTATCCAAAACCCGAAATAATACTCACGCGGATCCCTCTCCTCTATTTCCGGTTCATTTAAACGAAAAAAATCAAAATAACAAACGGTTAGAACAAGATTACGATTCTGAACAGGAGACCATCACGCAATAAAACGGAATATTTTTCTTTTCTTATTTAAAATGTCTTTCTATTCTTTATTTTTTCTCCTTTGTTTTTCTATAAAATCTTCATTTTTTTTTGCTGCATTTTATAACACGATTATTTTTAAAAATTTTTTTATTCTAAAACCGCGAAATTGCGAAATACATTTTTTGGGATCTCGGGGGGATGATGGCGTTTTGTTTACAATAAGCCTCTTTTTTAAAAAATTTATGAAAAAAATCGTAGATTTTTTTTTGACAGGGCCAAGATATTTTTTTTTTCTAATAATTTCTTTCTAAATTTTGGTCTTAAACCTTTTTTAAAACTCCTTTTAAATCTTTTGGCAGAATTACACAATCTTTTAAAACGATGGAATAAAAAACAAACATCAAAAACGTCGAAAAAATGTATATTTTGACGAAAAAAATGATAATTTTGCCGAAAAAAAACGATTCATATTAGTAATACCTCGTTCTAACTCAATAAAATCAGCTACGAATTTTATCGCCGAATTCGTGACATGATATATTATATAAACGCAAAATTTGTTAAAAATTTTAATAGCGTATAACTCTTGGACACCTAAATTCAGAAAAATAATTGGCTAGCAAATTTCATTGAGATAGAACGGGGCTATATAATAAATACTGGCTTCATCGCTATCTTATGACCTGAAGGAAATAGTAGGCATAATTTATCTTTGCGATCAAGGAAGTGACATAAAAATATTTCCTTTTTTAATGTTTATTTTCATTTTTCACTTTTTCTTCCTTTTTTTCTTTTTTGTCATATTTTTATATTTATTTTGCATTTATAATTTTAATTTTTTTGACGTCAAATATCATTTGTATATTTATTTTTATTAAACCGGTTTTTTGATATATAAAATTTAAAACGTTTAAAAAATAGAATTATATTTATTAATAAAAATAAAAACATAATTTACAAATATGTGTAGGATTGTTCAACAGCTGATAATGGTGGCTTTTCATTGGTCATTTTATAAAAGGTATTTGGAGATGGAACAAATTATTTAATCAAAGATTTATGAAATTATTTTATTATAAATATCCAAGCTAGCTTTAATCCCATGAGAAAAAAGAAGTATGGGTTGGATTAGGATTCATCATTGAAAGAGGATCACTAAATATGTTGGCAGCATTTATAAGTCTAGAAGTTGGGTTTATATGGAAAACAAGTTCGAGTTACGTGATCAAATAAGTTCTAGGATATCTATCAATAGAAGTGTAACGCTAACAAAAAACAAGTGATTTTTTTGCCAAAAAATATAATTATAAGTTAAATAATACTTAAAAAATGAAAGTCAAACAAAAAAATGTATTAGCAAATTAAAATCAGTTATAGTTTCTAAATTTGAAGTAAAAGACAATGCTAAAATTAAGGTATCAGGTAAAGAAATCTTTAAAAGAAATAACTAAATAAAAAGAAAGAAAGAAAGAAAGAAAGAAAGAAAGAAAGAAAGCATTTAAAAAGGGTGCTATGCAAATTGGATGAAAAAAATATTTAAAAAAATGAAGTTAAAGAAAATGAAAAGGTTATCAGAAAAGAAAATTCAGATTTAAATGTTAAAATAATATACTATGATATTTATAAAAAAGAGAAAGAAAAATAACATTATAAAGCGAAACGGAAACGGAAATGAGAAAAGTTGAGTTAAAAAAAAAACCAGTTAAAAATGGAGAAAACCGAGGTTTAAAGAGAATAATTAAAAAGAGAATACAAAAGAGAAGGTAAATAAAATTATTACAAAATAACTCCCCAAACCTTGAAAAATTTATATAATAAAAATTAGCTAGCTAGTTAGTATATTAGCTGGTTAGTTTGTATTAGGTCTATCGAAAACAAATAAGTCAATCACTTTCAATTCTAATGATACCAATAATTCTAATAACAGAGAAAATTAGAAATATATCGATTAATTTCGATAGTACGATACGAATAATTCTAAGATTCAAACGAATTATTAAAGTAATTTGATTGGATATTCAAATTATTCGGCATGATTATATTTTTTTTAAAAATAAAATTAAATAATTTTTCAATTCTATTTAATAACCTATTAATCTGGAAGATGATTCCATTAGGAAGATATGTATCAATGCCCTGTGAAAGGTTTTTCTTAGTTACTTAAAACTAATATGCTGTAAAAAAGTCTGGTATTTCTAACAAAAAAGAACTAAAATTTGGCTTGGCATTTATAAGATTAATATGCTTAATCGAATGTTTTTTTTAATTAGATGGGCAATAAAAGCTGTCAAATATAATTTCTTATGAATTATTATTGCGATATTAAATTAAACGAATTATTCGAATAATTCCAATCGAATACGAATAGCAAATTTCACTATATAAATACGGATAGTAAATTATTCGATTTGCCTAAATGAATCGAATATAACTAATGTAGCCTCGAATTTTTAGAAATAGATAATGGCATAGTTAGCTAAGTGTTTTGGGGTGCTTAAACACCCCCCTTTTTCAAAATTAGCGCAAATTTTTATAAAAAAAATGAGCTAGCATCCTATTTTTATAAAGGCCGGGCCGTATTTTAATTTTTTTAAATGTGCCGGGCCGAATATTTTAAAACCGAATATTTTAAATCGACATGATTAACTATAAAAATCAAAACAAATTAAATATATATAAAAAATGAGCTTTCTAGTACTAGACAACCAATTTTTTTACAAAATACATGGGCCGGGGCCGTATTTTAATTTTTTTAAAAATATTTTTAAATAAATACGGGCCGGGCTGTATATTTTAAAACCGAATATTTGAAATCGCCATTATTAGCTATAAAAATCAAAAATCAATTAAAAAAATCCGGGCCGGCCTGAAATTTTTTCAAAAATAAAATCCGGGCCGGGTCGAGCCGGGCCTTACAGATGGAACCTCTACAGGTCTATGATATTGATAGTTAGTTGCATTCTTTTCTTTTAAAATTTTAGGGAATACTTTTCTTGTGGCATTAAATCAGGCAAAATGTTGAATTAAAAATATATTATTAATATGAGAGAAAAAAATTACAAAATTCCCTTATTTGTTTTATATAGTTTACATTAATCAGCATTGTATTATTATTTCAACCAATGACATATAATAATACCTTGTAACTTACACAGGTGGAATATTAATATTATTTTCCTAGTTGAATGCAAATTAGTTGAACCCGCCATTGGTAACTCATATAGTAATTATTTTCCTTTTAAAAACTAAACTACTATTAAATTGATAACTTGCTTTCTTATGATCTCGATGATCAGGCAATTCTTTAATAAAGTTTGCGCCAGACATAGGAATAATCTGCCTTTTGTTTAAAATTTTTATTAATAATATGGGTAATCAAAATGGCATCGCCAGCTGTTTTCATTGAATGCACACTTTTAATTAATGCATCCTCAGTCTAGGTATTATTATATGTCATTGATTTCAACCAATAAAACAATAACTAACTTTAGGGAAATGATACATCAATTTTTTAAATTAATTAAATTTACCCAAATTAAAGCAAATAAGGATAATATAAATATTTAATGAAACTTATTTATTCCATAAAATACGTTAAGATTGTTCAAATTCGATATACAATCAAAGATAATTGCAATTAAAAAATTATTTTTTTCGCACTTATTAGATTTTTCGCAATTTATAATAATTTTTTTATCAGATATTAGCCAATTTGTGTTATTATTAAATTTTACATATATAGCATTAAAGCTATCAAATTTAGCATTTTTTTTTATATACACATTCTTATTGCGTTTAAAAATATTTAAAATGATTAAAAATATTTAAAATGATTAAAAATATTTTTTTTTTCTAAATTTGTGTCTAATCTAAATATTATCATATGTCTATGTAAGTAAGACCCTGCTAAATTAATCGGAATCGATCAATGATGAATAAATCAAACGAATGAATAATAGATGATCCAATTTTACTCTCCGAGAAATATTTTTAATTTCATAATTGAAAACTTTTTAATATTTAATTTATGAATAGCAAAATTATGAGCATGAATATGTTAAGATGAATTATTGATTGATTTGAAATAATTTGTAATGAATCTTTAGATCAGTGTTGTTAAAAGTTACTTTTAAAAGTAGCGCGGTAACGTTACCGCGAGCGTCTTCAAAAAAGTAGCTCGCTATTAGCTACTTTTAACGCTACCTTAGAATTTTATTGAAAAATATTTTTTACGTATCTCTATTTGCACAAATAAAAAATATGACTAAAATAATTGATTTATTTTTTATTGCATCTCAATAATAATAATAACATTTCAATACTGACATTCTCAAGTCTAGAACGACGATCAAAAAATATAGCTATGACTAAATAATCGTTTAACACTAGTACGCAAGGCAATATTAAATTCAATATACATATTTGTTCATTTGAGAGTATTTAGATTTTTAAAGAATCCGCATAAAGGATTTTTATAGTATTATTTATTTCAAAAAAAAAAACCATTCCTTGTAGTTGGCATTTTTGATCTGGTTAGTGTCAGTCTAATGTTATAATAGTAATAATTAGAATAAAAATTAGGTAGGGGATAAGAATTCGCCTGGCCCTTTAACATTTTATCTATTGAACCAATTTCTCTCAAAAATGGGTAAAATGTGAAAAGATTGAAATAAATAAGTATGTTTTGATAAAATTTATAAATATATAAATTCATAGCTTAACATCCAGATAACAATTTATAAAATATTATCGTTAAATAGATGAGTCTGCTGAATATTAATTATTTATTATAACTTTTTTTAATTTAATTCTAGAATAATATCTTATGGCCAGTTGAAACATATTATGTTTGGACTATGCCAGAAAATCAACTTTTACATATCCAGCTAGATACAGCTTTGATTCAAATTTTATTTTAAAGATTAAGAATTGGGTTACACATTTATACTAAATGTTTCCTTGTTGAAGCTACTAGTATTGTTAAATAAAACCTTTAGGCACATCTTCAATAAATATATACCCTGTGTTAATTTTTTATCGAGAATAATATATATCGAATCAAGAAAATGAAAGCCATGTTATCCATTTTCCAGGGACTTTGTCGATATGATCTGTGCCAAAACTATATTAAATAACTCTATGTTGTTCAAAACTAAATTAAATAAAAAGATTAAGATTCTATCTAGAATTAATTACAAATATATTTAAACAATTTTTATGTGTATTTATTAAAAATTGAAAGTAGCGAAGTAGTGCGCTAAAACTACCGCTACTTAAAAAGATAGCGTGCTTGCCATTGTAGATTTTAGCAGAATAGTGGATTATTTTTGCAATTAAAAATAATTATAATTTATTGATATGCAATTAAGCGGTATTGACTTGACAACATTCATTTTCAGCTGATTTTTTAGTATGAAAGATGTTGTGTTTATTTCCAATTGATTAAATGTTCATTTTTTGAATTAGTTTCATTTTAATTCTGAAAATATGAAATCAATGGAAGAAATTAATAATATTTTTATAATTATTTTGATAAGAAAATCTAAAAGGATATACGCCTGGAATAAGGTTTATGAATTTTTGATTGGCTATGAGAGCAAACCATTTGAGTTTGATATTATTTAGATTGGTGAATAGATATATAATTATAATTAATTAATTATAGTAGAAGATGTAAATCCATGAACATAAACCCGTCGATAAACAAGTCGAAGGCTGGATAAAAACGAGCTAAAAGCCCCCCCCCCCCCACAGGGGGTATGGAAAATTTCTCCCATAAATTATATATAAATAAATTAAAAAAATATGGACACTTATAAAATAAATTAGCACTTAGCCCCTACCCCATGCGTAAAATGTTAGCGACGCCTCTGAAAAAGGTGAATACTTTTGGATCCAAAAAGCTAGCGATACATAGGCAGAGATAAGTATATTAAATTATATATGCATATTATTTATGGGTAAGGGTAAATCTTTATAAAATAGTTTATTTGTTTGATTTTATTCATACAATCTCAAGCCATAATATAAATAATAAATATATTTTTACGTGTATATTTTACATTTATTTTAATAAATAAAATTATTAAGACGATTATGATCTCATAAATAAACTCTCTATCAGTAAAATATAAATATCTTTTTGACCTATATTTTAGAATATTAAATGAAAAACCAATTCCTTAATCTGCATTCACCCATGTCAATATTCCATATGACTTTTTTTTTTAAAAAAAGGGAATACGGAATAGGCAAAAACAAATATTTACCAATAAATAATTATGTCAATGTGTGACGCAGGTTTCATTTTAATGGATTTATAAATTTTAAATTAATTATTATATAGTATATAATTCAAATATATGCCTATTAATATAAATATAATGAAGTTGAGTACAATTCAAGCTGATAAAGATAATATTCATATAGTTAAACTTGGGAGGCTGAAATTCTTTTTGAATAACCTTAATCCTAAATGGGTAAGCTTGATATTATTGGTATTGCAAACAACATGCACAATATTGATAACCAGATATTCTAGGACCTCACATGGCAGTGTTAAATCACCCAAAAAAATTGAGCATCCGACAGATATATCAAATAATGATGTTAAATATCTATCTTCAACAGCAGTTCTTTTTTCTGAAATTTTGAAAGTTGTCATATGCCTGATTATAGTTTATTACAATCAAGGTAGTGATATTTGTTTTTAAATTTTAATGATAAATATGTTTATGAGAGACCTGCAGTGGATTAAAAAAAATATAATTTTAGTCATAGTGAATAAATTTTTTTTTAGCATGTCCTAGATACCTAGTTTTAGGCTTGGGACATTATTTAGATCTTTGTTTTTAAATAATTTTGGCTATAGTTTATTAATTGTTTTTGAAAGGAAATTGAAAATTTTACTATTTCTATGACCTGCAGGTCTGAGCAATGGCTATGAAGTGCAAATTAATTTGAATCTGAGACTGAAATGCTCATTTTCATATAAAAACCCAATCTAGGCAGCAAAAAATTTTAACTACCTTTTTATGCTAAAAAGTATTCCAAAGCTCATAGCTTAAGAACATTTTTTTAAAATTAGATTTAATTTGATCAACTTGACTTTGCCTCATGATAACACTATTCCTGTTTGGAAAAGGCTTTAAATGAGATTTTCTATCAGCAGACTTCATTAAATGACTTTTTTAAACTTATTCAAGATAAAAAGCCATTTTTAACTTATATTTATTATCATAAAATTTTATAATAATAATTGTATAAAAAACACTTATAAGTTGTGATTAATATTAGAGATGTACCTATTGACAAGCAGGGAAAGTCTTGCACTGTAAATTGTTTTGTCACTCTATTAGTCGCTATTTGGAATGATAATGCTACGATAGTCGTCTGTATTAGTCTGTGTAGAATATTGACTTATAATATTTTTTTTACTGAGATGTTTAACTTTTTTAATTAAGATATTAAACTTCTATGATAAATATATGTGTTTTCCTTTCACATATAAATAACGTTTTCCATATCTAATTTACATAATATCAAAGTAATATATCCAATTTACATAATATCAAAGTTTAATTTAATATATCACACGATCGCCTTTAACCGTCATTGGAAAAGTATATTAAGGCTTAACACAATAAAAAATAAATCGTTAAGAATATGTAACAGTACCGATATTTTTTTTATTGGATTGGGGATAATAAATGGTGAAAATGTCTTGGCAATTGGGTGTGCTCCTCGCTAGGGACTACTCATGCTTAGATATGATTCACAACATCTAATAATAGCAATACGGAATCTTATACTACTCTATCAAACCATGATTTTATCCCATCAATTAGCATCTCTGAATATCTGTGGATATTTCCATGATTAAATTTTTTTAAATAGTCGGTATAACACTATTAAGTTCCAATAATGGAACAAACAGTGGGGTTTGATGTTATTTCTTTACACGGGTACATGCCCAATAGATGTTTTATATATTATATTTTTAAAGCAAGAACAAACGGAACGTTTCGGACACGATCCGAGAACGCGAATTCATAGAACGCTATCGGAACGGGAAGCGTCAATAATAATATGACAATTATTAAATTTCATAAATATTAGTTTTTTTCTTTAATTCCAGTTTGCCTCATATATAACAATATATTTACTGCTTGACAATTATTATACAAAATTGTTGGGAACATTTTTTAAATAAAATATGAAATAATTTTTAACTTTTTATAAAATTAATATCATAATTAATTAGTGAACAGCGGACCCTAATTTTTTGAGCTCAACCTAACCCCAAATTTTTTAAAAAAATTTTGACCGACCCGGCCCTACTCCGGACGTTTAAAGATTATTTGCGGCCCGGCCCTGTGGTCCCTTTGTTTCTCGTGGGAATTTTAAAATGTATAATTTAAAAAAGTTAAGCCTAACTCGGCCCCGAATGTTTTGAAAAAATATCCGGGCCGAACCGGCCGGGTACGGGTCGAGTCGAGATTTGCAGATCTCTAATTATAATAATACAAAATAAAATGGAAAGTTTCGAATTGTCGATGGAAAATTTTTGTTACCAAGTTAGTGTTAAAAGGGGTTTTTTTTTGAACTCAAATTTTTAATCATATAAACCTCTCAAATATAAACGATAATCTTAAAATAATGTCATATATTTAGTAACACATGTCATATCTAATAACTGTTTTAAAAATTATATAGGAATAAAATTCTATTTTTTGTACAAACGCGTTCCGAAACGCGCAGCGATACGTTAACAGAGCTCAATTTTTTTTACCGGAACTGGCTGGAAACGCAAAAATGCCTGGGTCCCCGCTTTTAACTGTATTTAATAATGAATATTTACTACCATATTGACGATTCATTAATTTAAGGTGTCCCAAGGAGTCAGCTGTAGCGCCATTTTTTTGGTTAGCAATTTCGAATAATTGTTTTTGTTTATTATGATATGAGGTGCGCATTAATATCATTTGATCTACGTACACAAAATGGCGTCTTCAGCTGACTTCTATGCATGGACACTTTTAAATGCCTTTAATGAATTGTCAATCTAGTAGTTTAAAACTAAATATTTATAAAAAAAATGCAGTCCGACCAATGGTCTTCGAAAAACGAAATAAAATTTGTGGTGCATAAAGTAAATATGTAAACATAAGTAGTGGATGATCTGATTCTCATTTATATTAATACAATGTATCGTGCGTGTTTTTGGACCGAAAGTCCGCAGGTCGGGCCTTGAGTTCGCTAATATTGTCCAGCTTGGAATTATGCATTCCTTCATAAAAATCACGAACAGGGCGTGACAACTTATACAAAATAATTTACGGCCTGGGCCAAAAAAAAAGGAATTGCGTGTCAAACCGGAAACCCCGATCAAAAAATTTTGCGAGCAGGCGGCTTCGCGCCATTCTCCATTTTACTTTCCTTATTGTGCAAAATATTTTATCGGCTAATTTAAATTTAATGATATATATATAGCGGAGACCTGCAGAGGTGCAATTTTTACGGCCCGGTCCGGCTTTTTTTAAGAAAATTTTGAGGCCCGGCCCAGTCCTGGTATATTTAAAAATTTAGCGGGTTTAGGAGCCGGCTTGCACTCTCATATATATTTAAGGGTTAGTATTGAATCCTGCCCATAGAGATAGATATAGATGAATATGTTTATCTCGAGGTCATAACAAGAATCCTGAATTATTTAGAAAATTTGCTTCCGCCATTTTCTTTATAAAACCACTCAATTTTCCAGAGTTAATATATAACCCTTGCCCTTATCATTTATTAGATTTATCACTTTTTTTCGCATTTCGTTCGTTTTAAATTTTAGTTTGTTTATGAAAATATTGGTTTTTTTTTAAATGATAAATTTTAAATTTTATACAATGCAAATAGGTCAATCATTAAGTAGCACAAAATCAGCTGTTCGGGAGCATGTCTTTAATTCCCCGGCGGAAATGGGAAAGATATTCGTACCGGCCGCGTTATACACCCTGCAAAATAACCTGATTTTCTTGGCCCTCTCTAACTTGAACGCCGCCACATATCAAGTATTATAATAAGCAGTGACACGAAACGGAACGTTTTAAGACCCGTTCCCAAGAACAGAATTGTGAAAATTATAACGGGGGCAGGAACGTTCCCGAAATCTATTGCAAAACATATGATTTATTACTTAATCCCATTTTATTCATTATTTAAAACGATAAATGTATGTTAGAATCAGAGTTTGGGGAACTAGGACCCTAAGACCTATCGTAACCGCGCCAAATTTAGGAACCTTAACCACTTTTGACTAATCTGAGGTATTCTAAGCATGCTGGAATACATTTGCCTCCACCAAAAAAAATTATTTTAAAATTTAAAAGAAAGAAAGAAGAAAGAAAGAAAAAAAGAAAGAAAGAAATATTGAGGGAGATTGAAACGTATTTATATTATTTTTTTAAATTGGTTAATGTTAAATCCGCCGCACAACCGTTTGGGTAAACGAAAATGTCGTTCTTGCATTTTTATTCTTTAGATCTAGATTACCGCCAATTATTATAATATTATCTCCTGCCGCTCAGTCGCTGCGTTTATAGAGGAATAACTTTAAAAAAAAATTTTGATTCCAGGAAAGATCGATTTTTATATCAAAAAAACAATTGGAAGCGATCAACATTATTTTAATAAAAATTTGGGTCTATTTCTAAAATTATATGTTGGAACACGGCGTGTTATAGAGTTAACCAAAATTTTCGGCCATTCAAATTTTGATAAATGGTTTCTCTAAAAATTATTTTTGTATTTATATCTTTTCAAAAGAAAGAAAGAAAGAATGGCGTTATTCGTTCTAAGTTCAAAAGTTCGCGGCATAATTTTTCTGAAAATGGAAGGGTAGGTTTTCTGAACTTTACTAGAATCCATTTCCTGTAAAATCATAATTTTGTAAAACTTAAAAAAAAACGCGCTCAATAAAACAAATATAACACATTGACACGCTGAAATAATGGTATGAATAATCAAATCAAAATTAAGACATAATATGGCAAAAGGCATACAATATTGAATATGATAAAACTATCTATTCCATCGAAGAATCTCTTCCAACATCACCTTTCTAATATTCTCTTTTCTACTTTCTTCAATACATTTTTAAACTTTTTCTATTTATTTATTTATTTCTTTTTTCTCCGTCAAAATATTTGCACTTTTTGGTCTCTATTTAATTTTATTCCTTTTTGTTTTTATAAATAAATCAAACTTGTATTATTCAAAACACTTATTTTTTTAATAATTGTCAAGTGCCTTTAAGGGGATGATTTCTGTTCTTATATAAATATAAATATTGTGAAAACAAATTCTATATAACATAACTTTCAATCTCATCATCGTAAAATATTAGTTGTTAAAAGATATTTTTTAAATGGATCTAGATACTGATACATCGTCTAAAAATTTATCTAGATACAGATACAGCTTCTAAATAGTTATCTTGATACAGATACAATTTAAAATGTATCTATGTACAGATATATTTTTTATTATAATTTAGGATTCGAAATGATTTAAAAAATTTATTGACTCGATATCACATATAACTAAAATAATGATTTTTAGATATTAACATAATATACGATTAATATAAATAATTATTATATATCATTAATAAAATAATATAATGTATTATAAATAATTATTAGATTTCAGTAACAACCACTGTCTGTCGGAAAATTATATTTTTGTGGAGCTAATGTTTTGATCATTTTTATAAATGATCGTTTCAACAATTGAAAATGGCTGAGTGCTATCTATAATAAAATCAGTTATTAAATCATCCAAAGTGGTTTGGGCTAAAGTCTGAGGTCTCTTGGAAAAAAAATCAATGGAGGATGAGCCTAGTCCAATATTTTCTTTAATAGATTTTTTCTCCTTTTCCCTTTTTTAATATGGATTAAGAGTGTTTGATGTTTTCTCTTGAAATTTAAAAATTGTAAACATTTATTTAGTATCTATACCCTTAAATGTTTTACAATGTTGCAAGTTGAGGTAATGCTAACTGAAATTTGCATATTTTTTGGTAGACATGGCAAACATTTTACTAACAGAGATTTGTTTTCTTTATTTTGAGATATTATTTTGAAATATGGTCTATAAATTGGCCATGGAAGAATGTCGTCATTTTCGTCATCGATATTAATCTTAAAAATTAATATAATAATTAATATAATAGAATAAAATAAAATATAATAAAAATACCAATTCCATTGCAATTAAAAATGGCAAATTCCTTGAGATGGATTGTAATATCAGAATTTGCTTGTTATTGATAACTCGGACATAATATTTAATTAATATTTATATATTCTTTTTTATATATAAGTTTTAATATTTTACACATATATATGTATATAATTTTTTAATATATATATTAATATTAAGTTATATGCTCATATGAAATGAAATTAATTATACAACAAGTATTTTTTATTAATAATATAAAAAGCCATAAATAGATGTATATCAAAATGTATCTTATAATGTATCTATGTACAGATACATAATACAGATACAGATACTTTAATAAAAAATCTATCTAGATACTTTAACAAGTCAATTAGAAAAATAATATAATTTAAAAATCTCACAAAATTATGAAACGAAAGCGAAACACGAAAAAGTTTTGAAACCGGTTCGAATATAAAAAAGATCGAAAAAAGACCTCCCTTTCTAATAACAAAAGTATTTTTTTTTAGCTCAATGAATCTTTGCGAAATCCAATCACGTGGTATAATAACAAAGGGGAAGGGTGTGGGAAAATAAATTGTTTGTACACAACAACCGGCTTCAAAAAAAAAATTTTGAATCTCAAATCTTTGCCTAAAAATTCCAGTTTGTCTTCGCAGACGATTAAAATAAATACTCGAATTGGTATACATTTTGTAAACAAAAAAAGTTTTTTTATAGACGCGCATGCGCGAAATGCGTAAATATTTGCCGACGCTCGCGTCTTGTTTATATTGTTTTACAAAGATTTGCGATATTGAATTGGACTAATACGCAATAAAAATATTTGTATCTTTATACGAAGTTCCTTTTTTTCTTTCAAGTATCAATATCCAGATACTTTATATGTGAAAATAATCAAATAATGATTTGATTAAACCCATGGAATGACATTCTTATTTAATTTTATTTTTTTAAAAAGGTGACTTATCAACTCAAGCTATTTACGACCGCATTTTTCTCCGTCATTTTATTGGGGCGCAGGCTCAATATTCAGAAATGGTTTTCCTTGCTTCTCCTAATGCTGGGAGTCATTTTGGTTCAGGTTTTAAAAATTTTCTTTCTTTTCTTTCTTTCTTTCTTTCTTTCTTTCTTTCTTTCTTTCTTTCTTTCTCTTCTCTTCTTCTCTCTTTCTTTCTTTCTTTCTCTTCTTTCTTTCTTTCTACAATTATTCATTTAAATCACTGATTCAAAAAAAAAATTAGGGTGATTTATATAGCGATTTTGAATTGATTTGTATTGGGCAATTCTATTACACAGTGTAATGTGTACAATGTCGTTATGAGGTTTCGTATTGAGATCCAATTTTTCAATCACTTAAATGAGGGTAATCTTTAGATTTTGTAAAATAAGATTTTATCGAAAGGGAATGTAATGTATTCCGGCAGTTGTAATCCTTATCCATCTAATTTCCGGCATATTTTTGTGTCATTTTTTTATTTAATATATTGAGATATTATATATACAAGAATTCATTAATGTAGGTTAGTTTTAAAGGTAGAGGACAATTTTCTGACTTTTTGTGGATCCGGTCCTCTTCTGCTGATTTGATTCCGAAAAAATAGGATTTCGAGGAATTCTTGATCCCTATAGATTCCGCACCCGTATACCGTATACGCAACCTAAGACTCTTGTAATAATTTGACTCATTAAAGGGGTTCGAAGAAATGAAATTATAACATTGGTTGACACCATGTCTAACATTAGTGATAAACAAAAATTTTATAATGGCAACTAAAATACTTTTATTTTGATTCAGATGAATATAGTTTGAAACGCAAACAGAGATTTATAGACCTTTTTTGTGGCGTCATCCGCGATTTTTTTTATCACCATCTGCCATATTGTATATTAATTTTATTTTTCTACTATTAATTAACATTCGTTAGAATGAAAAAATTTAGATTTAAAGTAATTTTAAGTTCTGTAAATAGCACAGTCAGTTGTTCGATGGAATTGGCCCATAACGATATCATTAAAAACCCGGTGGCTTACCTGCATTTCCACGAAATATACTAAAAATATTGTAACATTTTTTTTTTTTAAAATACATAAAATAAAGATCAAACCGGAAGAAGATACCTTAGATAAAATCCATAAAAGCGATTCGAAGAAGGATAATAATACCTTGGTAGGCATTTTAGCGGTTCTGTCGGCATGTATGTGTTCCGGCTTTTCCGGCGTATATTTTGAAAAATTGCTCAAGCAAAATTCATCCAAAATTTCTCTGTGGATTAGGAACATTCAGTTGGGTAAGAAAAGTCGGACGTATTATGTTGAGTCTAATCGTTTATTAATTCCTTTGTCCATTTTGTTTTTTTTGAATTATTTTTAGGGATAAAAACATAAATAAAACAATTTTTTAAAAAAACGGGGGAAAAAAAGAGCAAAAGAAACAAACATAGGTAGGAGAGGGACCCTAAAACCTGGGGTAAAATTATATTACGAAAATTTTGTAATTCACTCCTTTAATGCTATGAAGTGTAGAGGAATCTTTTGCCAGGTTTTAGTGAGTACGCCCTAAAGGGTGGGGGATTGAAAATTACATCTTAGAGTGCAAAGATCCTAGATAACGTGCCACTAATATGATATCTCACTTTTTTTGGGGGAGGTTTTTGCCAACTGAAAAGTTATTCTAATCTAACGTTATTAACATATTATTATAGGAGATTTTAATTTGTTATTGATTGTATTGTCTTTAAAAATGATATTGTTTGCTTGGAGACTTTCTCTGGGAATAGGCAAGAAACCCATAGGGAAGCATTATGGTCATGGACGGGGATCCAAACTGAACCTAAACCGCTAAAAAAATTATAGCCGAACCTGAACCGAACCGCTAAAATGCCTCTCAATCGATTGGAGCCTCATGATTTTATGCTTATAAAATATCCTGTAAGTTATTACTATAACAGATATTATTTTTTTAACATGAAATATAAAATGGAATTGTGTGAAATAAGAAAGTTATTAGATATTTTGAATAGGGTTTGGAATCTAGTTTTTGGCAGGTTGATAAAACTTGCCAATGTATTACTGATTAGATATATTTTTAAAGTCGACGAAAGTGTTTGATGATAATTATTTTTTATTATGTTTTATTGGAAGAGTTTGTCTGTATATTTTTTGGTCATGTTAGAAATAACGAATGCTGGAAATTGTGCTGGGTAAAAGATTTCTAACGCTTAAACTGAAATGATAAGTATCATTTACCAATTTGGCTATTATTTTTTTTTCGTTAAGTAAACATGTTTACTAGACAAATCCCTTCCCCATCTTTTTTAAAATTAATCGATAGGGATTATTGTCTCTTATTGCCCATGAACGTTTACGAGTGGAGTTAGTCTCCTTATGCGCAGATAGTAATGATCAGAGACCAGCAGGCCCAGTTCTAAACCCTGCCCGGCACGTGTTATTTTTTTAAATATATTCGGGCCGGGCCGTATATTTTAAAACCAATTATTTGTAATCGCCATTATTAGCCATCCGGGTCGGGTCTTAAAATATAAAACCCGGGTTGGGTCGGGCCGTCCAATTGGTACCTCTGCAGGTCTCTGGGAACAATACCAAATAAAACGTGGCCCTGTTAACATTTTCTACCGCAAAACCGAACCCCACAAAGGTTTATTCTTCATATTCATGGAGTAATTTATCCAGTTACTCATTTTTTTTTATTGTTTAAAAAAGGTGTATGGGGTATTATTATAGCCTTTCTCGGTGCGGTCATCTACGATTACGAAAAAATTAAGGAAGGCGGATTTCTGCAGGGATACGATAAATACACCGTTATGGTCATCGTATTGCAGGTTAGATAAAAATTTTACGCGTGACATTTTAGGTTGCCCAAAGTTTGATTTTGGACAGCTGTCTCTCGATCAAAGTTTTTGAACGTTTATTTTAAAAACGGCCCAGGTTCTGAATATTTAGAGACCCGATTTTCAGGGTTCCAAAATTCACCAAAAAAAAAAATCTGTTTTTTTTGAATAATAATAAATATCAAATGAATCTAGAGATAAAGATACTTCTTCTAGAAAATTGATTTAGATACAGATACAAATTTTTATTACATTATTGTATGTTCTGTCTGGGAAATAGAAAAATATGCCTTTCTATTTGATTTTGTGAGGTGAATTTTTTTTTAAAAGCTAAAAGTTAAAGGAGCGAACTGTCTATTGGTAGGCGTAGCGTATAAATTAAATATTTTTGAAATTATTCGCTTCAAGAGATTCGAAAATGAATTGAACAAGATGCGCTGACGAATAGGTAATAAGGATTTTGGATGAATATGTCTTCGATAACCCCCCTCTTTATTGAGAATAAAAGGGCCGATGCTATTTATTTATAAATTATGATTGATTGACGCTCATTTAAATATACTTCAAATATATTATGTAGGCATTGGGAGGTCTAATTATAGCCACTGTCATCAAATATGCCGATAACATAGTCAAAGGGTTCGCGAACGCCATTTCTATTTCACTTTCGGCACTTTTGTCTCATTATTTGCTTCAAGATTTTGATCCTACCAAGTATTATAAAAAAAACTCAATATTATATGGATGGTTTAAATTTAATTAATTTCGGAAAACCTTCACTGGAGCCCGACCTTTCGGCCGGAAACCACATGATCTTAAAAATCGGGACCGAACCCGTAAAATGCTCCAAAATTTTCAAAAAAAAAACAAGGACCGAGACTAAGAATTAAAATAAAAAGAGCCATGCGACCTAAATAAAACAAGTAATTAAATAGGTGGTCTGGGATCTACAATGCCAAATTGTTAACATTCTTGGAACAAAAATTTGATTTTTGCAGATCTTTAGCCATTTTTTGTTCCATCTCCACATGAGGGTTAGTTTTTTTTAAAAAAAGAAGGTTTTATAATGGCGCTTAGTAAACTCAAAAAAAAAACGAAACACCGTTTAAATTTAAAATCATTTTTTTTTTGTTTTAAATGTGAAATTTTTTTTTTTTTTTTAAATTTATTAGTTTTTCCCCCCAGCCCTAGAATCTTTTATATGTTTTTAATATTTTTTTACTCCAATTGAAGAAAGAAAAAATTAGCTCCGTTTGGACAAATGTTCCCCTAAATGTGGATTTATTAAAAGTGGAGATAGAACAGTACAATAATCTACGATATTTAATAATAAAAAAAAGAAGAAGTAAATGTGTGGTTTTAAGGATTTAAAATTGAAAAAATGAAGCGAGGAAAAAGGGTAGGAAACACGGAATTGTAAAATTTCATATTTTTCATTCCGTTCCTGTCCCGTTCCTGTGATCATAATTTTTTTTTGGATTCTGAAGCTGTCCCGAGAAATATTATAATTTGAAAAAGGTAACACTTCCAATTTGGAAAGCTATTTTGGACATCAGAACCTATAAATAAAAATAGAAAACAAATATATATATATATAAAAAGAAATTAATAATAATTATGAATCACGAAATCAATTTAATTCTTTATTCCAAATTATAACATTATTAAATTAACAAAATTATAAAAGGAAAAATAAAAATAAAATACAAAAAAGTTAATAATTATAAAAGATCTTTTTGTATGGTAAAAGTTGGCCTTTTTATACTCTTTCCAATCTTCTTTATAACTAATATTCATAACTATTCAAATTTAATATCTTTATCACGCGTTATAATGATAAATCCAAAAGAATTCTTTATGTAAATTAAATATACGAATCTACTATTTACAACAAAATCCAAAAGAGTTCTTTATGCAAATTAAATCTAACATTTACAACATAAGTGATTAGCTAAAAGAATTAAACAATTTTCTGTATTATTTTTCTTTAAATCTTGTTGCCTTGTCTCCCTTCAGCGTTCGGTTTTTCAGGTCTCTGGGAAGGAAGTAAAGAAGTAAGTAGGACTGTGCCGATATTAAATATCGGATCGAATGGGTCCGATATTTCGCGTTTTCCAAAAATATCGGATCGGAAAAAATGCAATTCTTAAAAATTTTGAGTAATGAAACTTTGAATTATTATTACATCATAAATAAAAAAAAGTTATTTAAAAAAAGAAATAATTTCCCCGAATTTAAGTGAGTTACTATTTTACATTAATAATATTTTCTAAATAATTTTTTTTTTAAACAATCGCAAATGTTATTTATTTATTTAAATAGATTTTAAAAGTTTTTATAAAAAATAACACCAATTTTATTATTAAAATAAAACCATCATTTTTGTTTATTTTCTAATTTATATATTATAAATTATTTATATATTTAAATATTTAAAATAACATGTAAACTATTTGTAAAATAAAATTTATATAAAAACTATATTAAATAAAGTAATAATTAAACATTTAATTAGGTATGATCAACGGGGCTTATAGACCCTATGGATATGCAGTTAGAACGGCAGATTTCAGTTGATATTCTCTGTCGAAGGTAGAAGCCTTCTTTTGGGTCATCTGTGATTAAGCGTAACCTTTGCCCTCCTCACCCCCGACAATCAAACCAGACCAGATGGTATGATGCTAGTCCCTTGGAACCAAGGTCTACCTCTCGCCTGGGATTATACTTGCGTGGATCGTTTTGCCTATCACGAAAGCCGAAAACACAAAGACAAATAAATTTAGCCACACATTAATAATCTTTTGTTTGTTCCGGTAGTTTGAGACACTTAACCCTAAAATTATTCAAAACAATAGGGCACAGGTTACGATTAATCCAGGTGATCCAAGAGAAGGCTTTATACATAAGTCGTTAAACCCCGCCGATCTGACCTATAAATTTATTAAATATTTTTTTTAATATAGATATGGTAGGTTAATATATTTATAATCAAAATTTTATGTTATTGTAACCTTTTTTAAATATTGGATTAAAAATAAATTTTAATCCATTCAATTGTTTCTTTATTTTAAACCAAAATATTTAAATTGCAATCCCCCCCCCCCACCACGAGTCAAAGTAAATAGAATGAAAATAAAGGAATGGAAGGAAGAAACTTGAAAATATAATATAATTTTTTTTTTATTATCGAAATTGTTTTTTTTAAAGATTATTTGCCTTGGGTACTTTCGTAGTCATCCTGGCCACGGTACTGTATGGATACGAGCCCTCTAAAAAATCTTCCGCTTCCGCTATGTTGAATTCCTCCGCCGAAAAAACCGGTTTGGTTGCGCATTTGCACCAAACGACACCGAAGAAAAAATTCCAAACTTACATAACTTAAAAAATTTGATATTATGAATTTTTTTATTTATTTAAATAATTGTATAAAGTTAAGGATTATATTTATATTTACATTTGATATACAATAATTTTAAATAGATATAATTTGCATTACATAAACTGGTCACGTGTTCTTGTGTTTACGTCAAAGACTGACATGTAACAATACCTAAACTGACGATACCTTCTTAACAATGCATTTGAAAGCGTCGTGAAATGCAAATCAGCTGGACCCACCATTTTGGTGAACCGTGTAGTAATTCTCATGTTAAAAACTAATATTAAAATTGATAACTTGCTTCCTTATTATCTCGGATGGTCAGGCAATTCTTTGAAAATTTTTAAGAATGATATGGGTAACCAAAATGGCGTCCCCAGATGTTTTTCAATTGGATGCACACTCTTAATGAATGGCTTGTCAGTCTAGGTATGTCATTGGTTAACGTATAATACCTGTAAATAAAATCTTAAAATTTATTCATTTCTTCTTTCATTTTTTTGGTGATGGAAATAAAATATCCAAAAAAATTAACAAATTATGGGAAAAGAAATTATACACTAATTATATTGATCTGAATTTTTTACCGGGGTTCTTCTGGATTCAAATTTGGGTTCAGGAATTTTAAACTCTATTTAGGCCAAATTTGATGACAGGAACTTAATCGAAAACCGATTTTCGAAAAGGGTCGAACCCACCCCGGTATTCCTGAACCCGAGCTCGGGAATCCTGATTTTTTTTACATTAGTTTACAATATAGCCCTTTCAGATCCGACTTGATCCGAAGAAAAATATTTTAAAAAAATGTTTGTCTGCACTTTGCAAACATCCTAGTTCAAGCTATCCAAAATGTTATTTCTATAAATAGTTATAACCCCAAGGCAGTTTTTTGGGACCTTAAACAAAAAGAGCGGGAAAATTCTAGGTAACCATAATAAAGAAAAATAGGTGAATGAGGTCCGAATCTGATTGAGTGGTTAGAATGCCATTCAAGCATGATCGACTCCTGTTCATCACGATTTTCATTGGTTGGCGTTGTCCGATCCAACCAAACTTGAACAATAATCTTTATCCCGGATATAGAGCTCTGGCAAATTTCATGTTTTTCTTAAAAGATTTTATAAATACCGAGATTTTTAATTTGAACCTTTAGAGCGCCTTATCATTTTTCCTCCTTTTTTTGGAAAAAATGCCGTTTTCTCTTCAGTCCCAATAATTTCGGATTAGAACCTTTCTCAAATATCCGGGCCCGAACCGGATATTAAAATTGATTTTCTCTTTCTATACCACCATTTAAACCTTTTGCTTTTATTAACCCCCAAAAAAATTATATTTAAAAGTAAAATATTAATCATATCAAAAAATAAAATTCATCTATCACTTTTGTAAGACTTTAGTAAAATTTTAATTTTTGTACATTCATTTTTAGTAAGTAAAAAAATCAATGCATCTGCACTAATTGGGTATAAATAACGCCATAATTGAAAAGAATTAAGTGATATTATCAAATTAACCCAACTAATATAGCTTATATTTTATTTAATTAGTATTCACATTAAAGCTTCATTTTATCGTTGGTTATGATTATAAGTGATAAGTAAGTCTACACTTATTATTTAAAAAATAAATTTTATAGACGAAAAAAATATTAATAATTGCTAAATAAAAATTATTAGAACAAAAGTATAAGATAAATTTAAATTCCCCATTTTCACGAATTTCGCTATTATTTGGCCATTTTCACAAATTCTTATACATTCTGATAAAAATCTTTAACTAGATTCCGTTTAAAATTTAGGTTTAAATGGCAAAAACTCAAAGGTGACATTTGCCGACAAATGTCTAAATGTTCAAAAATTTTAGGGGCGTGTTCACACATCACGTAGATAAGAAGTTTAACGAAAAATAATAGATATCGATTATTAAATTATTTTTTGTTAAAAATGTAAATTTTGTGAATTAAAAATGAACATATTTAGTGTCTTATTTTTTAATATTGCAAGAAGAAGAAGAAAAAAAATGAAAACTTAGTTTAACTTCAAATTCGCTTAGGCTTGTCTACTCATTTAACGCGGATTTTGAAACGTTTCGCAAAATTTAAAAGGTTAAAAATAAGAATCTTATTCTCTATCTTTTGATTATCGAAACTTTTTTAAACGCGGCGTTAAAAGAAGTGAACCCAAGACCATAGCCCTGAAAGAGAGGTAAATAAAGGCATCATATCGAAGCTATGCACATGCATAATTTCCGGTCAGAAATTTTTATCGGAATCCCTAGGTTTGAAAATGAGTGCTAATAATTTTCGCTATTTCCTTAAAAATTAGTATACTTTTTTATTGCGGTGGAGGGGAGTTCCAGTGAGAATAAACTGAGGTCCACATAAAGTTTTGAGGCGGAGAGCGGATTTTGATATTTTAATTAGTGATCTGCATCGGGCCTCATTTTTCAAGTCCAGCCCGGCCCGATGTTATTTAAATATAGAAATTAATTCTTATAATTACTCGAAATAAACGATATATGTTGTATGGCGTCTACTTTCTACAAATAAAATCACATCTTTTTATTTTTACATAAAAAATTCAACATAAAATTGATAAATTCAGATATATTTTAAAAAAATTTTAAGGCCCGACCCGGTCCGGCCCGACTTTTCTTAAAAAATATTAGAGTTCGGGCCGGGTTTTGCAGATCTCTAATTGTGATATTGGAAGAATGGAATGGAATTTATGGAATGGATATTTTTATGTCAATAGGTTATACTTACGGGATATAGGGGCGTGCATTAAATTTTTTTAAAACCGGGTTTAAGTTATGACTAGACCATTATTGTGATTAAATACCACGGCCGCTGGGGTCATCAATCTTTTAACTTTAGAGTGGCACGTCTTGTAAATGTTGTAATTGAGGTTGGAGTGATGAGAGCTGCCAATCAAGGATTTTTATTATGATTACTTTATATAACATTCGCAAGTTGAAGGATTAACATGTATAATCAAATAAGTACAGATAGCAACAGTAGATATATAATTAAATTTAGTTTAAAAAAAGATGTATTTATATCTGAAATGAGCAAATATAACTTGAGTAGGGCTAGCTAACCTATCGACCCACGGGTGATTGGCAAAGAGATATATATAAACTACATTCTTTGTTAAATCATTAACATTGTTATGTATGACTCTTCTCACTACCGTGGAATAAGTTATCTTAGAAATATCAATTCCACCAAGATTTAAATAAAAAAACAATCAGATACTTAATATTCCTAGTAAATATTATCGTTTCTATAGAGAAAGAACCCATCTTTAATAATTTACATTAATTACCCCTTTTTAAAATTATCATGGTCATCTTTATTCCAGTGTTTAAAATTTTCGATGCATGCCAGGTTTAAAATTCTCTAAATTTTTCTATAACCCTGCAAGAGTATGTATTCCTTGTAACTAATTATTTTTATTCGTATTTTATGAATATGAATATAAAAAAAATTCGATGAGACATTTCATTTTTAAATATATTTTATAAAGAATTTAATTATCGAATCGGATATTATAAGAATTTGAGAATCAGATATTTGACTATCCGGTATTTGACAAATCGGATATTTGACTAATCGCATATTTGATGAATCGGATATTCAACGAATCGAGGCGAATAATGTTTTTATTATTCGTCGGACAGATACAAATACTATTCGTATTCAATTCGTACAAATCCGAATAAGGCAATCTATTCGTATTTTTGCGGATATACTTCCGGAAAATAGAAGAGTGTTCGCAATATTCAGTGAGGCTTGTAAAATGGTATGATAGAATTTGGAATGATATTGATTAAAGTCAATTATAATACATAGGTCTTCAAAAAAGGATGGTTTTTTTAGCCTGACCGCTTTACCCCTCCCCTCCACATGCTTAAAAGATATTTGACGAATTAGTGGGTAATACTAAATTCTTCTTGTTATTATTAACTATTATTATTTTTAATTTGTTGAATCATTTGGATTATTAACGCTTTTATTTACGCTCCCATTTCACTTAGTTTAACAAACCCTTTCAATAATTTGAATAATATTTAAATATAGTTTTCTTATTTTATGGCGATACTAAATATATAAAATAACTGGATCAAAAAAATGAAATCTATTTCCGTCTAAAATATTGTTTTCTGCCCGCCCATCACTGGCCATGATATCGGACACCTGTCACAGATGTTCACGCTTATTCAAACTTTGGTATATTCATCTTTTGAAATATATATTATATATATACTTAACACATTTAAAATTTACCGAAAATTCAAATAAAAATAATTCAAATGTGTTTATATCTCCAACAAAAATCTGAGTAAATATAACTAAAAATTTTTTTTATTGATTTTAATTCTTAAAAAGTTTGTTTTTAAAATAGGATTACTCGTATATTATTGTCTATTAATTTTCTAGGAAACATCAAAAACTGGCCTATTAGGATCGAGTTTTCCTGCAAGATTCCCAGGAATTTTGATCTAAAAATTTTCAGACTGATTTATTTTGTGAATTGTAAAAGGAATTTGGTTAAATTTTGGAGAAACTTGGTAAAAATTGTTCCAAATTATCTATAATAAAAATAAATAAAATTTATCAAAAACCTATAATGAATCATACTTATCTCTGAGGATAGCAACAACATCATTACTCCTCTATGTTTACAACACCAATAATACAATCTGATATATTATTTAAATTAGAATTTTTTTAATCGAATTTTTGGATTTATTTCGTGGATAAAAACGATAATTATATATCTTTAAGCTTAGAGTTTTTACCCGCAAAATATATTGGTTTGCAATAATTAATACGATAGAAGAGATGTAATAATATTTCGATCGCCTTATTTACATTTATTATATAATTAAGTATTAACATATGTAAATTGCAATATTTAAAATACATTCATATAAATATGAAGAAGAGAATAGAAACTTAAATAATACTTAAAAAACAGTTCTAATGAACAAGAAAAATCATAGAGTCTATGTGCACCCTTTTGAGAGATGATGATAATAATGGTGTATACACAATAAAAAAGTTTTTTAATAATAATTATAAATATACCAATATTTTGAAATACGCCAATAATAGCAAATACGATTTTTGTCTCAAAATCGAATAAAATATTTGAAAATTAATAGCCAATCTCAATAAAGAAAGAAAGAAAGAAAGTTTTTTTTACAGTTTTTTAAGCTATATAAAACTCGTTTATCTTTCTTCGTAGAGTTTCAAAAATGACTATCTGGATAGAATGTGAAAATATTTTTAGATTAGAAAAAAAAAAAAAATTAATGAATTACGAAGATTGGTAAATCATCATTTTATGTCATATTAATTTTAAAAAAACACACAAAAAAAGAGGTTGTCCAGGGGTTAAACGGCCAACTCAACATTAAAGCCTGAAAAATGTTGCCTAATCGTCGAGATTTCGCCAAAAAGATGTTCAATCCTATGGGCCATCTATGAGCAAAATTTTTAGGGCTTGGAATAATATTTTTTCTGGATAAAATATTACTAATTCCCAGCTACATGAATAGAATGCTGAATTATGACGAGTAAAAGCTCAATCTTCCTTTATATATATATATATATGTATATATAATATAAAATTTAATAAAGATAAACGGTTAATAGAACGCAAATAAAGAAAAGATACTCAAAGATCCAGGTTCAGATACAATTTTTAAATTTTTAATATGTAACTGTTGGGAATGGAGCTCATACCTTCGACGGCAGGAAAATTGGTAAAAATATCTATTCTAATAAAAAAATAAATAAGATATAAACGGCTTAATAAAACATAAAAGATGAATTAAATGTTCCGAAATTAAAACATCTGTTAAAACCGGGTTTACATTTTAAAAATTATTCGAAATGCTTACCTATAAAAAATTTTTTTTATCTTATTTATACTTTTATTTAGCACATTTTTTTTATTATCTTTTTTTAAAATCAATACAATTTTATTTTTATTTATTGATTTTGGAAAATAAAAAATCAAATTAAACAAATTAAAAGTGAAGATTTTGTTTGCAGTTTTTTCAGATAAATTTATAAAAATTCAAATGTTGCAAATTTTATTTTAAAAAATATTTATAATTTGTTAAAGATAAAATTTAAAAATAATTTTTTCGATTAATAAAATGGAACCAAAAAATAATATTCTTTAAATATTCGGAATATAAAGCAAGCTCAAATATATTTATATTCTATTTCCTTATTTTAGGTAGAAAGAGTAGTGAGAGACAGGGAAAGACAGCCATGATAGAAAGGTGTTAATTATCGGGATCATATTGTTATTTTTTTTAAAACAAAAATTATAAACGCGCTTTAAAATTCAATGCGTTCCTACAAAGCTGTTTCGACAAACCGCGATATCTAAGTAAATATTAGAACTTTGAGAATACATTATAGTAGCCACTTTTTTCTTCTTTTAATAAAACCACATTCAACTAATAAATGAATAAAAAAATTCCCCTAATTTCTAAACATCTTCAGAGACTCCAACGGGGTAGGTAGAAAGTATCAATGACGTCATTGAAATATCTAGAAGGTTCCTTGGGATAAGCACCCTCTTGCATCAAGATTATTAATTTTATAATTGAATTATTTATATTTTCGTCTACAAGATAATTTTCTTGCCTCTGAGGAAATATTTCTTACAAGCCATTATAAAGGTGAGGAATGGAAGGATCTCAGAATTATTGTTGGCTGAGGGGAGGGGGGGGGGCTTAGAGACTTCTGATGCCAGATTTTATATATTGAATCCCTTAATTTCATGCTATATCTACATTTTTATTCAATGATGGGTTTAATGAATATAATTTTACAGAGGAATCAATCGAAAAGATCTAACTAACCTCGTGATTATCTTCCAAAAGAGAATGGGTCTCTAAGTGTAAAAGAGAATGGGTCTCTAAGTGTACCTGGGTAAGTAATAATATGAAAATGCCTAAAAGATCTTTCATTTTTCCCGGTTAATTTTTATTTTAGGAAGGTTGTGGAGTTCCCCGAGAATTTGCTGATGACCATTTTATGAAGGTTCGTCCAGATCGATTACCATCTGAATTTCATGGGTTTTATTTTTTTTTCATCTCCATCTAAAAATTTTTTAAAAACAAAAATTTTAATTTATTATTTTCAAACATGGGTGAAGGGTAGCGAAGATAATGGGGGGGGGGGAGGGGGGGGTTGAAAAAAATTTCTGACCCGACCAGACCTGACCTTTTAACCCCGGCCCCTGGTTAAATAATTGCTTCAAGGAATAATTGCAAACTTGAGCAAATGAATATCAAATCGGTCACCATTTTTTATAATTGTATGCAATGGGCCCAAGCCCTAACCAGTCTATAAATATAGGACGGAATCCCTTTAACAATGGATGGAAAGGAGGGAGAGGGGAGATAATGCTTCCAATAAAACTCTAGTTGAACAATCGGTGCTCAATGCTTAATCGGCAGCATGCAGAGCAGAATCTGTTATAACATCGAGATGCTAGTTGTAAGCTTGAGCTATCTTTTCAAATATATAAATCCAAGGCTGTGATGATAGGTTTCTGCTAAAAATATTGGTTTTCGCCGTCTTTTTGATAACAAAATCGATTAAAACAGTTAAAAATCAGAACTAATACCTAAAAATACAGTAAAACATTTCTTTTGGGTTCCTAATAATCCGGAAAACTCCTTATGACCTAAAACTTTAAATCCCAATTAAATTCTCCTATTAACTACTATTAGTCTCGAATTGGGTAACTATCTAAGTTGAGAAAATATCTTGATCTCAATGTTGCCTAAATCAGACATTTTATTTATAGATATCAATGACATATAATAACAAATACCTGGAATGAAGATGCATTCATAATAATAAAAATGAAAGCGTCGTTGAATGCAAATCAGCTGAAGCGGCCATTTTGGTGACCCATATAGTAATTATTCTCATGTTAAAAAACTTAGATTGACAACTTGATTCCTTATTATCTCGATGATCAGGCTAATTCTTTAACAAAGTTTACGTCAGACATGGGAGGGGGGGGGTATAAATTGGCCTCTCGTTTAATATTTTTAATAATGATATGGGTAACCAAAATGGCGTCCCTAGCTGTATTTCAGTTGATGTATACACTTTTAATGAATGCAATATATCTAAAACTTAAATAATGTATAATAAATAAATAAAATTTTAATATTAAGAGAAATTTCTTAATTTTTTATAGACTTGTTTAAACAGCTTTAAAAAAATATATTTTTTAAAATGGACAGATTTATTTATTATCTTTTGTAAACCAGGCATCATATCATATTTGCTATTAAAATTTTTTTTTATATTTATATGTTTTTAGCGTTTTTATCGCTAAAAAAATAATTTAAATCCCTACCAATCACATATAATATTACCTAGACTGACGATGCATTCTTTAAAAATTTATACATCAATGAACAACAGCTATGGACGCCACTTTGGTTGCCCATATCATTATTAAAAATTTTAAACGAGAGGCAAATTTATTACCATGTCTGACGCAAACTTTATCATAGGATCACCTGATAACGGAAACGAGTTATTAATTTAATAGAAGTTGTTTGACATGATTACATGGGTTTACCAAAATGGCGGATCCAGCTGATTTGTATTCAACTACGCTTTCAAATGCATTATTATGAAGGCCTCGTCAGTCTAGGTTTCATTAATATGTCATTGATCTAAACTTATGTATATGACATGACATACTAATGATTCCTCCCGGCTGATTTATTATTTGTCGCATTACGAGCGCCATATACAGCGATTATATTCATTTATTCATTCAAATATATTTTTGTTAAAATAATCGGACCCAATATTTTCCTTAAAAAATTAAAAAATTTTTAAGGAAAAAAAAGAAGAAAAAAAAAGAAAATTATTTGAAAAAAAATGAAAAAAAGAAGAAAATAATTCTAAAAGGAAATGAAAATAAATCGAAAAGAAATGAAAAAAAAGAAGAAAATAATACGAAAAGGAAATGAAAATAAAAATGAATTCTAAAATTATCTCTTAATTAAATTTATTTTTATTCTTTTAAACAAATTTAACGCTTCACGCATTACTTAATTTAATAATTCGCAAAATATAATAGATAATAATTATTATTTAATTTTGTATATAAAAGTTACAATTAATTTGCTTAAAATTCAAAAGTCATTATCTTTATATCACAAAAAAATTAAGTGTTTTCAAGATATATAAGCTCAATTTAGAAGAAGTTAAATTTCTAAGAAAATAAATTTTATATTTTTGATGTATTTATTCCTAAATTACCCAAAATTCTTTTATTGTATTCAATTTAGAGATAGTATTATATATAGTATAATATAATATATAAATGTGCATTTTAAATTACGAAAAAAGTAATGGATGCTAATTGGGAAATCAATATTCGCTCAAATTACTCCACAAAAAAAATAATATATAGAAGAAGTGTGTTTATATATTTATTTAAAAAAATATAATAAAACTAAGAGTGATGGGGGAATCAAATTACAATTAAAAAAAGGGGGGTATGATCAAATTGAAGAGTTTTGAAGTGTGTTTTTAAGAAAAATCAGGATAATAATTTACACATGTATTTATATATAAAATTGTTGCATTCTTATTGGGAATTTTGGGAATATCAAATTTCTCAATTCGATTTTAAAAATAATAAAAATTCCGGTATTCCAATACTACTGGCGTCTCCAAGACTTTTAGCTGCTTTGCTTAATCTCACGTCTTTGAAATGAGAAGGAGCCCATAAAATTTTGCAGCACAAATTTATAATGTTTTTTTTTTCTTTCAGAAAGGCCTCGCAAAGCCCGGGTTCGGCTAAGGTCGGATTTTTTATTTGGGCCAGGTCGGGTGGAAATATTAGCGGGTTGGATTATGGATGATTTCCGATATTAGATAGAAATCATGATCCATAAGGTGTTAGCGCTTTTAATACTTACATTTCAGGTTAGGCCATGTACTTAAAAAAACCGGACGAGTTTGTGCAACCTTATTAAAATATTAGAAACTACGCAAGTTGCAATTTGGTCGGGCGGGGTTGATCCTGGTAACAGCTAAATTCCGACCCTGGGCGGAGCTGTAAATTTTGCTATTTGCGGATCTCTAGTTCCTCTTTCCTTTCCCTTCTTCCCGATCCTGTAAGATTTCTTCCCATTTATTTTTTTTTTAAAAATATAATCATTTACAATTCCTAATTCAAACTAATAAAAATGGTTGATATGTAAATCAAAGTTTTTAAAAATTTATTTGATTGTTTTATCGACCCCTGGTTTTTTTAAAGCTAATTATTACATATGTTTATATTGCATTAAAAAAAATTCGGGCCAGGGGTAGGGTTGAGAGCCTTGTAAATTTTTTTAAAAATATGTATAAATTATGTTGAATTTTTTATGTAAAATAAAAAATATATTTTATTTTATAGAAACTATAGGTCATATAACATCTATCTTTCATTTTTGAGTAATTATAAAAATTAATTTCTATATTTAAATTCGGGTCGGGCCGGTAAACTTAAAAAAGATCGAATTCGGGTTGGACCGGGTCGGCAAAACTTTTTTACAAATAATCGGGCCAGGATTGAAACGCCTACGAAAATATGACACGTGTTACATTGGTTTAGCCAATAAGGTGAAAGCGAGAAATGTAAATTTGTTGGATTATCGTATTCATCATTTTATATCAGTTTGTTAAAAAAAATAATTCCCACCACTTGAAAATTATATTATATATTTTAAATCTTGGATTAGAGGTCTGCAATGGGCCAGTTATTAGCCAAAATGGCCGCCCATTCGTTGTTTTGGAATTTATCTAACCCACCCACCAGCTGATTTAACCCGCCAGCCCGCTTAATATTTAAAAATTATCTTAATGGCGAGTTTGGCTCTTAATTTATTTATGTAAATGTATTTTTAATTAAACACATATAATATGCAATGTTGTGAAATTAAATTATTTTTTTAATAAATTGAAGTCTGTTCTGCTCATTTCACCCTCCGCCCACGCCCACGCCCACGCCCACGCCCGTCCATTACTTTTAAAAAAATTTTCAAGTGGGCGGACAAGCCAAAAACCCGCCCAATGTGTGCCTCTACCTTAGATAAACATTCTACATCATCAATTATATTTATATATAATTGTGAGTGACATTTTAAGATTGTCACTTTTTTTGACTCTCTTGTGAAAAGCTGCCCTAAAATTTTGTCTTAAAATAACAAGTTAAAGACACCTTATTAGAGATTATTTAATATATATTAAAGACCTGTAGAGGTACCATTTGCACGGCGCGGCCCGGATTTTTTTAAAATTTTTTTAAGGTCAAGCCAGGCTCGGGTATTAAATTTCAGACCCGGCCCGGGTATATTTGAAATAATTAAAACCGGCCCTGCCTGTTTACCCGGGCCGGGTTTAGGGCCGGGTCTCCAGGTCTATGATATATTTTAAAATTATGAAAACAAATAAATTTAACTTCAAGATATAACCTAACGAATAGGAACGCCATCTAGGCTTTCGTGTTATTTTTTTTCACCTGTGCTTATGAAGTGGTAATAAAATAAATTCTGCATTTATTATGTATTAATAAAAGATTTTTTTAAAATATTTGTCTTCTATTTTATAAGAAAAATTTTACAAGAGTTATAATTTATTATAATAAATGAAAGAATGAAAGAAAGAAAGAAAGAAAAAAAGAAAGAAAGAAAGAAAGAAAGAAAGAAAGAAAGAAAGAAAGAAAGAAAGAAAGAAAGAAAGAAAGAAAGAAAGAAAGAAAGAAAGAAAGAAAGAAAGAAAGAAAGAAAGAAAGAAAGAAAGAAAGAAAGAAAGAAAGAAAGAAAGAAAGAAAGAAAGAAAGAAAGAAAGAAAGAAAGAAAGAAAGAAAGAAAGAGAGAAAGGAAAGAGAGAAAGGACGGAATTTAACTATTATAATAACAGTTGACTCTAACCAGATAAAATTTTATTTTACAAAATTGATGATGACGATAAACTTGACACAAATGTTTACAGAAAATTTGTATTCTATTTATGTCAAAAAATTAAAAAATTTACAAATTAGTTTGTTTTATAAAAATAGTTCTTTTTTTTAGAAGTTTACTTTTTGAAAAACCGTTTTAACTTCGTTTAAACCGTTTGCGGTTAGGGTTAAAATATTAGGGTTGAAAGAAAATTCTTAGTTAAAATCTAACATATATAATTGGTTTTCCGCCTATAAATTTTTTGAAATAGACTAGGTCATAAAATACATTGGTTGAATAATACACTTAAATATATATATATATATATGTGTAATATTTTTTTAAAAATATAAATCAAAAACCAGACACTGAAGGTCCTGACCAAAACTAAGGTCCGACCCGGAAAAGCCCGGCTCGAGAATATCGGGTTGGGCCAAAAATATTTTTAAAAATTCTGGTCTGGCTGATTTAAAAAAAAAATGAAGGTTAAATTATACCAAGAAATGATTATAAAATCGTACAATGGAACGTTTAATATTAATTTTTCTCATATTTTCAATTTCCCTGTGAATTTACTGCTGTAAAGTAACGTCAAAAGTAACGGCGTTATCTTTTTTGAATCGTCATTCGTTACCTTCCTCTCGATGTAACGAGTAAGGGGCGCGTTTATTTTTTCGCAACAAATTTTATTGTATTATAAAATTATTTTTTATTTTATTTTTTTTTAAATTTTATAAAATAATTTAAAGCCGAGTTTTTAAATCAGAATCAAACCACCAAATTCCTTCCATTTTTATTTTAAAATTTTATGTTCTTAAATTTTACAGTCAAGATCATTAATCTAATTAATACTGAATCAATCAAGATATGCTAATTTATATTCTTATTCTCTAATATTATAAATTAAATAATTTCCGTAATAATTCTTCTAATTTGATATATGACTTGCAAACAATTTTAATGTCAAAGGCAACCGTTGAATGTTATTAATGGCTGTTATAAGGTAAAATAATGAATTTAATAGTTTAAAAAAAGGAGATAGGTAGCAAATAATTTAATTTACCTAAGTATACAGAACCAAGTGTAATTCAATGCTAAATTATGTGTCCGTGAGATTCCTTGATGCTATGATACGCAGGATTGGAAATACTACTTTATAAAAGTCAACGGTTGTTGTTAATGAAATGTAACGGTTAAAGTTGACATCGACACTTTAAAAAAAACGCTAACGATTTTGCGTTACCTTTATTTTACAACATGTAATGCTTTAAAAAAAAATTCTTCTTTTTACTTAACTTAAAAGATAAGAATACATTAAAAAAAAATGCGAGGTATAATATAAAAAGAAAGTAATATTAAAATAAAAAGAAAACTAATTAATTAATATTTAATTGTCTAATTTATAAAAGCAATTTTTCAAATTAAACATCATTTCGACTTCTTGTTTGGTCATTTAATCAAAATTTTTTTCATATCAAAAATAAGGGATATAACGAGATAGGTAATTCTAAAATATGTTTTAAATCAATAAATATATTTTTACATGATTGAATATTTCATGATTGTATATTGATTTCAAATGATGAATTAATATGTAGGATATTTTCAATTTATCTTCGTAGACCTACGACTTGTACAAATAAAATATAAAATAATTATTTTTATTGGTTCATCTTAAATACGGAATAACGTAAATGTAAATAGTGTTTTGCAAATCAATAAATATATTTATATGATTGAATATTGATTTTCAAGTGATGGATCTAGATATATGAATATTCCTAGAACCTAAAACTACTGTACAAATATTTTAAAAAAGTTCATTTATATTGATTCAATTCTATCAATCTGCTAAATTCGAATCTTATACTAATAATAAAATAATGATAAATTTTTTTAATGAAACTTTAAAATAATCTGTTTTTCACAATCTTTAAATACAAAATTAGTTAGTTCTTTTTGTTACCAAAATAGTATCGTTTTCCTATGCTTGAAAATTAGTGTGGTTAAATAACCTAACTTTGAACATTTCTATTGTGACTTAGCTTTTAGCCTAAAAAATTGAATTAAGATTCTAAGTTAAGTCTCATCTTGAAGATTGATTCCAATATTTTTGGATAAAAAAAATGGCTACGCTGTTTTATAGTTGATATGATACTAAAGTTAGATAGTTTAACACTTGAAATGATAATTTTTTCAATGGCTCTCATTGGCCAAGAAAAACAATATTAAAAAAAAGGATATATAACTAAATTCTACGATTAAAAAATTTTGAAAATGTCGAAATCCTATTCGCTTTTCTATTGGATGATTCCCTTGTTATCTGTTAGCCAATGACAATCAGACATGCACTTTTGTTTAAAAGTAGAAAGGAATGTTTTAAAAAAGTAACGAAATCAAACGTTACTTTAAGCTACACAAACAAAATATGATAGATACAGTATCACTTCGTTATAAAATTTATTGAAAAACCTTTAAATGGATGAATCGTCAGTCAAGGTATAATAGGGGGTTAGTTAGGATTTGGGTTGGTTTCAGAAGGAAAAATCGGTCCCCACCCAGAAAATTATTTTATTTAGAAACAAAATACCCATTTCCTTTCTAAATCAAGAAATATGATTTATGGCGTGCAATTAGTTTGATGTCTCCTTAAAAAATGATTGTTTGGACTTATACAAGAAAAAAATGGCTGTGCAGTTAGTTGGATTGGTCTCCTTGAAAAAATTATTTGTTTACTAGGAATTATGTCGTTTATATTTCATGTTCTGTAGTCGCTCTAATGAGTCTCCTTGGTTTCCACATCTGTCACTCATCTAATGATGAATAATAATCAATTAATTCATATAACTTCAATAACGAGTCATTATCAAGTTTAAAAATAAAATATGCTAATTAAAATCGATATACTATTGGCGCCAAAAAATATAATACAATTTTTTTTTAAAAAACGCAATAATTAAACGAGCGCCATTTTTTTGAAGAATATGGTGGTAAAAAATACAATACACGTTATTAATTTATAGATATTTAAAAAAAAAGAAATAAAATCCCCCGGAAAATTCCTATTCCATCCTAGGAACCAGATCCTAAGTAAAGTCGTAGAATCCAAGAAACCGTGCAAAGACAGGATTTGTTCCCAATTTCAATATTTGGGATCATTTTACTGCAGGGTCAGTCTGTAACTGTTTTTTTTTTTACAATTTGAATTATTTATTTAATAATTGTAATTATTTTTTATTAAATTCCAAATATATACAAAATGCTGACTGTACTAGTGGTTATGTATGGTTGGAAGCATTATCAAGTCGTAACCTAGGTAACCTCTTATCAGATGAAAAATTAGGAGTTGCCATAGGCCATCGAATTGGATGTCACATAGTTCAGCCACATACATGCATAAAATGTAAAATATAAGTTGATTCCCAAGGGAAATATGGTCTTAATTGTTTATATAGTCAAGGCAGACATGCAAGACACGCGGCAATTAATTCAGTTATTAGCCGTTCTCTCATCAGGGCCCGTATACCAAACATCCCGAAGCTTGCTAATTTATTATTAGATGATGGCTTAACTTCTGTGCCTTGGTCTTCTAAATAAATCCTTAATTTGGGACTTCACATGCGTCTCTTCATTTCCAAAAAATTTAATTTCCTTACTCAGTTGATATAGCCGAGAGAAAGAAGAAAAAAAACATTAACGTATTCGAAATTAAACAAATTTTTATTTAAAAAAAAAACAAAATATACAAATTACATTTTAAAAGACAATTATTCATGTTTTTTTTGGAAACTTGTGGTCCTACTTCCGTATTTTATATTTTTTTAAAGAATTATTTTGTTGATTATTTTAAACAATCTTGTTCTTATTTTGTAAAAGAGTTTTTTCTTCTTCTAAGGGTTTTCTAAGAAGATGCGATTAAATATTGATTAATGCTAAGATCACGTGAGTTTTTAGATCGATATATGATAATAGATGACATTTATTTCAACAAATCAATCAAATCAAAGTCTGGAGATAAATCAAGACCCGATTTGGATTTGGTTTTTAGTGTTTACTATTCTTATTTATTAAACTGATTTTGGTAAATAAATAGATGGCGCTAATTCTATTAGTATGAAAACGATCATTATTAACATTTAAATATATTTAAAATTTAAAGAAAAATGTGTTCGATGTGAATAAAACAAAAGAATCTTACAGATATTAATATATAAAAATAAATTATTGACGGTCAGAAAACGTGACATCTTTTACATAAATTAAAAAAATATATTAGAAAAATCTATAATAATTACTAAAAGATGTGATATCATACAGTATTTGAGATAAATTGCTCCTATCGATGCAAATATTTGATATCATAGCACATCCTCCTGTATCCAATGTCCCTTCATCCTTGTTGAAGTTCATTCCTATTTTTTTTAACCCTAACTCTTATTCATATTCCACCTGAGGAGATTATCACTCCATAAGATTCATATATGGACCCTGCTCAACGAGATTTTCAACCAAAAAAGATCTTCAGTGTCTATTATCGACACATTGAATTCTTCCATTGGTATTTGAACCTTTAATCTTAAAAACACCATCTATCATAATGGGCTCTAGATAATTGGAAGGACATAAACTTCTGCTTCGCGCCAAATGAGCATTACCACCGCGCCCGTTTCAAAAAGATACGGTGCGTACTCCGTTATGACCGTCGCATTTACCACAAACCGAATTTCGCTTGGGAAAGTTTATTCTATTTGTAAGAGCAGGCCTGGTAGTCCATCTTTGAGCCTTGAAAACGGTATTTTCCCTATGCAATCCTTTACATCTGCCGCTACATATAACTCCTAGGACATTCAAACCGCGATCTTCCCACCAAGCCTTAAAAAAACAGATTGGATTCCTATCTGTTCTTTGTTGGTAAATGGATTGATGGCGTGTTAAACTTTCTTGCACCTTGCCATAGAGCTAATCATAACTTCTCCATTTAAAAGTTAAAGTGAGCAGATGGTTTCAAAAAAAAATGCACGAAACAAAAGCAATCTCCATTTCGGCCCTCTCAAACTGACTCGAAAAATTGGATTGGCTCAAAGTTTTTAGCCGATTTTTGAAACAAAAAAGAAATAACATTTGTACGGCCCGGCCCGGATTTTTTTAAAAAAATTTTTTCGGGCCGGGCCCGGTTTTTTTTGAAGAACGAGGCCCGGATTTTTACAAAAATATATTTTATATACTTTTGATTTTTTATAGCTAATAATGGCCATTTTACATATTTTGTAAAATTAAAATAGGCCAGGCCGAGCTGGGCTTAGGGCTGGGCCTGCAGGTCTTTGTTATTTATTACTGAATTTCCGTAATATATCATTATATTATCCGCGTTTTTATGTGTACAGGGATGTTACTTCTACACCAACGACAAATAAAGAGTTATGATTTCATTAACAAATGTAATCATTATCCTAACATAATCTTTGAGAGAAGAGAAGAGAAGAGAACTTAATTTTTTTAATTTTTGTATTGAATAAATTTCAAACAATTTATCAACAAAAAAAATTATTATATATATAAATTATTATAGGTTTCAGAATCGATATATGACAAACATATATACAAATTATATTATGCATATATTATAACACTGAAAAATAAAACATAGATATGTAGGTATTGATAAGGAAGGAAAGAACAATGGGATTGGAATAGAAAGGGGATGGAATCATCGATCTATTTTTATTGATCTAATTGGGAAAAAAATGATTATCCCTCCAAAATCTAAACCGCTGATCCTATCTCTAATTTTTCGCGGATAATAAATTTTAATTAATACGTGCCTTTCCTCTCCGCCATAGATAACTTTTTTAAAAAATTTATATATATATATATTTTCATTAATAAAAATAATAAAATAATAAAATAATAATAATTTTTCTTTCAAAATCGTTTATTTTTTAAATATAAAATATAAAAAAATTACTTTAATAAAATAATTGCCTCGGTAGTAATATAATTATGACGATAAATTTGTTTTAGATCAATAAGTTATAAGTGGTAAGGAGAAATTTATTAATAGACAATTATATAAATTTTCGATTTAAAAACATCTTTCTGGGATATATTTATATAAAATTCGCCAGGACTAAAAAAAATATATTATTCAAATGTCAATCTGGGAGAAGACGGACGCGTAAATCGCCTCCCGTCCTGGTATAGCGTCCAAAAATAAATTCACTGGGGCGAAAAAAATATTTTGAAGGTGCCAAATGTCGCTCTGAAAGAAGACGGATGTGTAAGTCGCCTCCCGTCCTGGCATAGCGTCCTTGGGACAAGACGGAATAATATTTTTATTTATTTTTTTTTAAATTTTAAACTTATAAAGGTTTAATTAAATAATAAATATAATTTCTTCTCAACGTCCTTTTTTTTAAAAAAAATAATGAAATAAGAAAAAGATGAAGAATAATGTTATAGTAAAAGATAGGAAATGGATAGCTGCTTTATTCTTAAATTGACCCTTAAAAAACGATAGAAAAGATTGTTCCAAACTGGCATAATCCTTGTATTTTCTCGATATTGATTTTTTTAGACCGAAACATTAACATTCAAAATAAAAACTGGAACCATTATCTATTATCGCTAATAAGAACTAGTTGTTTAATGCTATTTATATTTTCTTCTATATAATATATATATATAGAAGATAAATTCATAATATATTCAGTTGGGGTAAAATAGACAAGACCTGAATTGTTAAATAACATAATACAACCTTTCCATCCATTAGTTAAAAAAAGCTATCAGAATATATCATGATAATATTTTTGTTAATTTATTTAATAAAATTTCTTACCATATGATTTTAAAAATTTTTTTATGTTTCTAAATTTATGAATTCGAGGAATCAAAACATTTTTTTCGTTTCCTGTTAGTATTTTCCACTTCCGGTAAAAATCATATTCCATTTTTGTTTTAATTGATATATTCAAATTTGTTTTTCTTATTTAATCCTTAAAAGCCATGAATATATCATTTTAAAAGATTCACCGTATGTATAAATTTGAATGTCAAAAAAAATTACCTAACACTAACTTGAAAATGAAATTATCTTTCCATTTAAAATATAAAACTTTAATTATATAATATAAATCTTTATAGAAAGTGCACGCACATATAAGAGTCATTAAGCCCCGGTGACCAAACCCCGTTTGTTAAACGGCCGGATTTGAGTCGATTTTTAAAAACGGCTAACTCGATATATTATTCGGAAAAATATTCCTCAAGACTGAATATTTTGCTCATAGATGACACAAAGGTTTGGACATCTATTAGCATCTGTGAGCGAAATCTCCTGGCAGATGCAATATCTTTCTAGCTAAAATATGGAGTTAGCCGTTTAACAACACCGACTACGTAACTTCAACTTGGTTAATAAAATAGATTTAGTATTCTAATATTAAAGAAACGAAGTCAGAATTTGTTTTGAAATTTGAATTAAAATGAAAAGGGAGTGATTATATTTATATTTTACAGCTATAAATTATACACGCCATACGTCCCGTCCCGCTTTAGGTTTGGCCTTCCCCCGCTAAACGAATTTCTGGCCCGCGAAGAAAATAACAACAATAAAAAATCCCGCGAAAAGGCATAAATATTTTTAAAAAAATTCATAAAATCTCCTAGTTATTTCATATTTTATTGGTATTATTGTAATAATTTCTAGATTGGCTGGTGTTAGGTCCAACTAGAAAATTAAGGAGAACAGATTTATTCCAGGGAATGTTCTGCCAAAGTCCCAGAATCCCCATTTCTCGCCTTATAAATTATTTTTCTCCACCCCCCCCCCCCCCCTTCCCTAGAATATTTTGTATTATGTGCCCCGTTTATACTACTTTATTAATTTTTTTTATGAAACTTGAGAATTTTTAGTTTTATACAATTCAATTAACATGATATTGAGATGTGTTTGAATGCTATCTTGTTAAAATTAATTTTCTGTAAAGTTTGTATCGGATTGCCCCGATAATTAATATTTAAATATTTGTTGGAGTCCCAGAATTTTTGAAGATTTTTGCTTTGCTCTAAGGTTTATGCTTAATTTTTTTTTTTACTTTTTCTATAATGCCCCATTGGAGTTTGCCATCATAATTTTCATCAAAGCGTATAATATCATGTTGATTCTTTAAAAAATTTTGTATCGTTTTTCTTATTAATTAAGGCGAAGGAGAGTACTGTCAGAGATCTGCAAAAGTAGGGCCCGATCCGTACCAGCCCAAACCCGCCCCGGCCCAAATTTTTAAAAATAAATAGGGTTGGGGCTGGTTCGAGTCGGGCCTTAGAAATCTTTTTAAATGTATCTAAATTACGTTGAATTTTGTATGTAAAATAAAAATATTTAATTTTATTTATAGAAACTAAACCCCGTATAACATACATAGTTTATTTTGATTAATTATAAATATTAATTTCTATATTTTTAAAAACTTCGGGCCGGGTTTGAAAAATTAGGTCGAATGCAGATCATTAAGTAATGTTTGAAATTCTTAGCGATCATACCAAAATAATGGTATAATGAAAATGAATGATACGAGAGTTTTTTTTAATGAATTATTCTAATGAATATTCGAATAATATTCATTTCAAATTAATATCCGTTTGAACGAATCAAATAAAATATCCGGCCCAATAATTTGATTTAAATAAATCCTAAATTATTTTCGTGCGTGCTAATAAATATGACTATAATATTTATGTATTTAGACCAAAAAGTTATGAACTAAGGAGGAGGGCGGGGGTATTGGCGTCCTGTTACGAGTAACGCGTCTTCGGGACGCGTCCCAACCGTAAAATTAAAGTATATCAAATTATAAATGGCTCAAAGGTTAACGACAAAATTTTCTAAATTCATGAGAATATTCTAAACACGCTGAAATGAATTTCCGGGGGGCTATTTCTTCAGGCCCGACCCGACACGACCCGACATGACCCGACTCGACCCGACTCGACCCGACTCGACCCGAAATTATTTAAAAAAAATTTGTTCAGCCTGGCTTCCGAACAATTTTTTTTCATCTATCCCGAAAAACTTTACCCCTAAATAAAAATTATCTCTTCGCTCCCCCCCTCCCCACCGCCCTAATTTATTTAAATATATAAACTATTTTTTTTTGGTTTTTCCAATTATATCGAAATATTTTTAACACTGGAACACAATCTAGTTTTTAAATCATTGTGACAAACAAAGAAAATATTGGCGCCATATTTCTTTCGCTAAAATTTTCAAAATTTTTATTCTTTTATATAAATTAATGATCATTTTTTCTTAAATTTTCATCGGAAAAAAAATTGGTCCAATTTAAATTCATTCTTTTTTTCTTATTAAAAAAAAAATATATATTTATAAAGGAGGAAAATTTTAGTGACAAAATGGAGATGGATAAATAAGGGAAGGGTTAGGGGGTGGTTATGAGTCCGGTTTGAGCCGGTTCTTCCAAAACGAATCTAATTAAGATATTTTGACTGAATCGAGTCTTGTGTAGGCATCGAGATTTTGGCTGATCGATGTCTCCCTAGCATTTCTTACCAGTTATGAGCCAGATTCTTTAGGCTTACATAATGTTATTTTTTGGTTATAAATCTTAATCGGGCCAATCGGGTTTTTTAACAACACTAGTGAGAAGGATGAACGGGATAAGGTGACGGACAAATCCGATTCGATAGAACTCGGGTCGGTTGGAAGCGGATATTTCTCTCGAACTAGGTCAGATTTGAACCCGGTGACATATAGTAATACCTAGACAGACTAATTACGCATTCATAATAATACACTCGAAAGCGTCGTTAAATGCAAATCAGCTGGACCTGCCATATTGACAACCCATATGGTAACTATTCTCGTGTTAAAAAACTAATATTAAATTGATATCTTGCTTCCTTATTATCTCGATGATCATGCACTTCTTTAATAAAATTTGCGTCAGGCATAGGAATAAATTGGCCTCTCGTTTAAAATTTTTGAATAACGATACGGGTATTAAAAATGGCGTTACCAGCTGTTTTTTTCATTGATGTACACTTTTAATGAATGCATCGTCAGTCTAGGTATTATTATATGTCATTTTAAAATTATTTTGTATTTTTAGTAATTTTCAAAAATTAACCATAAATATAGTTTTTATTAATTATTACACAAAAAGAAACTCCATGTATTTTTCCTAATTTCGTTCGAGATATTTCTACAGTCTGCACAAAAGTCAGGGTAATATGGAGCAGATCATTTGATAATTACAAATTATGCTAAAGAAAGAAAGAAAGAAAGAAAGAAAGAAAGAAAGAAAGAAAGAAAGAAAGAAAGAAAGAAAGAAAGAAAGAAAGAAAGAAAGAAAGAAAGAAAGAAAGAAAGAAAGAAAGAAAGAAAGAAAGAAAGAAAGAATCTTTATGACGATCCTTTGTTGGGATTGGTGGAATGGGGGAAGGGGAATAACCTTTATTTTGTGAATAAAATGATTAAATCACTGGATAATTGGTTTTTTATTTTTTAAACATATTATATCATATTATTTTTTTTCTTCTAGATATTGTTAAAAAAAAAAATTTTTTTAATGGTTTTTTTTTTAATTTAAAAAATAGATAGAATAAATAGATTTCAATTTTTTATATTTTTTTACAAAATTAAATATAAAGGGAAGGCCCATAAATCAATAAATAAAAATTAAAAAAAATATAATTATTTTATATTTTTAATAATTGTCGTATAATAAATAAGTTAATATAATAACGACAAAATAGACACCCCGGGTAACCACCCGCTAACGCCCAAACACACTTTTTACGGTTACCCGGTCCGCTATTGTCGGGTGTAAAAGCCCGTTAACGGCCCTAAAATTGCGAATTCTCCGGTCATCAAATTTTTAATATTTACTTCTTAATTTTTTCTTCCCCCAAAATGAACAATTTCTTATACCTTTTCCTCTAAGACTATATGTATATTCACAAAAAAGTTTTTTATAAGTCAATCGTGTTTTATATCTGTTTTGCAATCAGATTCATATCCATAAATAAATTGCTTAATTTTTTTAAGGAATAGTAATTTGGTTAGGGCAAACCCGCGGAAAATTCCTTGGAGAAAAAAAAAATCTCCAATAATAATTCTTAGGAAATAATTCTTAGAAAATAAATTCTTAGAAAACAATTCTTTAGAAAACAATTCTTTGATTTTCTCAAAATTTTTAAACATTATTCTAGCATGTGTAAAGAAGTATTTACCTTACAGATTTCAGCCAATTTTGCCACGAAATTTAGAAGTATACTTCTAATTTATATTAATTTTTATATGGATTTTTCATATAAATTAAAAAAATAGTAAAATGTCATTGGCTGAAATTGGCTGAAATTTATGGGGTAAACTTTACACATGCTTGAATATTTCCGGTTAAATCGGATTTTAAAATTTTTTAAATTGGCCTCGGTAAAGGATTTAAAATCAAGAGATTCCGAATCCCCATACGACATATATATGAAACGAAGAATGGCATTCCTTATCCTCTAACAGGAATAACGTTACACAGTACTAATCATATAGTGTTCCTTTTTTCCTATAGCCAGCTGACTCTTTTTTTTCTTTTACTATAGCACAAAAAAAAGGCACCATATTATCGATTTAACCAACTAGTTAAAATAAATTGGAGAGAAACTATAATATTTTACGAAATAGTAGCGGTAAAAATTAATTTGAAAAGTGACTAAAATATTTAAATTAACCAAAAAATTAATATCCATTGCTAGGGTGTATTTATCAAGAATCCTGGATGGAGCTGGAGCCCTATTTTTTAAAATATTCTAGAAGGTTCGGGGACAGAAGGAAGGTGTGACTTTAAAGTAAACAAAAATTTCCCCTCACTCTCTTCTCTTCCCCAAGAAAAATATGATTCAATAACTAAGAATCTTGAACCAAAAAAAAAATCAATGAATCTTCAGAGATCGAAGATGGAAATTTTATTTTTTTGGCTTTTAAATAAGGCACGGCACGGTTAAAAAAACTTTTTTTAAAAAATTTTTACCATTTTTTTTAACTGCTCAAGTTCCGGGCGAGGCACGCCTTGGAAGTTCTGACAAAAAATTATTAACTGAACCTTTAAATTTACTAGAAAAACGATGGAGAATTATTAATAATTTGATTTTAAAGTTCTTTAACATTATAAAACGATAAGTTGTGTGTGTGTGTCCTAATGCGATTAACTGGTTTACTAAGAATCATTTAAAATTTTTGAAGCTTAAAAATAATTTAATCTGTTAAATCGATAAAAAGATAGATAAAAGAAATAACGATTTAAAATGATATATATTATCCAAAAAAAATAATACATTCCCTTCTTTCCCTCAATTTATTTTCCCCTTCATTTATCGTGTTATGTGCTCATTCTCATCTTACATCCTCATCTTTTCTTGGATTTGTCCGAGTTTCTTGTGATCCCAACCCTTAAAAGGTCCTACCCCGTCTTTGCCGCAATATGATTTTTTGAATAACCGTACTGTGGCCAATGACGTATAATAATACCTAGACTGACGATGCATTCATTAAAAGTGTAGATCAATTAAAAACAGCTGAGGACGCCATTTTTGTTACCGATATCATTATTAAAAATTTTAAACGAGAAGCCCAATTTATTCCTACGTCTAGACGCAAACTTTAATAAAGAATGCCTAAGGAAGCGAGTTAATACATTAATAGTAGTTATTCAACATGAGAATAATTACTATAATGGGGTACCAAAATGGCGGCAGGTCCAGCTGATTTGCGTTCAACAAACACGCTTTTAAAAATGGCTTTATTACGGACGGAAGCATTAGTCAGTCCTAGGTGTTATTATATGTCATAGACCGTGACATCCGATAACATTCATACTTCAAAACTGTGATAAAATAGATGGCACTTATCTTCATCAATTACGTTATTCATAAGTAGAAAATTAGCACGATTCTTTGAATACTCATATTTATTTATTTTTGGTTCAAGTTTTAAAACCATTTATATATAAAAATTACTATACCAATGTAAAAAAATCTCTGAATAGTATAACGGTATATTACAAATTTTCTTTAAATTTTTATAAACAATAAATACCCTACCGTGGATGGATACCCGAAAAAATCTTGTTCCTTCCGGTTTAGAAATTTTCTTTTCCTTCCAGAAAATTATTGTTTCAGTTTCTTGGCTCCAAACACGTGAGAGATATTCTAAAAAGACTATGGACGCTTGATCACATTTTCAAGTTATTGATATTTAAAACATTTTCAAATTTCGTTTTTTAAGTGTTATGTCAGCTGTAGTTATTGTCACTCGGTTTCAAATGAAAGATAAATATAATAATTAATTGTCGAATACGAATATCATGACATTTTAGAGGAAAAAAATAATAAAATAATACAAGTTAATCTCTGCTCTCAAAAATATTTTTTTATTTTTGAATTCATGTCATGTTTTCAGTGTTTTCCCCGGGAAAAATAGAAGAAAAAAACATATAACTTTAAACGATTACTCTTAAGTTGATGGATTATCGACAAATAAAAAATATCATTTTTTCTTAAGTGTATGTTTAATTTTTTTAAAAAAATAAGGAGAGCAAATAAATCACTGTAAAAAAATAAATTAAATTGGAAAATTTAATTTAATATTTTTTTAAAAATATCTTATACTATTTTGATAGATATTATATTTTAATCGTTTCTTCGTATCGTCTAAATTTGACAAGTCAAACAAGAATGTATATATATATGATATTATGCTATTTATGTTTTTATTAGTCTATTAAACTGATAGTGTTTGTTAGACGGCTAGATTTGAGTCGATTTTAAAAACCGGTAACTCAATATTTTATCCTAGGGTTAAGTTAGGGCTAGGGTAAGGTTAGGGTTATGCCGCAAACCTGAAGATTTTTCTCGTAGATAGCATAAGGTTTTGGAACATCTGTTAGCAAAATCTCGAGGGTTAGGGTTACACCGCAAACCTGAAGATTCTGCTCGTACATGGCACAAAGTTTCAGAACATAGAGTTAGATGTTAGGTTAGGGTTAGGTTAATGCTAGGGTTAGGTTAGGGTTATACCGCAAACCTGAAGATTTTTCTCGTTGATAGCATAAGGTTTTGGAACATCTGTTAGCAAAATCTAGAGGGTTAGGGTTATACCGCAAACCTGAAGATTCTGCTCGTAGATGGCATCAAGTTTCGGAACATAGAGTTAGATGTTAGGGTAGGGTTAGGTTAATGCTAGGGTTAGGTTAGGGTTATAACGCAAACCTGAAGATTCAGCTCGTAGATGGCACAAAGTTTCGGAACATCTGTTAGCAAAATTTCAAGGCTTCGGGGCTATTTTTTTTGTGGCTGGAATAATTGAAATAACCGTTTTTCAAAATCGGTTCGAACCGAACAATTAAAACAACACTCTACGGAATAGTGAATTATGAAAAACAACATTTTTCGAATTTTTTCGATCAAATTATTTCTAATTAAATTAACCGATAGTCAATAAGGATATTCTAATAATATAATTTCATAATATGTATCATCGACATTTAGATTAAATGTGAGTTGCACAACCCGGCTCTGATTCGTGAAAATATTTGAAAAATTTACCTGCCCGGTTTTATAAAATAATATTTTAATAAGCCGGATTTAAAATATAAATCCGGCCCGTGGTTAAAAAAATCGGGTTTGGGTTTTAACAAATATACGAGATTTACCAAATCATTTAATTGTCTAATAATAATTTTTTAAAAGTAAATTTATTAAATTTTTGTTTTATATATCTTATTTTTATTTCTTTTCTATGTAGGAAATTTATAAAGGTTGTATATAAAACTATAGGAGCATACATGAAGCTATATAAAGAAAAAAGAGAAATAAAAACATTTACCAACCATAATTTTAAGAAAAAAATGGGTTCCTGTAAAGGAACAATTCTCTTGGATTTCGTTTCTTCTTTCTTTCTTTCTTTCTTTCTTTCTTTCTTTCTTTCTTTCTTTCTTTCTTTCTTTCTTTCTTTCTTTCTTTCTTTCTTTCTTTCTTTCTTTCTTTCTTTCTTTCTTTCTTTCTTTCTTTCTTTCTTTCTTTCTTTCTTTCTTTCTTTCTTTCTTTCTTTCTTTCTTTCTTTCTTCTTCCTTTCTAAAGGCGTAAATCAATCTAAAACGAATTGATTTTGGTACGTAAATTTTTTAAATAAAAATTATATAATCAGTCTCCTAAATTAATAAATAATTTATTTAGGGTGCTTTCATTAACCTATTTTGCTGGCATCTTCCTACTTCCTTTCCTCTCTAGCAACTTTCCTTTGACACAAAAATAATAATAATGATACTCGAATTTTTAAAGATTTGGCCAGGTTTGGGTTTTATTATCTCCGGTCCGGTCCAGGTTTATAAGCCCGAGTCGACATATAAAATTTTTTTTAGCCCCCCTCGCTTGGGCTTATTTATAAATGAATTGTAGCCTTGTAGGTCTCCGATTTGTATTCTCAAGACCCTAAAAATTACTTATATTTGGTCACCCCAACAGATGCTAAAGTGATAATTCGTTTAAAATCCATTGTATCTTTTTCCACTTAAATTTTTTAGTCCGATACAAGTTTTCATCTAATTTTCTTGATACGTATCTGAATATTAGTAACACATATACATTTTATGATGAATTATTATCCCTTTCTGTTTCTAGCTAATGTTATACATTAGAGATCTGCAAAAGCGGAAAGGGTTTTTTAAAACATAGGTTCGAGCTGGGTCGGGTCTAATATTTTTATGTATAATAAAAACATTATATTTTATTTGTAGAAACTTGGCGCTATAATGACATATATCTTTTATTTTGGGTATGATAATTTTAAATAAAAATTGCAATTATAATTTTAAAAAAAGAAGTTATTTCTAAATTTAAATAAATTCGGGCCGGGTCGACTAAACTTTCTTTAAAAAATGTCGGGTTCGGGTTCGAGCCGGGCCGGCAAAACTTTTTAAAAAGAATTCGGGTTCTGGCCGGGTCGGAAAACTTTTTGAACAAATTTCTATATCAGGCCGGGCCGGCAAAACTGTTTTTAAAAATTCGGTTTGAGGCCGGGCCGGCTAACCTTTTTAAATTCGGGTCGGATCGGGCTCGAAAAATTAGTCCCGATGCAGAATATATCATCGATACCTAGTATGCAACCTTGTGCTTTTCTTTTTTAAAAAAAATTAGTATTAATATTTTTTCGTAACTCTTAAGATGTTTTTTGCTTAGGTTTTTTTCTTTTCTTGGAATATTTATATAATTGGATAACGTTAAGCTACCGCGCCGCTATTGCAAGTACGTCATATTAATTTCATTAGTACGGGGGACGGATTATAAATCTCCAACAGGTGCCTAATATTCTAGGCTGAAATATTGGGTTACCCCTTTTTATTTAGAATGATGTCCTATTAAGGAAATAAAATTTATGCGGGATTCGTAATCTCTCGCTCTTTAAATCATTTTGCCAAATGCCACATTTAACCGGAAATGATTTCCAGATGCATTTTTTTAAAAAAATGTATAATTTATACCGAACAATAATTTTTATATCAAAATCGCTATAAAATGAAAAGTAGTTTCTAAATTTCACTGGCAAAAAATTATTCGAAATTTATAGTTCGGATAGGGGATACGGACCCGAACCGATACGAATGTCCGGTCCGTTCGGGTTTGGGTTCGGTAATCCCTGTGGGTGAGTACTCCATATGTACGAAAATATAATTTCCCCGTCAAAATAAGATTTTATTGCTCCTAATTTATACTCGTTAAAAATTAGGGATATCAGTAGAGTTCCACATCCCAACCATGATTTATGCCTAACCCTGGCCAATTTAAGGCTCTCATTTTTAATTAAAACAAATACAACGACCCTGTTCAATTGTTTAAAATTTGAATATAATTTTTTAGCAAAATGACGGGTTTTGCATAAAATCCCAAAATTATCTAAGAGGAGAGGCACAAACCTATTTTTCTTCAGGGGAGAGACTATCAAACATCCCACTCTCGCTTTTTACCACCTTCAATAGGGGGGGGGTCGAGATATTAAGACTAGGGGGTTGTAGCGGGAGGTGACTTTCTTTCTTCTAAAGTATTAAACCTTGATACATATGCAAGGCGTCAATGAGTTATTTTTTAAATCATATTTTGAGCGCGTTTTTTCAACGTTTAAATCTCGGATTTTACCTGCAATGTGTGCCATCATGTTTAGAGTACCTACTTCAACGAATTTCAGACAATTTCTTTCCCTTAACTTTTAAACTTCATAATAAATATGTTAAATTTTCCATATATTTTTTTTTTATAAATTATAAATGGCTCAAAGATTTACAGCAAAATTGTCTACAATTCATAAGATAGGTATTCCAAACATGATAAGATTACACATTTTTTTGAGCGCGAATTTAATTTAAAAATCTGACTTTACCGGAATATGCCGTATGTTTAGAATACCGACTCTATGATTTTCAGACAATAATGACTCGAAGGATAACCGCAAAATTGTCTACAATTCTTAAGATAGGTATTCCAAACATGATAAGATTACACATTTTTTTGAGCGCGAATTTAATTTAAAAATCTGACTTTACCGGAATATGCCGTTAGAATACCGACTCTATGATTTTCAGACAACAAAGACTCGAAGGATAACCGCAAAATTGTCTACAATTCATAAGTTAGGTATTCCAAACTGATGGAATGTATTTTCGTTAGAATCAGATTTATAGATTTAAAAAATGGCGCTCAAAGATTTAAAGTTTTAAAAATAACACATTGCCGAAAGAAAAACACATTGACGCATTTATTTTTATTTATGTTGATGGAACCGATAATGGCAAATATAAATGATTTTGTACCTGAAAAAATAATTTTTGTAGGAACTTTTATAATTTTTTTTAAATAAAAATAAGATAATTATAGTAAATATTTTTTTATGACCAACAGAAAACTATCTTTATATAAAAGAGAACCCTTAGAATATTAATTTTCATGTGATTTGCGATGGAAGTGTGGAATTGGGATCATAGATTGAAACGTTGTCATTTTCACACAAATCCTAAAGTATATAATGATTCAAAATTCCCCATAAAAACCCTTTGAACCCACTTCTACGTGAATTAATAAATAATGTTTAATTTCCTTTTTATGCAAAAATATAATTAAATTTCACTTCCCCTAGGAGTTGCGGAAAAAGTAAAAAAATTGTTAGGAATTATTTTTAATAATTAAAAAATAGAACCAATTATCTCTTCCCTTTAAATTATTTTTATTTAATTCTATTTTCAACACTTTAACTTAAGTGTGATTTATTTAAATCAATAAAAAATATTTAATTTTCTTTTATATAATATATTATATAATTTCCCCTCTTAAAAAAAATATAAATTCTCATTCTTATAATTAAAAGAAAAAATAGAAATACAAATTTTTAATTTTTTATTTATCATTTAATTAGAAAAGCTGAAAAGCGAAAATAAAAACCTTCCTTTTATCAATTCATTATTATCTCAATTAGCTATGATATAATAGAGGAGGAAGAAATAAAAAAATCATTTGTAAAATTTAATACCACATTTTTGCAAAAAAATCAAATATAAAAATTAAGAAAAATATATTAAAATTTATTAGATAAAAATATAATATAAAAAGCGAAAACGTGAAAAACTTTGTCGTATGTATTTAAAAGTTGCTTAATAAAATTATAAACTTAAACAAAAATTTCATTTTTTTTTAGAAAATAAATTCTTGGAAAAATTTTGAATGGAGGGTTGTTAGCAAAGCAATCGGACCTTCAATCACTAGTCAATTTTAGCATTTCTAAAACCTAGAGCTTACGAATCATTTTTGTAAATTTTGACTAATGAACCAAAATCTAATCTTTCAAAATACCCCCTTATCCGTCTCTATTTGAAGCAATGAAGGATAATTCTTTCGGATAATCGGTTTTTGTTACAAATTATCGAATTTTTAAAATCCTTTCATAATTCGAAAAATTGGAAGAAGCAAGTTATCGAAATGCTCAAGGATTTATTCTCATGGGTAAGCCAATTATAATTAATAGTCAGCAGGATTTCTCTCCATTCCTCAAACATTCCCATTACCTGTTGCTCGTCATTCTGGTGCTCTCCTTAACCTTGTTCCTTTCGTTGACGGTCAAAATGTCTATGGATTCGGTAAAATGCCTCAATACATCTCACCCTACTTTCCGTCAACGCGAAGAGGTATCCTCGAAATATAAACTAAACGTTGACGGCAAAGTTGCCAACCGCGGGGTCCACTTAAAATTTTCGCAAAGAACCACCATTAATAGTGAAAAAGTATTTCTTAAACTTCCAGTTATAACGCCACTCCCTCGACCCTCAAAGTTCAACGAATTAAAACAACCCGTCATTCCCGGGTTTATCAATGACGATCTTTTTATGTCACTCATATTAACGTCGTCTAGCTCTAAGAGACGGATTTTCAAACGCGCTATAAGAAAACTCTCTTCCGCTCAAGAGCAAATACGCCGCAAAAAGCCGAAAAATTATTACGCCACCCCAGTGTCTGACTATAATTACCTCGAAGTTGACCTAGGTGATAAAAATAACAACCGATTCGTGGGTAATTTAACGAGCGCTATGCTGACTTCCCCTCACACCCTCTTCACCGACACTGTCTATTATTACTCGAATGCGTTCAAACTCGTCGCAACATTCTTCATGTCCGCCATATTCATGATCGGGTTAGCTGGTAATATAATGGTAGTACTGGTGGTAACAGTCCTCACCACTTCTCCTGGAATGAGAATTTCAACAAACGTTTACCTGGTGAGTCTAGCCGTAGCTGATTGTATGTCTCTGCTGGCGGCCGTGCCTGAGCAGTTGGTGAGCAATTTTATGGCTGTCAATAGGTGGGTTCTTGGTGGAAAGCTTACATGTTCCGGCGCCATTTTCTTACAGTATCTCTCGATAAACGCTTCCGCCCTCTCTATCACCGCCTTCACAGTTGAGCGATATTTAGCTATAAGTTACCCTCTCAAGGCCCAAATATTATGCAGTTACGACAGGGCTCAAAAAATAGTGGTGGGAGTTTGGGTGTTCTCCCTCTTATATAGCTGTCCTTGGCTATTTCTCACGTCCACTTTCCCCATGTACATTCTCGTCAAACACGAAGATAGCTTGTTTAACCTAAAAACTCAGCGTCACAATCTGAGTACCACGAACAACGTCAGTGGCAATATAGATTCCGGTGCATTTTATCGCGATTCAAACGCGACCACTATGAGCAACTCGATAATACCTAGCGTAAACAAGACCTATTTCGAGATAGTGTATCAATGGCAACATTGCAATTATGTTATATCGCGGGAGGCTTACCTAGGTTATTACATGACCGATTTGATTGTCTTTTATGTCCTACCGCTCCTCATTTCGTTTGTGTGTTACGGGCTTATTATAAGGATCCTATTCAAGAGTTCCAGAATGACTTTTACTTCTTCCGAGACAAAAGAACCCCTTGGTATCGGGAAGTCTGGCTGCAAGGTCGAATACAATAATATAGACCACCAACCCATGTGTCGTAAAAGTTTGTTTATGCTCATCAACAAAGACGCCAGGCATCCTTCTCACCAACCAAGCAAGATTTCACATTCCAGCGGTGATGATCAGAGCTTTCTCAATTTGAGTAATACAGCTGTATCTGAGATCCCTCGTGTAGGGAGGAACCCATCCACCGATAATCGTGTCAATCATAATAAGAAAAAGACCCTCAAAGAATATGTACACATAGGAAAAATTGACAAATTCAAACGTGGTCTAGCTAATCCAAATATTCTTAACGCCTTTCGTTCCGATAAATGGAAAAAAATGATTAATATTAGAAATACTCATAGCCCTAAAAAAGACCGCGGCGGGGCTAATATTTCCAGTTATAAGACAATGAATAAGGAAAAGCCTGTGCACCATCTAAAATCTCATTCCACCAGCATAAGAATTAAAATGCAGGTCAAAATTAGAAGAAATATTATATATTATTATTATTATAGTGTTCAATTTATACTAACTGAGATAAGCCAAACAGCTCTCTGGAGTTAGTTAATATGAGGATACGATTAAGCATCTAAATAGATCATGGAGAGGGGGAAGGGCGTTTGGTTCAACCCGACCCTGTTCATAAACAAAACTAGTGTTGTTAAACGGCTCGTTTTGAGTCGATTTTTAAAAACGGCTGACTCAATATTTTCAGAAAAATGTGGCCTAAGACTTGAGATTTTGCTAATTGATGATACAACTTCCTGCTATCTATAAGTGAAAATCTTCAGGCTTGCTTTATATTATTCAGGATAAAGTGTCGAGTTAGCCGTTTAACAACACTAAATAAAACTAGTTCCATACTTCTTTCTAAATTTTAAACACTTCGATTTAGGAATTTTTGTTTCTATCATGCCTTAGTATTTGTTCATAATTCTGAATTGGACATTCTGTCTAGAAAAGCAGCTAAGACCACCCAGTCATTTATATAATATATATAATTTTGACATGAGGCAAATGATGATATACTGTTTAAAATAAGGTTAGAAATGTATTTTTATTTATTTTATTGTCTAAAAAATCTCATTCTATTTGGACAGCTATACAGACAGAGCTTTAAAATAGGAAGGATAAAAAATGATAGATTTTTTAACATTAAATTTAGCAAATAATTATCGAGTTTTTATTTTAAATTGGAAATTATAAGAGGTTCATTCCTTAGATATATTAATTTAATGGGAGATAATAGAAAGATAATATACATCTGAGACCTGTAGAGGTATCATTTGCATGGCCCGGACCGGACCGGTCTGAGGGCCTGACCTGCAGGTCTATGATATACATATTTACTAAAATATAAAGGGTCGCATAATCGTGGTCACCACTTAGAAACGGTTTGTAAAACGATGATTCTATTGTAATCAGATCATGTCAGAGGTGAAATTATTGAGCTCAACCCCGTTAAGTTTTTTGTGCCCCAGATTTTGGGAAATTTTATTTTAAACATTTAGGCCACATATTTTTGACTTAATAATTTTCAAAGGAAATTGAATAAATGAAATACCAAAATGAATGTAAAATTATTTTTTTTAATAAAATTCACCTTGGCGTTGTTTTAGCCCACATTCCATTTTAAACATCTGATTATTATACACGAGTGTCCGGTACCTAATCTGTAGGCATCTGATTATAATAATCATTATAAAAAATAAATATATTTATTATGTGGGCATTCGAAAATTCACAACAAAGTAGAATGGTTCACTAGTTACTTGAGGTTTCAAATCTTTGTGATACAAACCGGGGTCATTTTGGACATGGGGGGCCCACTCATATAGATATTTCACCATTTTTATGGCACTCTAAAATCAAAAATATCCCGAAATATCCACGGTCTCCCCTAATATACCTTCCTTTCTTGTTTATCATTTGGTTTTTAAAAAAAATCATCTGGAAGATTATTTTTGTTCATAATTTTAAATTTATAGGTGATAAAGATGTTGGTCGTAGTGGTGTGCCTATTCGCGCTCCTGTGGATGCCCTACAGGATTCTAGTCGTCTACAATTCTTACGCTTCCGCTCAATCCAAGATAACCAACTTATGGTTGCTAAATAGAAAAAGAAAATTATATATATATAAATATATTCCAAAACGGACCTCTTGTGTATATATTAGACGAGGAAGGGAACCACTCCTATCACCCCCCCCCCCAACTTTATATGATTAATTTTGAAAATATGAGATCGGCTAGATCATTCCGTATTTTTAAGGAATATCGGTTATCCGCCGATTAAAAATGGTTCTATCCGATATATCGAAATAGCGATTAAATTAAATTTAATTATTTTACGATTCGATAAGAGCCTTAATAGTGCGCGCCAATTGGAGGTTTCAAATGTTTACCCGTTATTAAAAAAATCGGCTCTAATCGAACCATAACAACACTAAGTAATAAACCTTCTCATTAAGTTGTCCAATCATTTTATTCTCTTGGATTTATGAGTCAGTATATATTTTATTATTCTATTCTTGGGGTTGGGAAGGAAAGATTTTGCATAAATCCTTGAAAATCGGTTATAAGATGTCGGCATGCCATTTCTCTGTGGTTGGAACTTTACTAGAGGAATATTAGATAATTCATTGTTTTGGAGATATCGAATTTTTTATTTATTTTTAAACTTTTAAGATTTATTATAGCACACCTTTTATTTAAAAAGTAAATAAACTTAGATGTTACCTATTATATCGGTAAAAAACGAATTTTATTTGTAATTCTTTTGTATATATATGCTTTTGTATAATTGTCAAATTTAATTCTAATAATATGCAATTTGATTAACCTCGAAAATATCATATCAAATGTAGGAAAGTTATAATATTCTATTACAAATATAATATTCATCAAATTATAACATTTTAAAATAGATAAAATATTAAGTTATAACATTACTCATTTCTTAAATTTAACACTTTCTTTCCTTTATTTATCATCTTATAATTTTATATAAATTTACCCCCCCCCCCCCAACCCTTCCCATTTAGGTATAAATTGTTTTGCCGATTAATGGTATTCATAAACAACGCAACTAACCCATTCCTTTACAGTCTTCTTTCGGTTAAATTTAGAAGCGCTTTCAGGAAACTGTGCTCCTGTAGATGTTCCACGTGTTCCCACCTGCTTTGCCTGTCTTTCGACGGAAGTAAAAAGGGCTCGGTGAATGATGACCATAATAGACCGACAGCGGATTACCCCACCAGTTTTTATTACAACGAGGAAACCGTGCTTTCTGAGGAGAGTTTGGAAACCGATGCCCAAGATCATAACGAACACGATCATAAGTTATCGAATCTTCACGATTTGAGGAAGAAGAATAATAAGTGGGGAACGAAATCCTTTTCCCAGGCCATAAATTCATTGTTCCAAAGAAAGGGTTACCGATCCACGACAATGCCAAGGCGAATTTCCCCTAACATAATAGCCAAGAAGAAGATAAGCAACATTTTTGCCAACAAGAGTGTTTATAATAGAGAAAATAGTAGCTTTAGTAGTATAAGGAGCTACAAAGGAATACCGTTCGACTGCGCTCGCAAGTTGAGCCACTCTGATAAAATTTATTCGCCCTTTCCAAAGATCGCATCGTCTTATGATGATGAGGAAAATAGGGATGAAAACATGATGGTTACATATGAACATGATCTGCATCCCAGCTCGATGTCTAAACCGTCTACACATCCGAAAAAGAGCGTGACCTTTAAACCTGATCTGCTAGTTCAAGATGGCGGGGCTGATAACCATGATAATGAAAATATTGACAATAATATTAACGATATAGTAATTCGGGGTAAAACTACCCAAATTCCAGACTCTGTTACCTCTGATACTATTGCATATAAGAACAAAGAGAATTCACTTAATAATAGCGTACCCAATCATCTGCTCATGACTAAAGGGGACGATGGCAAAGACCTCATTGATAGGGATGCGACAGTATTGATTCCTGTTACCGCTGTTTTCAACATTCACTCTCGAGAAAATTTTGATGGAAATGTCGATGAAGGTAAACCGCGCCAAATCACAATCCCGGAAGTAACAAACGTCCATAATAACAATTTGCGTGATAATTTTAATACGGGGTTGAAGTTGAATCACGTATCGAAAATAAATAACGATAATATTGGCGCCAAACGCGATTTAATCACCGCCGATCTAAACGAGAATAAACATAATTTTACGATCATGGAAGATAATTCTCAAAATGTAGGACATATTCCAAAAATAAATGGCGACGATGGTGGCAAAGATATCGTTTGGGTCAAGAGAGAAAATGGCGGACTCTATATATCCATCGAAACTAAAATTTGATATATCGCGGGAGGTTTCTCTAATAAATATTGTATGGTATATTTTCTTATTAAAATATAACTGTATATTGGATTGGTGATGTAAATTATATACGTATATTTTATAATATTACAAATATATTTGAAGTATGCAAAATTAAATAATTATTAATTTAATAAACAAGACATATTATACCTTCTTTCCGGTGGGAGTATTAACTCTTGAGATATTAAATTAAATTTTCTTGATATTCTGAAAGATCCTATTAATATTCCCATTAAATAGAATGAGGGGAAAAATAAGCAGGTAAAATAATTAAATATAATTAGAGAACTAGGTGAAAGACTTTTAGAATAATTTTATTAAAAACCTTAAGCACTCAATAAGGATGCATACTATAAATGTGTTTTTCGGAATGAAATTTGTAACAAAATTATCCCAATGAAAGGAATTAATAATCCCGGAACTATATCACTTAACCTAAGCCTAAGTGTGCGTAAGATCTTCAGTTATCATTTCTTATGATAAAAATGAATAGGAAATGAATATTCAAAAAGGAAACAAATCATAATATTTGATGATAACGCTCAGCGTAGTATGTATATACCTTACATTAATTCTCTTTTGATTGTCATCCATTTCCATTATATTTCTATCACAACTTTTATGACCTTGATGATCTGAGTTATATTTATCATCCAAGGTATCACGGTCATCTTAGTTATCTCTCGGTGTATTTTGCGACACGAAAAAACCACAAAAGGAAAATCAAAAAAATTATCCTAGGATTTCGGCTACGAGCGATACATCGTCAGAATTTCGAGTACCACGTAGTGATTCGGGCCTAATTTTTCAAGCCCGGCCAGGCCCAAATTTTAAAAAAGTTTTGCCGGCCCGACCCGAACTCCCAAATCTATTTAATAGTTTTAAAACGAGATCATTTTATTATATACCTAATAAAAAAAATCTGTTTGTAATTCGAGTATCATCATCAAAGCAAATCTTTTAGATAAAAATTCGGTGCCATTGCACAGCCATCGATATGCATAGTGCCGAAAGTTTGGTAACGACATTTCCACCCGAAAATTTATCTAATTTTTAATGATTTCGAAAAGGCAGAATGTATATTACATATAATTTTTTGCGAAATACCATTAAATTGTTTCAATTAACTAAATTCACTTTTTTTCCGGATATAGCTAGTTGACAATCAAATTAATTTTTTTTAAAACCAATTTACTGGATCCATTTGATTTTTCCAATTATCGATAAAATTTAATGAATGGCAAAATTTATTGATTATATTTTTTTTTATGATTTGGAAGAGAGCGAGAGATAAGATTTAATCTTTAAAAATGGTAAAGATATTCATTATAATAAAATTTTTTATTTTTCCTAGTTGATGAAAAAGTTTTCTCTATGATTTAAGTACTTTATTGGGAAAATAAGTTTATAATAAAAAGGCTAAATTTATTAATAGATATTTTTTTAATAGTTTGATATACTTAATTTAATAAATATACAATAATATATAATTATTTTTAGTAAGTGTTTCCATTGTAAAAAAAAGTAATTCCCGTTATCTATTATTTTATTTTATTTTAACTTAAAATTATAAAACTTTTATTAAATTAATCTTTCATGACAAGGAAATTATAACACAAAAATGTACGAAATATTCTCCATATTCCCAATTTGGGAATCAAATTGAGGAGGACAAAGATGACATTTTGTCAATTTATTACAGATTTTTGTTTAAAAAAAATTTAATTTAAAATAAATGTATTCAGTTCTTTATCATCTTATTGATATCAATTTCAAAATTTACTTTAAATAATTTTCTAGGAGATATAAAGCGAGATTCCCAATTTTCAACTGTTTCATACCGAATTCATCTTGCTTAACCCCTGAGTAGTGTTATTAAACCGCTCAGGGTTAGGAACAGTTTGGATTTATTTTTTGAGGGAGTAGGCATTTAGTGGGTAAGGCTAGAAGCAGGATAAATTTCAGAAACCTGCAGGCCCGGCCTTAAGCCCGGGTACCCGGGCTGGGCCGAATTTAATTTTTTAAAGTTACCCGGACCGGGCCAAGAAATTTTTTAAAAAAAATATCTAGGCCGGGCCGTATATTTTAAAACCAAATATTTGAAATCGACATTATTAGCTGTAAAATTTCAAAATAAATAAATATATTTTAAAAAAACCCTAGCCGGACCTGAAAATTTTTTTTAAAAAAAAACCCGGGCCGGGCTCGAAAAAATTTTTGAAAAAAACCCGGGCCGGGCCATACAAATGGCATCTCTGCAGGTCTCTGATAATTTATTGGAAGGGGGGGGGGTGGATATCTATTTATTAGATGAAATAGGGAATAATATATTCGGGTTTTAGTTTTAAATTTTAAGGTTTTGTTACATTTGGGTTTTTCAATTAATCATATAATTTGATATCTAAAATGTAAAGCTAAAGCGAGTATTATTATAAAATCTAATTTATAAATAATATACATACATATATATATTTATATATATATATATGAATAAACTTGTTAACTTAATTAAAAATAGTTGTGTGATAGCTCTTTTAAGATTAATTTTTTTCTATTTATAATTAGTAATTTGCCTAATCTCTACTAAAATGAGAATATAAAGTAAAAACCATAAATTTAATATTGATTGATAGGAAGATAAAGGCGATTCAATAGTATAGAAAAATTTTAAATTGAAAGGAAATCACGAATTTACATTGTCAAGGGAAAATTAAATTTTCAAATTTAGTTTCATAAATTCAAATTAATTATTTTAAAGAACTGCTATGAATCGGGTTAACCCGGTTTTGTTGATATCTTTATAACGTCGGTTACGGTTGAGGCAAATATAACGGTTGTTCAGTTCGAAACTCTGTGTATTGATGTAAAAATGTACCTTTAAATAAACTATTATATTATACAATAACATTGCTAAACATCGACAAAATCTATATATTCATGCAAAACAATATGGGAGATAATAGTCGCATGCCATGCCAAAATGAAATGATAGATATTAACGAAGATGTTTTAAAACGAGCAAATATTTTGCAATATACTAAAATAATGCATTCATTATAGATGAGGAGGTTTTTTAAAATTGAATTCATGTTCTAAAAAAATACACTTTTACATTCACAATATTTTGATAGTAGATGGTAGAATATAATTAATTTACTTTATTATTTTAATTTTTGAAGTTGACAATGTGAAAAAAAACACCGGCAAAGGCAATGGGAATTTTTTTTTTTGGGGGGGGGGGGGGATTGCATTCAATGGTAATCCTGTCATGTAGACGTTACCCAAAGATAAAATTATAACTTCTAATATATTAAAAAAATATTTTTTGAAGATTCATACCAAATTTTTCATATCTCTCCCGAATCTTATTATTTTTACATACTACACATCTATATAACTTTCTGCCTTCCTTCCGTATATTAATAAATATATATAAATATCTACAAAGTTATAATTAATCAAAAAAAACTCAAAATATTCTATTGGATAAGATAAATTGTAATTTTTTATGAAGAAAGAAATAATTAGGAATATTTTGGAAAAAAATTATTTGATCTCCTATTTATAATTGATTTATTTTTATGTTTTTGATAATTTAAAATGTTTCGTTCAGTGCAAAGTTAAATGTAGCAGCCAATATGTTTCTTTTCGTTTTTAGAGGACTAGTGGGCTAAGGCCTCATTCCGAACTCGTGGAATTACGAAGCATCCAATAAGTTTCTTTCGTGGCCTAATACAAATGTCATAGAACGCGTTAGCGGTTATCTTAGGGCTATGCAACAAAAATAAGAGTGTTTATTAGTAGCGTCACTAAGGGAGGGAACGTCAACTTTAGTCTATTGAAAAATTTAAAGATCAAAAGTTTTTATGCCACTAAAAAAGGTAATTTTCTATAATGTTAGCCAAATAACATGAAATTTCTGTAAGTTAGCTGAAAAAAAAGAAGAAGGTAATATTAGATAATATTAACTAAAAAAATTAAGATTAAATTATAATATTAAGCTGGTAGCCCACGCTAGTGCTTAACCTAAGGCTATGAAACGTAAATAAGGCTAAGGGTTAATTTTTATATTAGATTATGAGAAATATCAATTTATTTGAGGCAAAATTTACTATATTCGGTTAAATTTAGCATATAAGAGTGTAGAATTGATTAATAAAAAATTTGATTCCCACTTATGACCAATTTAAAAATAAAAGTGAGATATTTTATTTGATTTCTTTTTCCGAGGATATTTTTGTATGTAGTTATATTTTGCCCAGGAAATTTACGTTTGGGATTCTGGCTTAACGCAGCTATCGCTGCGCGAAACACACGTTAAACTGTCCCAAGGGACGGAATTGTTGTATTATTTTTAATAATTAAAATGTTATTTGGGTAAATATTAAGAATAATCTCTATTTTTAAAAAAAACAATCAGATTATCTTCACAAGAATCTTCATAAATTATCATCAAAATTTTTATATCTTTATCAGAACTTAATCTACATTAATATTTTTAACTTATAAGTTTTTTTTAGATTTGAGCTCTTGACATCGAGGATAGAATATTTAAATTGGGGAGGGGGGGTGTTTGAAATAATGCACGATCTACATGTTACCCAAATTAAAATTTATTGAGTATGTAGGACATGGATTAGACAGTTTACAAAATACTCTTTATCGTGAGGTATTTAAATATGGTAAATTAATTTGAAATTTCCATTTTATATTATTTTTATAGTTATTTTACTCTTTCTTTAAATCCTTAGTTGGTAAGGATGTGATAGTTGAACTAAAAAATGATTTAAAGTATTGATATTCGATTGTATTGTTTTTTATTATTTTTTTAGTATATGTGGTACTCTACATTCAGTAGATCAATATTTAAATATCAAGTTAGTTGATGTAAGTGTGACAGATCCTGAAAAATATCCACATATGGTAAAATATTTTAAGAATTTATGGTTATATTTAAAGTAATAAGTTATATACAAGTTTAGACTGTATAGAAATGAGTTTGTTATCAAATAGAAATCATGTTCTTTTTATTTAAATCAGAAATATGCAAGCCAGGCCGCATTAAAATTTTTCTTAAATTGCTGGGCTTAAAATATTTTTCTAAAAATAACTAGGTTTAGCTGGGCTGTTATTAGCTATAAAAATTAATAATAATTTTTTTAAAAAACTGGGTTAGCCCTGAAAATATAAAATCTGGGACAGGCCATGCAAATGATACCTTTGCAGGTCTCTGTTTAAATAATCTTTAAATATCTTATTTCTAATAATGCTTTTCTTTATTTCATAATAAAATTAAATTAAAAAGTTAGTTTACAAAGTAAAATTATTTGAATAATAGCATTTCAAATGCATTTCTTTATTACATAAAAATAAAAAGTTACAGTTTATAAAGTAAAATTATTTGAATATTAGCATTTTAGATTACATCATAATCTCAAAATTAAATAAGTAACAAGAATAAGTACTTATCTGAATATTAAAAAGCATTATATCTTTTTCTAAAATAATCATTACCTAAAATTAGAATAGTTAAATATAGCATTTCTATTTATGGAGAATACAACTTAATTAAATTAGTAAAAAATATTTTAAATTATAAGATATAATGATGAAGTGGTATACATCAAAATTAAACATTTTTTTATTAACTTTATTTTATTTGTAAAAGTAGGCTGCCCAAAGCAGACTTCTATTTTTTATAAAATTTATAAATTTTAAATAAAGAAGGTTTTTAAAATATAAAAATAATTATTAGTTAATTTTATCAATAAATAATCAATTTTTAAATAATTTGGCCATAGCCATTTCATCGTATTTAAAATTGTTTCAAAACTGAATAACCTTCCAACAGGAGTTGATAAAGGCAGCAGAAAATCTTCATGAGCCTTAATTTTTAAGCCAGTCCCGCAGTAAAAAATGCCTGTAATCTCTTTTTTTAATCTCCGATCTTGTTATTAAAATAATATTTTTTATTTATTTCATATTAACCAATATTTTACAAGTTTATTAGGTAAAATACACCAAAATAAGATAAATTAAGAGCATACCAACGACATATAATAATACCTAGACTGAAGATTCATTCTTTAAAAGTGTACACATCAATGAAAAACAGCTGGGGAAGCCATTTTAGTTATTTGTATCATTAAAATTTTTAAAACGAAAGGCCAATTTATTCCTATGCCTAGCGTAAACTTTATTAAAGAATTTACCTAATAATAAGGAAGCAAGTTATCAAATTAATAGTAGTTTTTAACATGAGAATAATTACCATATGGATTACCAAAAAGGCAGGTTCAGCTGATTTGCATTCAATGAAGCTTTCAAATGCATTATTATGAATGCATCTTCAGTCTAGGTATTATTATATGTCATTGATTGACTTACAATTTTTGTAGATAATATTTTAATGCAATTTTTTCATTAACAGAATCATTTTATAATTCACTTATTTTGTTAATTAACTTTCATCTTTTATAAATGAAAATATTAAGCTTTCCAAAATTTTATTTAATTCATTTAAGCATTTTTTTCTATCAAATTTTTTTACACAATGAAAAAACCTTTTTTTTTCTTCGTTTTTTGAATTCTATTCTGGCATTTTGTCTGGATCTTTCGTTCATGCCATTTTCGGCCTTTAATATGACCCCGACTATAATTTTACCTATCCGATTGACTTAGTCAGTTTAAAAATATCGACTTATCATCTTTTCACCAAAGTCTTTTTTTTCAAAAAAAAAGTTATCCGTCAAAAATTGCTTTATCCGCGGATCCGTTGTCAGGTACGTTCAATTACCTTACGATGACGTAGACACAACGTTATTACAAGACGCTACTAGGAAAGAAGCCACTGCGACTCATAAATAAATTATATTTTTTAAAAAAAAATAGAAGTCTATTTCGGTCTTATTATATTAAATATGTATTATATTTCTTGTAATCAAATCACACGTTCCATTATATTGTTTTTTTAGAGGAGTTTTATTTTTGTATTTAACATTTGTAATTTGATAAAATATGTTGTACTTATTGATACCAAAAAAAAGTAAATAAAATTAACCTATACCAATTATTATTAGGCTAATGATCTACACCACTAGGGATCACTATATGGCAATTTGTAAAAAAAAGAATTTAATTCATTTTTAAAATATATTTGCCGATCCACAAATTTTTCACACATCTGAGATTGATTTTTGTTTACCAATACAATTCCATCTTTAAATCAATTTAAAAAAAGTTATTATATTTCACGAGTTATTAAGCGTATTTTCCAAGAGTTCGCATTCAAAATACGCGAAATTATGGTAGAATGCAGTGTTATTTTATTAAACGGTTAGTTTTAGCCCATTAACTGAGTTAACAAGTTTAGGCAAAATATTATTACCTAACCCTCGAAATTTAGCCAATAGATGTCCTTTTCTACCACCTTGTGTGCAAAAAAATATTTCCAAGCTTGGGTTATTACTTTTGGATAAAACCTTGAGTTAGGTAACAAAAAATAATATAAATTTTGAGCTACTCTATTTTTTCAAATATATTATAAGATTATGTATAAAAGATGAAATAATATTGTTCAGTCATATATGCACAAATGATGATAAACCAAAAATAATGAAATATTTGATCAGTTTTTTTTGAAAATTATCGGTAGGCAATATTTTCAAAGAAAATTCTAAATATCAGCGCCGATCCTATAATATATTGGCACAGTCCTATTCTTTTAGCTTTATCATAACCTCTTCCAAGCAGAAATAATATAGTTCCGTCTTGAATTGAACCAGGAATTTCTGTGTCTCAGTCAATATCCCAAAATATCTGAGTCACATCTACCAATCAAAAAACAATCATTTTTTAAAAAAATAACATTATCATCAGTGAGAAATTGGCAAATAAAGCGAAAGTAAATAAGTATTTGGCGCAATCTTTAAAATGAATGTATTATATCAAATGTAATAAAAATTAAAAAAGTCGATTATTCAATTAAAGTTATTTTAATATAAAATAATTAACAATAAAAGTTTATTTTAGGTTGCTCAATATAAAAGAATTAATAAAAAAAGGAAATTTAATTTTGGGTTACGCAATAAAAAAAGAAATGATAAAAAAAGCAAAAGTTAACGCCATCTACAGTTCGAAATTTGATTGGTATAATCATGTAGCAATCTGTTTTTGTGATGCTGACTCGCGTTGAGGATGTCGTTATTGCTTTAAATTTTATCGATTCTCTCTGGATTCCAAAGATTATCTCTAATAGTTGCCATTAAAATTATTATTATTGTGGTATTTTAAATAATATTGAGCCTTGAATAAAATCTTGGAAAATCATAAATGTAAGCACTATTCCCTCTATTAAACTATATTAGTCACGGTTTTCAGGGATCTAAACAAAAACGAATATCAGTTCAGGTTCGGATAAATAACGGTTCAAATTTCAAGTTAAAATAAAAATATCGGTTCGATTCGAACTTCTAAAAACCGGTTTGAACATTTTTGTATTCAAACCTACATTCGAATTATGTATAGGAAAGAATATTTTTTTAATTTTATCATTGAAATAAAAAACTTACATAAACAAACCTTCATTTTTATTAAGAGCATATTATAAAATAATATTTAATTTATAAATATAACAAATAAATATCAATGAAAAATTTTAATATGAACTCCTTATTTTACGTGGATAATCTTGTCTTATAAGATTGGAAAAGTAATATTTAAAAAAATCTTTTAAGAAGAAGATTTGAAAGAATAACATTAGTAATATGGTATTTTAAAAGTGCTTCTTTATTGAGTCATCATGAATAAATGGAAATTTGTTGATTGATATAAAAAATAATAATTGAAAGAGTTTTAATTCGGAGTAATTAAGGAAAAGGAAATAATATATACTCTAGCACTAACATATATATATATTGTAACCATAACCCTAAATGCTTATAAATTTCTAAAATTAAGATAAAATGCAGTAAAAAAAAAGCTAAGAATTTTATGAGATTATTTTTAAGAATAATTCCCTAAGGATGACCTAGTCTTAATAGGTGGAGACTTAAATGCGCTTGTGGGAAAAGCAAGAGACAGCTACAAAAGGCAACATGGTGGTTTTGGATACAGAGAAAGAAATAATGAAGGAATGTACTATTTGAGCAAGCCTTTGACCTTGCCTTAACCAAAACAAGGACAGTCATTTAATAACATTTGAAAGTGGTACAAAAAAACCCAGATAGATTACATGCTAATCTCTCTCAGAAGATAAAAAAATGTAATAGACTGCAAAATCATCCCAGGAGAAGATATTCTCGCGCAACACAAGTACTAGTCATGGATTTACACCTCACAAATAAATCTACTCAAAACATAAAATTTGAACCAATCATCAAATGGGGTAAATTAAAATCAATGACAAATGCCTTTGCAATCAATGCTAACATTGGAAAATTAGAACAAGTCAGTGAAAAAATGTGGACAGATCTTTCATCCAGATTATTAAACACTGCCAAATCGACACTTGACAAGAGTAGGCAACAAATCACACAAAGAACTATGGTGGTGGAATGAAGATTTATAAGCCACTATACAGGAGAAGCGCTATATGTAATATGGTACAAATCCAAAAACTCATATGACAGGACAAAATACAAAAAATCCAAGAGAATAGCTACAAAGGCGGTGGCTAGGATAAACTCTATGGAATACGATGACATGTAGGAAGAATTAACCAAAGAAGGCAAAATAAAATTTAGATATTAGCCAAACATTGAGAAAAGAATTCTAGGGATATAAACGAGCTCCGAAAGTAATAAAAAATAAAGATGCGAAATTGATAATAAAGGAAAATAAAATAATGAATAGATGGAAAGAATATTTTCAGGAGCTTCTCAACTTTAATCCCACATACTACATCTAGATGAACTGTCCCCATGTCAAAACCTTATACAACCAATAACAGAACAAGAAATAATCACATGCCTCAAGCATAGAAAAACAACAAAGCTAGGGGTCTAGATGATATTCCAATAGAAAGAGTTAAAGCACTAAGAGATGATGGAATACATCTCCTCACAAACTGTACAATAAAATACTGGGAAATGAAAAGATTTCTCAAAAATCGAGGCATATCTAATTCCTATCTTTAAAAATAAAGGGGATTCACAAAATCAAAATTACATGGGAATAAAACTAATGTCACATTGTCTTAAACTATACGAAAAAATAATAGAAAAAAAATTAAGAGACATAATCGAAATAGGAGAAACTCAATTTGGTTTTAAACCTGGAAGATCAACACTGATGCTTAGGCAAATGAGTGAAAAATACAGGTAAATAAACAAAAATATACACATGGTCTTTCTCGATCTAGAAAAGGCCTTCTATAGAATCCCAAGAAAACTAATCTGGTGGGCGCTACGCCACAAAAAGGTTTCCTATATATTGTATAATGTTTATAATGCAACTCCAAACCAAATTTATTGTCCTTAATTTTATTCATTTATTGTAATATCACGTCTTTTTGAAAATATATTTAAAAACTTCCATATCTGTCAATTACAAATCGACGTAATTATAATGAAGTCAATTTAGAAAAATTGAATGTATAAGGAGATATCAAAATTTTATTATCGTTAAAACTTTATGTTAAAGACAAAATCCCTTTTGCTATGATTACAATGACTATTCCTTAAGACAAAGAGTTTTAGATTACAAGCTCTGGTTTATCTCAACAAAACTCTAAAATGATCTTTATTTTGCTTATAAGAGTCAATAGTTATCACCTGAAAAAATTATTAAACATGACTTTCTAATTTCTATTTTATTATGTAAATCCAGTTTTAAGTAAGAGATACATGCACCCAAACTTTCCCTATCATAAATATATTATAATGCTTATAAAAAACTTGTTGGGTAACTGAAATATCAGAAACATTTAATTGATTTAATAATAAACCTTTCCTGCAATTAAAATGAATATAACATGTAAAAATCAATTTAAAAAAAAATGATACCCTTATAATAACCATTAAAATTATTTATAATATAGTTAATAAAATTTTTAATTAATTAATATTATAAATATGATAAATAGAAATGTTTCGTAACATTTAAAGTAGAAGAAGTAGTTACATTAATGATTTGTTCTTCGTTCTCTAATAATATACTTCCCACCTCACACATTATGCTATAAATTATATAGTCATTCTGTATAATATTATAGATAGTGTTATTGTAATAAATTTTCAGTGTCAAAGATGCATTGTTTTGTTCAATGATTGCCTTAAATAATTGTTTATTTGATATAAATAGTATAATGAAGAAGGAAAAATAATAGAAAACTGTGAATCTCTTAATATCAGAAAAATGGAATTTGATTTCTAATAATAGTGAATATTGTATAAAAAATAATTAATAATGCATTCCCTCATTACATATTGCACTTGAATTTGAAATTCTGAACTATTATTGATGCCGATCAAAACTATAGTGCAAAGAGAAGATATATTGGAATTTTTATGTATTATCATCTAATTTTATTTAATTAAATAAATTGTGTGAAATATACATAACATAAATATATATATACTAAATGAAACCTATTAATTATTTTTAGAAGATGAATTATATACTTTAAAATACAATAGGATATTAAAAATAACTTCATTTTTAAAATATTGCAAGTTACGTTATCTCCTTTTATAAATTTAAAATTTCATTTTTTTTTGAATTTTTATATTGCGTCAATTTGAAAAAACTTTAATAATATGAGCGATCCTTATTAAGCCAAAAGATGTTTATAAAATATTATCCATTCGTCAGTAAAGATGCTAAATTAAATATGTATATTTTATCAATTTATAGGTGGTAACTCAGCCTATATTTATTATAAATTGATTAATTAATGTCTCCAAAAGAGATCTTGAATTGCTATTAATCAGTAAACATATCTATTAAAATAGAGTTTTAACAATATATTATAAATGGTTAATATTACAGTCATATTTTGTGAAATATAAAAGTCTTCCCAATATTTAAATGCATTTTTCATATCTTCAAGCGGTATCTCGAATATGTTTAAATTATAAGTAAGTCCCACAATGTAATATTAAATCATGAAAGTGTATATTAAATCAATGATGTGAAAGTGAGGATATAATAAATTACTAAAGGGATACAACGGCATATTTCTATTATATATTTTTTGCTTTAATTTTTTTTCATATATATTTTAGATCTAGCTTATAAAGATCGTCTCATTTCCTTTGGAGATAACCACACGTAATGAGAAAGACTTGGTTTATCTATATAAATTGCTTTTGAATAAAAATTTAATTATTACAATATGTAAAATCAAAGTTGGGGAGACTACGGCCTATGTATTATGATATTACATAATAATAAAAAAAAATGAAATTAAAATAATTTATGTTGTTATCTATACAATTTTGCAGGATGGGATTTGAATTGGAATTGAATTAAGATTATTGTTCAATATCTTGAATAATATGGATGTTAATTTTGAGAATGGGTACCTCAAAGAACCTTTAAGAATTATATATGATTCGTGGAATTCATGAATTTAAGTGATCTCCGGTATGGTTGTATATGGATACAAATCGATTACTGTATGTTAAATTCGAATCGATCTTCTTCGGCTAAGTTATCTTTTATTAATTCAGGATTCGTATACAGAACTAAGCATTATTAAATTAGAAGTTTAATTAAAGAAGAAATTTAACGATTATTTTTATACCTTTAAAATATATGTTTAATTAGAGATATAGAGAATTTTATTCTTTTAACTTTATTTATTCACCTGTATTTCATAATTTCATATAAAAAAAAATTAATTATATTTTCAACTGTAAAAACCAATTTCACAGATTTTAAACGCCTAAATCAATATTTTAGCCATCTCGAAATTTCTCTACATGATAGCAGATAGGAACAAAATCTCATTTCGTTATATAAATCGTTTTTTTAAATAAATTGGCTATAAGGTTTAAATAATATTATACTTTCATGCAAAAAAAATTATATTTTAATTTATATTAACCTAAATATTACTAAATATGATTTTTTTATTATCGTAGCGTTAAATGCCTTAGTATTTCAAATCGTTTAAGTATTCTTTGTGAAATAGATGTCTTTGGTGACATCTCCCAAATAACTAGACCGTCAACCATATTCAACGAAGCGTCCGATCGATATCTTTTTTACAATAAAATAAATCTTATGTACATTCATAATATATACATTTCCTTTTTGTAATATAATATAAATAGCCACTTTGTATATTTTTTTTCGAAAATATTACTTTCAAAATCTGATTTAAACTTTTAATTTTTTTAGATTAATAAAGGAGGATGGGAAGGAAATGCTATGGTTATTTGGTGTAATTTTGATCAGAAGCTTAATATGTCCGAAAATTATTGTCGTACAAAATAGCACGTAATACACCAAACCCTTACCTATAATTTACATTCAGAAATCTTTTAATACATAAAATTTTATTCAAAATCATCAAGTAAAATAATATAAAAATGAAATCTTTATTAAAATTAAATTTTAAAATTTATAAAAAAAACTATATATTTTATGTAATTTAATTTCACCATTGTAGATAATTTATAATATTTAAATGAATTCTGTATGGAATTTATTATGATATACAATATATGAAAAATGCAATTAAATTGCCTTAATTTTACTAAATCGTAGGTTATTATTATAGAATACACTCAGTATTATATTTTTAAACACAAGACCTAAAAGCTTCTCTAAGTTTTAAAAAAGAACTTTAACTTTCATAAAAAGAGTATTAGTATTTTATCATTTTAAAATTGTTAATATCATGATAAAGCCTAATTTCTATATATTCCTGAAAAAAACTAAATTTATCATTAAAAAAAATAATAGATGAGGGAATTAGAATAATTTATGGCGCAAATATATAAATTATAAAATGCTCTAAATTTTAATTTATGTAAATATTACTGGTGTTTTAAAATTAACCCATCATGAAAATATATTTTTACAATTATAATGTTAATAAAAAATTAATATGGTTAGAAAAATTATATATATGTAAATTAAACTATACTCAGTAGAATTGAAGTGCAAGTTAAAGTTGTAAACCATTGGATATGCCATTTGACAGAAGTCTAATAAAATATGATATAAGAATTTTTAAACATTATTAAACTTAAATCATTTAACCTGTAGAAAATTTTATCTGTACCATATAAATTATCCACATTATAAGCATCTTGTATATAAATTTTGTTTTAAAATCACAAAATATTTTAAAATATTATTACAGATTATTGAATATTTTTTTAAATATTAATTTTAGCTAATGTTTAATAAATTGCTTAAAGAAATTAATTTTTTTAAAAACAGTACAATTTAAATAGTACATTCACTTTAACTAAACGAAATTGTTTATAATAGCAAAATATATATTTATTTAGTATGTTTGTATTTACCTTTATTTATATTATAATAATAATTAATTAAATAAAATTTATAGAAAAAAGCTTTAAAAATTTATTGAAAAATTGGTTGATGGTCTGCTATGAAATTCCCAAATTTTATCAAAAGTATTTAATATTTTTTTAAATTTTATTCTAAATTTAAGAAAATCGCCGCTGATCGCAATAACCTATAATCAATTTTCTAAGATATACTTCCTCTCTTATTTCTTATATTTCTTAACTAAAGCAAAAAAATAATGAATTAAAATAAAATCATTAATAGAGACCTACAGCATGCAAGCCCTAAAATGCAAACGTCAATGAAATTAAACTACTTCATAATATTGAATTATCTCATATCATTCCACTTATTTACTTTTATGAAATTACATAAAAATATATATTTTTTAAAAAATTATAATTATTCTAAATAATATTAAATTTAAATGAGCTAGACTCGGAGAATGACGAGCCTACCGTAACGAGCTTGACTTGGTTCCGGGTTGGATTCAAAAAATTAAAAAATGATAAAATGTGAGAATTTTGTTTGTATTTTTAATGAATATTTAAACCAAATATTTAAAAAAATTAACAAATAAAATAATTTTATCAAAATTTGAATTAATATCTTATATATGAGTTTAACAGCATAAAAATTAATGCATCTACTTTAAAAAGCTTATTTAAGCATACAATTAATATTTATTAATATATATTGTTCATTCTAGATTTTTATGGTCATAATTTAAGTTTTAATAAATAAAATATAGCGTTATCTTATATGGCTGGAACTGCTTACCACTTGAGAAAGTTACAGCTTCAGGCTGGGTTTTCTTTATTTCTTTCAATATAAAATATATATAACCTATCTTAAAATAATCTACCTTGGTCTAAAATATCAAATAGAAAGGCAAACATATATTATTATTAATTTTCTGAAAAAAAAATATGTCATATATTAATATTTTGAAAGCTATAAGATTGAAAAAAAATTAAGGTATGCAAAATAAATAATTCCCAAGTAAAATAATAACTTGATTAGCTCTATTTTGTTAGATAAACTCTTGATTATATATACCATATTTTATTTAATTTGAATCAAATAAAATTAATTCATAATCATTCATATTCAATAGGATTGCCAATTTAAAATATATAGGCGAAAAAATCTTTTGCCAAAATTTAAATAATTTTGACCAGCTGATTTTTCTTTTACTTATGCCTTGTTCTGATATTTTTATCCGGACACTAATGAAAGTTACTCAGAGGGGTTAAGTGTTAAAAAATCTAATGTACGAAAGTAATTATCCACAATAGTAGAAAAATGTTTGAAATAAATTTTTTAAACAAAAATAATAAATCTTTAGATTAAATAAATTTCACTTAGACTATTTAAAATTAAAATATTTGTTTTAAAACCATTTAATATTCATAATATAATAATAATCAAAGTTTAATTTTCAACGTTTAGTATGTTTTTTGTTAATTGGGTTGTTTATTCAAATTTGTGAAATAATTTATTGAGTATTAATTTAAATGTTTTGTTACATATTGTGTTGTTTATTCAAATTTGTGAAATAATTTATTGAGTATTAATTTAAATGTTTTGTTACATATACCAGTTGATTGAAATGTTTTAGTATATATATACTAGTTGATTATTGTACATTTGAATATATTATTATTATTATTTTTTTTTTTTTTAAAAGTAGAAATAAAATTTAATATTAAAACTAAAACTTAACTTGTTTTTTTTAATGGTTTTCTTCATAATGCCCCGGCACGTTTTTTTAAAAAAAGGAGATAAAATATATAAAATTTGCCTTAAAATTTAAAAAAGTAAAAAAGAAAATTAATTAAAGCATAAGATTTTTTTTTGATTTGCTTTGACGATATAAAATTTAAAGATATAGAATTATTTAATTCCGTTTGACGATGAACATAATTTTTTTTCCGATATGAAATTCATAACTTAAAACATATAGCATTTTCTTAAAATAAATTTTTTATTATGGACAATAAACTTAATGCTAATTATGGACAATGCCCCGGCTCTAGGTGGTGGACATGAGATGGCTACCTAACCTATCGAGATTATGAGATGACTACCTAAATTATCGAGATGACTACCTATTGAGATGACTACCTATCGAAATGACTACCTATTGAAATGACTACCTATTGAGATGACTACCTATTGAGATGACTACCTATCGAAATGACTACCTATTGAAATGACTACCTATTGAGATGACTACCTATTGAGATGACTACCTAAGCTATTGATGAATCTATTGAGTTGACTACCTAATCTATTGATGAATCTATTGAGATGACTACCTAATCTATTGAGATGACTACCTATTGAACCTAATCTATTTATGTGACTGCCTATTTATTGAGATGACAATCTATTGAGATGACCAAGAATCATACCTTAGTACGTTCTTTCATGCAAAATGCTTCTTTCTTCATGGTGTCCTGGCTCTGGATGTTGAACTGGAATATGATAACCAGCACCTAACCTAAGGTGACAACCTAGAAAGAACCAATATGGGAGTTGGACGTTAGGTTATGAATTCTATATTTGAGACCAATGATGGTTACTTATTATTCTAATCCACGTAAGAAGAAAGTTATTATAAATTAAAATTTTATGCCAAGATAAAGGCATGTTGTAAATTTTCTTATTAAAATAACTTAAATGTAAATCAATAATGGACATATTTGAACACATAAAAAGCCTTAAAAAAATTATTTACTTAATAAATATGAATTTTTAGATATAATTAAAAATAAACCATTAAAAATCCTAAACAAGAAGATAAAACTTTAATTTTGAATATATTAAAATGTAATTAAAACATGAATTAAAAGGTTGAAATCACATGTTTGATTTAAATAACCTTTATAAGTAATACTTAATATGATAAAAATGTTTTTGAAATAAAGCTTTTGAAGACAAATTATGTAACATCTTTATTTTAGATAAGTATTTAAAAGATGTGATGAGATCATTTTCTAAAAATTATCTTATGAAGTATTATTTTTTTTTAAAAAAAGCACTTGAATTAAAACTAGGGTGTGAAATTTAAATTTTTTTTTAAAAGAGAGGGAAATATGAATAGTATTTTATTTGCATATCTTAACCTCAGGATTGAAAATATTAATTTATAAATATAAATAAATTTAACATTAAAACGCGAAAGTCTAAAACGCGAAAAAATAAATTGGAGACTAAAACGCAAAAAAATTAATTAACACTAAAACGCAAAATTTTCAAAAAAAAACGCGAAATATTATATAATAAATTTTTTTTTGATTTATCATTCTTATGGAATTCCACATATTTATATAATTCATTCTTACGGAATTCAACATATTCATCATTCCATATTCTAAAAATTTTATTCCAAATTCTTGTTTATTTTATTCCGTATATTCAAATTTTATCAATTATTCCTTATAATAATGATGACGTACAGCAACTTTTCTAACCGACGAAAACGTATGGACTCACACAACTCAAACAGACTTATGCGCCCACCGAGCAGCAACTTAATGCTTTGTCGAGGAGGGGAATGTTGATTGGGTTGTTTATTCAAATTTGTGAAATAATTTATTGAGTATTAATTTAAATGTTTTGTTACATATTGTGTTGTTTATTCAAATTTGTGAAATAATTTATTGAGCATTAATTTAAATGTTTTGTTACATACACCAGTTGATTGAAATGTTTTAGTATATATATACTAGTTGAATATTGTACATTTGAATATATTATTATTATTATTTTATTTTTTAAAAGTAGAAATAAAATTTAATATAAAACATAAAATATAACTTGTTTTTTTGAATGGTTTTCTTCATTTTTATAAAAAATGGTATTAACAAATATTTTTATTTAAAAATATTTGTTTTAATGTAATTCTTCTAATCCTTTTTTGTTTAAAAGATTTGTTTTTAACATTTTTCTACTATTGTGGAATATTAATTTAGTACATTAGATTTTATGACCCTGAGTATACCTTCTCTGTCAGTAGTCCCTACAAAAGTACCCAGAACAAGGCATAAGTAAAAAAAATTCCCCGGAAATTTTTTAAAATTTGTTATTTTTTGGCCTTTACATTATAAAAAAATTTGCAGTCCAATTCTGAATAATTATTAATTAATTTATTTGATTCTAGAATAATTAAATAAAAATGGCATATTTAATCGAGAATTTATCCAATAGAGTATAGCTAGTAATGTTATCATTTTATTTAGGAATTATTTATATTACCTTAATTTCTTAAAATTAATAATAATATGCCCTTTATTTGATGTTTTAGAACGAATAATTCAAGATTGGATATATATACTAAATATTGGAAGATATAAAGAAAGCCTAACCTGAAGCTGCTAAATTTTCTCAAGTGATCTTAGCAGTTCCAGCCACATAGGTGTAGAAGGAGTTATTTCTTTATGTGAAATTTATATTTTGAACATTAAGATCTAGAATGAATAATATTTATTAGATAATACATTAATTATATGTATGACTAAGCTTTTTAAAATATATGTACTTTTTTATACTCTTATTAATTATATATGAAGAAAATAATTTAGATTTTGAAACAATTATTTTATTTGCCAATTTATAACTTAAAATTTTTTGAATCGAACCCTTTTCCAAATATTTTTTTTCTTGGATTTATAAAATATTGTAATCAAGTTATGAACTAAAATTTAATCAATATTTTTAAAGTTTTAATTTTGACGTTTGCCCTTTTAGGGCTTGTTTGCTCCAAGGTTTCCCCTAATGTTTATTTTTTTGTTTTAGATTAAAGAGAGAAGATAATTTCATTGAAAATTGATTATAAAGTGATTATCTTAAAAATTTAAAATCAAAAAAAATATAAGATACTTTTGAATATTTAAAATGAAAAATTCAATAATTTATTTTTGGGAATTTCTAAGCAGCCCATCTCTTATTTCTTGGATAAATTTTTAAAACCTTTTTTTTTATATATAAATTAAATTAAAAATGTTAAATAAGACGTATTTTAATAAAATATAAACTTTGTTATAATAATAAACAAATTTCATTTAGTTAAAGTGAATGTACTATTTAAATTGTTCTGTTTACAAAAAATAATTTCTCTACGCATTATTGAACTGTAAAATTAATATTAAAAAAAATTCATTAATCTGTAATAATATTTTTGTGATTTTTAAAAAAAATTTATATATAAGATGCTCATAATGTGGATAATTTCTATGGTACAGATAACATTTTCTACAGGTTATATGATTTAAATAATAATTATTTAAATATACATATATCATTTTATAGTAAACTTCTGTCAACTAGCATATCCAAAAGTTTACGACTTTAATATACACTTCAATTCTACTGAGTATAGTTTAATTTACATATAAATATATTTGTAACCATAATTAATTTTTTTTTATCATTATAATTGTAACATTATATTTTGATAATGTTGAGATATTTTGCTAGCTAATTTTTTTATAAATAATTAAAATTAGGAATTTGATTAGACTTTACTATTAACTTTCATGATTTACTATTTGCTTTATAAAGTTTTCGATATTAGAGCATTAACTAAAATAATTAAAAAGAGAACGGCATCATTAGAAAAAATAATAAATAAAAAATTATATTATATATCTTAGAATAGTTGGTATAGGGACTTGTTAGTTATTGGATTTAATTAGTTTTTTTCAGGAAAATATATCGAAATTGCGATATTAGGTTTATCATATTATTAACAGTTTTGAAATGATAAAATAGTATTACAATTAAAACCCTCTTTTAATATTTAGACAAGCTTATAATTATATGTCGAGTGTTTCAAAATTTAATATTGAAGGTATTTTATATAAAAACTTAAGATAGTAAAATCAAGGAAAAAGAAACAAAATTCATTTACAATGTCATATATTAATCATCTATTAATAATAAAATTATAAAATTTTTATAGATTTTAAAATTTATATATAATGATCAAAAGGTGTCATTTTTATAATACTTTTTATGTAATAAATATATTAATCTATAGAAAATTACTAAGTTTGTAGTTTATCCAGGCTAACTGATTTTTATTAAAAGCGATTATAAATAAAATTTTAAATAATAAAAGATATCTGAATATATATTATAGGTAAGGGTTTGATGTATTTCATTATTTTGTATGACAATTATTTTTGGACATATAAGCTACTAATCAAAATTACACCAAATAACCTTTGTATTCTCATACTCCTTGTAAAAATCATAAAAAAATTTAAAATTTAAATCAGAATTTGAAAGTTCTCTATATTTTCAAATAAAAAATACTAAACGGCTTACTAATTTTAAGTGTAATTAGAATATTTACAAAATAAAATTCATATATTACGAATTTACATAAGAATATTATGAAAAAAATAAAGATATCGAACTGATGCATCTATGAATATGGTTATAGTTATTTGGGAGATACCACAAAGGCTATCTAATAATCTGTCATATTTTTATTACAGTTATTTCCTTGATAAAGAATACATAAACGATTTGAAATTAATAACTAAGGCATAGCGCTACGGTAATATAAATTATATTTATATGTAGTATTTTGTTTAATGAAAATTAACTTTTTTTTACATGAAAATATAATGTTATATAAAATCTTTATTTAGCCGATTTATTAAAAAAACGTTTAAATAAATATCACCTATGAAATGAGATTTTGCAAAAAATGGCCTTAATCTATCTGCTATCATTTAGAAAAATCTCGAGATGGCTAAAATATTGATTTAGCCATTTTTAAAAATCGGTGTAATATTTACTAGTTGAAAGTATTAATTAACGTTTACATATAAAATGATAAATTTAACGTTTACATATAAAATGATGAATTTAAAGTGAGAATAAACTTTTATCTAATTAAACAATAATTGTTTACAGGGTAAAATTCTCTATATCTCTAATTAAACTTCTAAATTAATCATGTTTAGTTCTATATAGATACGAATCCTGAATTATTAAAATATATCCTGGCCGAAGAAGATATCAATTCGAATTCAACATACGGGATGCAATACCCAAGAAACTCATATTTATTTAAAAGATTATAGATATATTACTAACCAAACAGCCACAATGGTAAAAATGTTTATCCCTTCTATAGTCGAATATATTTTTTTTAAATTCTTTATTTTTAAAGTTGCGATTTATACAACCATACCAAGGATTACTTGAAGTTCATGAATTCCATGAATCATATATAATTCTTAAAGGTTCGCTGAGAAACCCATTCTCAAAATTATTATCCATATTATTCAAATATAGTTCAATTTTATATTCAAGACCCAAAGTTAATGTCATCCTGCAAAATTGTCAATAACAACAGTAAAATTATTATAATTCCATTTTATTCTATTATTATGTGTTACTATCCTACATAGCCCTTGGTATAGCCAACTATGAATCTAGATTTGAAAAAAGTAAATTGAATTTTTTTTAGTCATTCATAATAATTAAATTGTCATTCAAAGCAATTTATATAGACCAACAATGTCTTCCTCATTACATGTCATTTGAAGGAATTTACAATTTAGTTATCTCAGATGGAAATGCGTCAATCTTTATAAAGTTGAATATAAATATAAAATTGATAAAAATTAAATTAAAAAATTATATTAGAAATCTGCCTTTGTATCCCTTTAGTAATTTAGCATTTCCCCACTTGCATTTCATTGATTTAATATATAAATCCGCGATACAATATTACAATGATGGGTATATTTACAATTTAAACATATTTCAGACACCCCTTGAAGACATGAAAAATGCGTTAAAATATTGGGAAGATTTTTATATTTCCGAATATTACGGTAAACCACTTTTTAGTAGATTCATAAAAATTCTATTTTTAATCTTACAAGGTGGTTAAGATAAGTTTATTTGTAATCAGTAATTCAGGATATCTTTGAAGAGTCATAAATTGTTCAATCCTTATTAGTTATAGGACGGGTAACCACCTAAAAATCAATCAAATTTATATCTTTAGTAGTAGAATTTTTACAAACTAATGGATAATTAAATTTCTTTACATCTTTTGAGCTTAATAAGGCAATCGCTCATATTCCCTTTATTAAAGATTTTGCAAATTAACGCAATTTAAAAATTCAAAAAAAAATAAAGTTTTAAATTTTTAAAAGGAGATAACCTAACTTGCAATAAGCTTTTTGAAAATGAAGTTATTTTTAATATCTTATTGCATTTTTAAGTATATTACCTCATTTTCTAAAAATATTTAATAAGTATAGTAAGTAAATAAATATATATACTCAATTATGCATATATCACAAATTTCTTTTAATAAAAATAAAATAAGATGATAATACACGTAAACTCTAATATATCTGCTCTTTGCAATATAGTGTTAATCTGCATCAATGATGGTTCAGAATTTCGAATTCACCTAGGAATGAATAAATATGTAATGAGGAAATGTATTATTACTTACTATTTATTCAATAGATATTATTATTATAAATCAAAAACCCTATTTTTCTATTGTTAACTTGCTAATTATCTTATTTCTATATTACTATTATATAAACCATTATTTAAGGCAATCGTTGAACAAAACAATAAATATTTGACCCTGAAAATTTATTACAATGAATTTGTCGAAAATATTATACATCATGATTGTATAATTTATAGCATAATGTGTTATCGGAATTTTTTGCAGACAGAAGATCAAATTATAAATGTAACTACTCCTTCTACTTGGAATGTTACGAAAAATTTCTACTTATCATATTTAAAATATTAATTGATTAAAGGATTGCTTAAAAATTAATAATTTCATTAATTATATTATAAATAACTTTTAATGGTTATTAAGGGTATCATTTTATTTAAATAGATTTTTACTATATATAAATTTTAATAAAATATTTGCAGGAAAGACTGGGAATATAATTAAATTAATTTTTTATTAAATAAAAAAATTGAGATTAAATATCAAATAAATTATGATTCTAATTTTACTTAATTTTAATGGAGAAAAAAAAATATATTAGCTTATTACAAAACTCATATTATATTTTTCAATTTTAAAGTTTAACAAATTTATATCCATAAGAGGCCGTTAAATAGACAAATATAAAAATATTATTTTTGGAAACCAGAATAATTATTAATTAGTTCTTGTTTTTTTATTTAAGTGAAAATACATGTGATAAACCTAAAAATTATAAAAGATAGGTTTCTTTGATATTTAATTTATGATATAGAAAACTTGTAAGGCACATTTTGCTGGCGTTATTGATCAAAATCTATTTCATTTTTGGTTTATATGTGTACATTTAGGTGTAAACATTATCCTAAAAATATTTTGAAAATATTATGATTTGACCGAATGTCGAGCTCAAAGACGACCAAGATTAAATCAAAAAAATATTTGATAATAAAATAATCTATATTTCATGATCATTTATCATTTGTTATGAAAATATACTAATTAAGGTATTTTTTTTGCAAACATTTTTTAGGTTTTAATTGAAAATGAACGGTCTACAAAAAATTGACTTCCACCAATTATTAAATAAGATTTAATTTTTTTAATAAATTTATTAATATTGTTATATTTTAGATTTTTTTTAAAAAATTGAACAGAGTCTTACATATTCTTAGGTTAAGGTTTGTTCACGATTCTGAAAATTTACTAATTTAATTTATAAATTTTTTTTTTCCGGTCATGGGTTACTTTATTTGAGTATTTACTGATATGATATGATGTCAAAATGTATAAGCAAATAATTAATTTATTAAAAAGGTAAAATAAATAAAGGTTAGAAATAGAATTTTTGGGAAAGGATAGGGGATAAAAAATGGAAGCTTGGAAAATGGAAGGTTATTCAATGGAAGAGATGAAGCTTAAAAAAAATTAAATTAGTATTATATCATATATTTTTTTATAAATAATTTATCTTATCAGACATAATAATGTCCAGTAATTTAACAACAAATAGTCTTCTTAGGAAAATGCTTTCATGTTTTATTGCATTTTCTATTCAATAATATATATTATTTTCTACACCTTTTGCAGTTTTTTTAGATATTTTTTATTCCAGTTTTTTACCGAAATAATACTATTTAATCTTGGTAATTGTTGGTGCAAACGGGGAGGGAATAAAACTATAAAAGATAATTAAAATATCTCTAGATTATAAATCATGACTTGACGAGTCAGGAAATTCAATATAAGATATCGATAACGATATCAAATAGAAGCTATTCATTTAGAGTGAAATAATTATATTCAGTATTGGTTTAATAGTTTGTGCTTTGTCTGGAAAGGGGGTATATGGGGTTAGATAATGATAATTAATTATGTCATCAAATATAAGATAATTAAGATATTTTTGCTGATATAATACTATTCCCTCTTGGTTCTAATATGTTAGAGTTGGTCTAAGTGGTGGGGAAGGGGGGGTTATATAAATCTTAGTTTTTTATGCATTATTAATTTTAAAATTTAATTTAGTAAATGAGCTTTTAGGACATAACAATGATAGTTATAAAATTTTAAAAATTTCTCTTTACCTTGATTACATTTAGAAAATGAATCAGATAAAAGTAGCATAACTGGCTATAATTTAGTTTTTTTCAATTATTTTAAAAGAATTTTGTTTAATAAAACAAATTTAATATTAATAACATAATCATATATTTTATTCAAAAGATTATCGAAACAGATAACACATGGAATCTTTTGATTGTCAATATACTAATATTATATTAATTGGCTTTATCATCTTATTTAAGAACTTGATTATAAATAAAATATTATATTAAAGAATATGTGCATTCTAATCATCTATTTAATAATATTTTTAAAATTGGGATTTTAATTTGCCTATAAACTTTTAAACCTTAATAATTTAATTATATTTTTTTGGTTACGTTTATCCATGAAGGTGGGGTTTAATCCCATTATATCTGGGCTTGGCTGGACTTCATTAAAAATTATATGTTTTTAATTTTTCCTACCTTATATCATCCGTTAAAGTTGACTAAAACAATTATTAGTACTAATTATATATGCCAGTGTTTTGTGCTTTATGTCTGAATTTAGCCAGTATAATAGCCTGTTATTAGTAAGAATATTTTAGCAAACCCTTACCATTAAAAAGCCACTAAAGGCATTATTCAGAAAGTTTTATTAATGTTAGTGCTCAATTGTAAATTAGTTTAATCGGTTTGGTAGAATATCAAGAAATATAAAAAAAATTAATATAAAAATGTTTATAGTGTATGTTAGTATTTAGTCCTTGACTAGTAGTACCTTTAATTTCCTCAATAAAATTGTAAAAATTAAGTATACAATAAAAAACTCTACCAGTACAACGATTTAATAACTCACACAATTTACCAACACAACTCTAAAACTAAAATTAATATTAACTAAAAATTTTATTCTCTAATATATCTACAAAATAAAAACAAAAAGTCATTATAATTATAAAATCTCATTTATTTTAGTTAGGAGAAATCAGAGTTCATTACATGATATATAAAATCAGGCGACTATTTAATATGATAAATAATAAACAAAATCATTTTAAAAATAAATAAAAATAATATAATTTGACAAATATGACAAAATATAGTACCAAAGAAACTGAGTTAGTTAGCCCAAGATTTAAAAAAAATCTTAAATCATACCAAATTATAAAATAGGGTTTTATTAGATTATTTTATTTTTTTATTCTGTGTAACAGATTTTTTAAAGGGAAAAGAATAAAAAAAGGTCAATTGTCATCATGCCAGAATGGAGAATAGAGAATAATAACTCTTGTTTTAGTTAATAAGTGTTTTATTTATAAATATTTCAATTTCGCCAGCCACAATAATAAAGTTACAATGGACCAAATTAAACTATGATATTAAGCCTTAATCTTTAAGTCATAAAAGGATATGGAATATATCTAATAATTATGTCATAGGTGGTATTTCATATTTTTTAGTGCTTCAACCAGGCAGATAGTTTAAACATTATTAGCAAAATGTAAATAAATTAAAGAAATTATCAAGATGATGTTGGAAAGAAAATTTAGGAGTAAACAATACGTAAGGCATGATTAATACAGACAAATTCATGATATCGAATTTTAAATTACTATTCAAAAAATCTATTGCGTCAAAATACATGAATTTTATGATTCTAAGATCTTATAAATACTTGTTTTATCAATTGATTTAATAGATATTTAAAAATATTTTTTTAAATTCCTTCCCCCTTGTTTAACGCCACTGGTATCGTATTGGTCTTAAATATATTTATACTAAATGCCTTATTGTGGAAATTATGAAAAGAATAAAGCTATTTTGAGACAGCAATTTTTATCAAAGCAATTTTTTTAAACATATTTCCAGTTGATTTTTATTTTATTTTCAAATCTAAACATAGGATAATATTTGGTTTAATTAAATTTTTTGTCATAACATAAAATTGCCATTATTTATTCTTTAGAAAAAAATCAAACTCTTTGTTTATTAAAAACCATTATATGGCGCATGAGAGAGACTAGCAAGATAAGGATTTTTTAAATATTTTGTTATGCAAAAAAATTATTTAAACAAGTTTTTAACTTTTGTTTGTTAAATATAAATGAGTTAGAAATATAAATAGAAAATGGCTTTGGAACGGTATTAAGAATTGTATTTATATAAAATCTCAAATTTGAATGGATAATTTTTTTATCGAATAAAATTTGTAAAAGAAACATTTTCTTAAGAAAGAAAGATAGTTTTATAATTTCCAAGTTTAAATAACGATGTGTATAGGAATTTTAGCTCAGAATTAAGAATATCAGTAGTGTTTTATTTTGGATAAATTATAAGTAAAACAAGTGAGTAATAAAAATATATAATTATATCGACAAATATAATTATACGTTTTCTTAACAAGAAAAAAATAATTATCTATATTGTATAAAACCGTAGAACAGTAAAAAAAACATTTATATAATGCTAATATAGGCAGCGGGTAAAACAGGAAGTTTTTATAATTTATCATTGAATAATTAAAATTATAATAGAAAATAATTATAAAAATCTAAAACGTTTATAATTTTACAAGTAGAAAATGTAGTCACATTTATCATTTTATCTTCATCACCTGACAAATTGATTCTCAATTGACACCCTATGCTATATACTATAAAATTATATTTCAAAATATTATCGTTAGTGTCATTTTGATGATTTTTTTATGTTAAGCGTTGCATTGTTTTGTTCGATGATCACCTTAAATATATAACAGTAAAGATAAAAGTTATATGATTTAGTGATGATTTAACAGTGGATATTTTAATATTAATATATATTATACAATACATAATATATTATTCTACATGTTGATTCCTTTCTAGGTTAATTTTATATTTTAGACCATTATTGATGCCAAAAAGTCGAATAGTGCAAAGTGCAGATTTATTGGGGTTTACGTCTATTGTCATCTTATTTTATATTTTATCAAAAACATTTTGGTATTCGGATGTAAAAATTTTAGACCTAATTCCTTTACGAGTTCTAATATAAAAAATATGAATGCCTTATTCGACTCAAAAAATGAATGTAAACATTAATTTTTAATTACTAGTTGTGGATAAAAGGAATAAATTACATGGAAGCCCTTAAAAAAATTAAGAAAGAAATGTGTATTTTTGTGACTATTTTTGGGGAATAAATTGAAATGTAACTTGCTAGTTTCTAATAAAGATAGATGGGTCATATCATGATATAAAAAATAAATGTATGTTTAAATTAGTTAAATCTTAAATATAATTTTTGCCCATATTTATTAATTATGAGACCTTAGTATTTTGTTCGATAGAGAAATTTCCCCAATAATTTAACGCCAGCATCATATCTTTAAATGGTATATCGAACATGGTCAAATTGTAAGTATGCGGACCATAATAGTGTTGAATAACAGATGTATATATTATATCTATGAATAAGTTGGGGTGAGTTTTTACCCTATTGCAAGGGTATAAGGGTAGATTTCTGTTATGATTATAAATTTTAAAGATTTATACTTAAGAATTTTGTATATTTTTTTTAGCAACTTTATAAAAATTGACGAATTTTTGTTTGAGATGACCAGATTGTAAATTCCTTTAACTAACACAAAATCAAAAATTGTCGGTTGATCAAAGTAAAGGGCTAACATATAAATATTTAATTCAAAATATTTTATTTTACTTTTTCTAAAAATGTTTTAAAGTTAGGCAAGTCAAAGACTTCGTATGATTAATTTCATCAGTATTAAATAATTTAAGTATTTTAACTGGCTTATGTTCTGACAATTTTGTAAAGTGACATTAATATTGGGTGCACTAAGAATGTAACTTGAATTGCTGTTCAATGAGTTATAATATATGGCACTCAATTTTTTGAATGGATGTTTCAAGAAACCTTTCACAATTATATATGATTCAGGGAATTCATGAATTTAAAGCAATTTTCCGTAAGGCTGCACAAATCTTAGCTATTAAAAAAAATAGATAACTAGAATATAAAAATTTAGGATATATAGATGCTATTTGTGATGTCATGATCAGTAATATATCTATAATCGTGAATATGATAAATTTGAGAATTATTTGATATTGATAGCGTTCCATAAGATAAGCTTAAACTATTATCGTCATCGGCGATGATAGCTTGTAATAACATAGGATTTGTGTCCATATAAAACTTGTTCATTACAAAATACAAAACTCAATAAAAAAAAATTATAATTACATGAGTTTTTATTTTAAATATATTTTTTTACCGTGGCGTTAAGAGCTTTAGTAATTAAGATCGTTTATTCTTGCTTAAAAACGTAAGTGGAATATAAAATGGAATCATGAAAATAAGATTTGTGGTGACTAAATCTTCGACCAAATTTAATGAAGCGTTAGCTCTATATCTTGGAATATTTTAATTTATGTATAAAAAATTTAAAAAAAAATATGAATTTATTTATATTTAAAATAAATACTCTGAAGAGTTGAAATGGCAATTGCGTAAACAATTGGAAATTCCATATTACAAAAGTCTTCTAAAATGTGATATATAAAAATTTATATATATGACTAAAATCATATTACCTATAGAATTAAATATTTTAAAACTATTCTTATGATGTTATTTGAATTATATTATTAAATAAAATAATTTCTTATTAATTAGTTGATTTTTTTATATTACGTTAATAAATTAATCAATTAGATAAAAAAATTTGTTTAATAAAGGAAAATATTTTAATATATTTTTGTTGTTATTTTTTCAATATTTGTAAATAAAAAATAACACAAGATATTTCAAAATAAATAAAACCCTATTAAAATACTGATTGAACGACCATGAATGAATGAATATAAGGCTTAAATGATTATTTATAATATATAGTTAATAATAATTTAAAGGAAAGAATCCGTAGATTTAGAAGGATGAATAAAAATACTATTTACACGCCTTCCCTCCAACTTCCCTCAACTTCTTTATAAAATTTTTATCTAACAATCGAAATATAATAGTTTAAATAAAATAATCTCTCACCTTAATTTATAAAGAAGCATTTAAATAAATATTAAAGATTCATCTACATCGATATTTTAAGATTGTTTATCTAAAAACACTGTTATTTTGATAAAATATCATCAAATTTGGCTATAAGTAAAGCTCACATGTGGATATATATTCGCTTTACCTCTTACCCAATATGTGTTTTTGTTATATACTATATTTTACATTCATTTTAACCCAAAATTATTAATAAAAAACTCCCACAATGAAAGAAAAATTTGGTAGACTACGAAGATTAAATATGAATATTAAAAATATTTTGTCTAAAATATAGCTAAGATTATATTTTTCATGCAATTCTTATCTATGTTAATTATGTAATTAAATTTATTTTTGATTTCATAATTTTTTTTTATTTTAATCTAAGGTTTATACTATGTTATGAGATAAATATGATTACTATGGAACCTATTATCAGCAAAAAGAATTCCTTTATGAGAGTTCACCTGTGTTGTTATCCGCTTATATTATCAACAGGGATATTTTAATCTGGCTCAGATAATGACAAAATATGCAAACACCCTAGGATTATCTATTAATAATTTGCTACGAACACTAACCAATAGTATCTTCTAATGAAAGAAGGGTGTAGGACTATTAGGACTTAAATATTAAGGTGAGCCGCATCAGTTTAATGAGATTTAGAAAATTAAATTTATCATTAATTTTATCGATTTACTTTCAAAGTAACATTTACAAAAAAAAAGACATACACCGCCACTTTGAAAGCTAGTAATATGATTGAAATAAAAATTATGTTATTCAGTAAAAATAAATAATTCCCAAGAAATTACCAGTTTTTCTTTAAATATGCCATATTTTAAATTCTATTCCTACAATATTAGAAATACTTTTGCCGATATTAAAATATATTTATGTGGAAATAGTTTTAAAAATTTCCCTCTTATTTTAACCATTAATTTTTTTTAAAACTAAAATTTAGATTAATTTTGTCCGGCAATCACAAAATTATTAAGATGAATTTTTTTAAACTAAAAATCAAGATAAAAGTAATTACAAAAAAATATTAAAATAATTTTATAAAAATCAAAAAATCGAAGGTACAGAAAAGTTAAAGGTTAAATATCCACAATAATACAAAAATATTTAAAATATTCTTAGTTATTTGATAATTTTAAAAAAATAAATAATCTGCAAACTATTACAAAATATTTTGAATAATTATGTATTAGTATTTTCACTTAAACCTTTTTTTAATTAAAATATTTGTTTTAAAACCATTTTTAAAAAATATAATTTTAATTAAAATATTTGTTTTAAAATCATTTTTAAAAAATATAATACATGTTTAAAATAAAATTTGATTATTATTTATTATTATTATAAATATTTAATATAATTACTCATTACCTCTCAAAATTTAGTACGAAACATGCTAGGATGAACTTTAAACACCTCTCTCTGATTCTCAAACCTAAGAAATATGTTTCCGAAATTACAAACATGTGTATATTAGCTTAAAGGATAATATCAGATTGTTTATAGTATATAGTAAAATATAATTGCCGATAAATGATATAATCTAGCTTTGGAAAATAACGTATTAATTGTAAGAGCTAAACTCTCCTCTAACATCTGGACAACTTCTTTTCTAATAAATTTGTTAACAAACAAGAGACATGATAAATAAAATAAAAAATTTGTTGATAATTTCCCAAAAGAAATATTCTAGCCCTTGATTTAATCTTTATCTATTTATGCAGTTATTTGAGCGAAGAGCGATTTTACGATTTTAGTGTTTTAAAAAAATTAAATTTGATTCGCTGTAATTTATATTTTTTTTATTTGATATATTTAAATTGTATATATTTCAATGTAATTTTTATTTGATATATTTATCGTATATATTTCAATGTAATTTTTATTTCAATATTATTTAATAGTTTATTTTTAACATTTTTGTATTGCTTTATAATATAATATATAATCTATTTAATCTAAAAGTTATCGCTTTGCTATCTTCTTAATGTTATAAAATTGAGGGAGAGAATAATACCTAATATTAATTTTTTCATCTACCCGAAGCTCAAATCGGGTGTGGAATCGGTTTTAGTTTGATTTTAAACAAAGGTATAATTTTTCACTAACAGCCAGATTGGAAGCCTCCTACCCCCTATCGTTCCGGACTATACACCCTCACGCTTATTATAAAAAAAAGGAAAATATATTTATTATATAATATGAAACAAAAGATTTGACTAAGCTGCAAATGCTTATGTAAAATTTTATTAATGAAGTGAGATTCATTTTCTTATAATATAAATAATTTTCAAAATTAAATTATTAGATATATTCAATAATATAGGAAATAGTTGTATTTAAATATAGTCATATCTGATATTGGCGATCTCAAATTTTAGTTACCATTTATATATCATGATTATGCATATAAAATATCATGAGAAAAAATTAAAACACTATATTTCCATATTGCTTGGTGCTTGAGTTTTATCTTAACCGATTAACAAATTAGCTCGCTATTATTGTATTTCTCTCTAATTTTATATCTTTAGTTTAAAATGATGAAATATATTTAAAAGAGGTAAAAGATTCGCCCAAATTTGATCAGTTTTTTTATTCATACCATAAAATAAACCTATTACAATATTAATTTAAAAAAATTTAATAGGTAAGTAATTAGCACATTTTAGCCATTGCTTTTATATAACTGTAACGCTGCTACTTAAGCTACCTAATTCCAATATTAACAGAATTGCATTTAATAATGCATAGTATTATATAGATAGACACGGATCCCATGTTATTATGGTCTTTAATCTAAAAAATTACATTGAATGTTATCCTATTCAGCGGAAATCGACATTTATATTATTAACAGTTATAGCGATAATAGTAAAGATGCTGTTAAAAGTGTAAGTATCAAAATCTTCTAACATAAATTTTTTAATTTCTCAAATGTTTTTATAGTTACTATTTACTCTAAACCGTATTCAAACCGGTTTATTTGTTCAAAACTATTTCATGATAAAGCGATTTGGCATTAATCGTGTTTTACGACATCACGACTTATTGGCACTAATATTTTCTAAAACTAAGATTATTTGCTAGTTTGCTTTACGACCACTGAATAATATCTCTCCCACTTCCCATTTATAAATATTTAAATGCGTCTATGGTTTAATCTATATTAAAAAAAATTATATTAAGAATTCAAACCTAAAACAACGTTAGTAATGGCTATGGTAATGAGTGTTGTTTTATATATTTGTAAGTTTAAATCAAATTTTTTATAACATATTTTATATTAAATTTTAAAAAATATGATTATTTTGGGGTAATTTTTTCCAATATGTGTAGATTATCTATACAAATAAATCTCAGACAATGTTTTAATTAACTCTCGAATATATTTTAATTATATAAGAATTAAAATTTATTAAAATTTATTCATAAACTATTATCAAATTGTCGGGTAGGCATCTATTAACATTGTTGACAAAATAATATTTACTGGAGAAAAGTTCCTAATAAAATCCTACCATTTTGAAAAATAAAATTTACCACCCCTAGTTATAAATTAAAAATTTATAACCATATAAAATAAGTTTTTTATTGATTAATAATAACTCTAATTGAATTCAATACATAGATTTGATTATTTAGAAATATGTTATCCTGATTGGTCGGTAAATAAAAGAGTTAAATAAATTTATCCTACCTCTTGATACACTCATTTGATTACCACTCAACTCTTTTAAAAATTTGAAACAAATGGATTTTAACTCCCCCCCCCCCTCTATCCTTTCACCCATATAAACGTTGCCAATACATAATATATTGAAAATATATTTTGGGCGAAGTCAGTGTTTGTTAAATTTAAAAAAATTCATTTTATTTTATTATGTATTATTATGAATTTAAACCCCAAATTTCAAATTTTTAAACATTTCTATAATCATTTAATTATAAATATTATAAGTACAAACGCTTCGTAATATTCCAAGTAGAAGAAATACTCACGTTTATAATTTTTTTTCCGTCTTTTAACATATTGAGTTCTATACATGTAATGTCGTAAATTACGAAATCATTTTTCAATATATCTTTTACAGTGCCATTGTAATAAATTTTTAGAGTCAACGATGAATTATTTTGTTGAATAATTGTCTATAAAAATTAAATTATTATAATATTGTGAATTCAACAATCGAAAACATTTGATTTTATAATAAAAGAAGTATATTGTATAAATGTATTTATTTATTACATAGTGATCCATCCCTAGTTTAATTTGAAATTCTAAACCGTTTTTGATATTTAATAGCATAATAGAGCAAATAGCAGATAAGTCGGAGTTCACCCATATTACCATCTAATATGTTGCCATAATTTAAAGATGTTATAGGTATTTAAAAATAAAGCTATTATTCTGTATCGTGTTCAATCTGTCCTTAAAACTATATCTTATTTAACGGATATTCCTTCATATTGCGCTCGACCTTACACCAAAAAAGGATCGATTTTTAATGTATATAGACAAATTATAATAATAATTTTATGGGGCCAAAATCGATTTCGTAAATTTAAAAAAATTTTTTGATTCGAAATAAAATTTTGACTTTGGACGCCACCCTTAATATAAATATAAATATGAAATAAATTAATTATTGTCAAAAGTGTTTTATTATCAGTTTAAATAACTTTATATTTATATATTAAAATTTTTTTTTTTAAATACGATATTATTTGAAGCTAATGTTCGCGGTGGAGAATTTTTTTTCAAGAAGCAGTATTCAACAATAACATATTAAATGTATATAACCTAATATTTATAAAGGTCTCAATAGCAGAGGTTGGAAATTGTAACAAGATTCTGGATCTTCTCTTAAAATTTACAACTGTAAATATTGCAACATGAAGGTTATATTCTACACGCCTATGATTTATTAAAACATAATGGCCAATATATTCTATAACTCGCACATCTAAACTAGCTTAAACGTAAATAATAATTTTTACAAATATATAAATTTATGACCTCCGTATTTTCTGAAATATTAAAATTTCCCCAATAATTTAACGCCAGCTTGATATCTTTAAGTGGTATCTCGAACATGGTCAAACTAAAAATAATTGCGCCTTTATAGTATTGAATAACGGATGTATATATTAAATCTATGAAGTGGTAGGGGTGAGTGTCCTCTGTATTGCAAGGGTATAAGGGTAGATTTCTGTTATGATTACAAATTTAGGATTAGTTTTTATGAATTTTATATATTTTTTTAAAATAACTTTATAAAATTTGTCGAATTTTTGTTGGAAATAGCCAGATTGTAAATTCCTTTGACTAACACATAATCAAAAACAACAGATTGATCAATGTAAAGGGCTAAAAAATATATATTTAATTTTTATTCAAAAATTTTTTCTACTTTTTCCAAAAGTGGTTTTAAAGATAGGCATAAAGACTAGATTTGATAAATTTCCATATCAGTATTAAAAATGAAATTTAAAGTAATTTACCTGTGCTATTATTCTGACAATTTTGCATAATGACATTAACTTTGGGAATCGAAATGGGAACACTTGAATTGTTGTTCGATAACTTGTAAAATATAGCTCTCAATTTTTTGAAAGATTTTTTCAAGAAACTTTTCACAATTATATATGATTTACGGAATTCATAAATTTGAAGTGATTTCCCGTAAGGCTGCACTAATCTTAACTATTAAATAAGATAATAAAAATTATGGTTATTTAGATACTAACATTTGTTATATTATCTTCACTAATATATCTATAATCGCGAATATGATGAATATGAGAATTATTCGATATTGATAGCGTTCCATAAGATAAGCTCGAACTAATACCGTCATCGGCGATGATAGCTTGTAAGAACATGGGATTTGTGCTTATATAAAACTTGTTCATTACAAAATACAAAACTCAATTAAAAAAATGATATAGGGTACATGAGTTTTTATTTTTTTTAAATATATTTTTTTACCGTGGCGTTAAGAACTTTAGTAATTAATTTTAGATCGTTTAAGTATTGCTGTTGAAGGTAATAAGTGGAATATAAAATGGGATCATGAATAAATAAAATTTGTGGCATCTCCCAAATGACTAAACCTTCGACCAAATTTAATGAAGCGTTAGTTCTATATCTTAGAATATTTGAATTAATGTAAATAAATTTAAAAAAAATATTTTCGTTTATATATATAAAATAAATACTGTGAAGAGTTGAAATGCATATTTAAGTCGTAAACAATTGGGAATTTCATTTGACAAAAATCTACTAAAATGTGATATATATATAAATTTATAATAATATTATGACTAAACATCTTACCTATAGAAGATGTTATATGTAAATTAGCAAATATCCACAATAGAAGCATTGCCTATATAGATTTAATAATAAATTAAATATTTTAAAACTATTCTTATGATATTATTTATATATATATTTTTTTAATATATTCTTGTAACTCATCAATAAATATATTAGATATAATAAATTATTTAAAATTGTTTGAATTTTTATAGTACATTAACTTTAATTTAATCAATTATATAAAATAAAAATGTTTAATTTTTTAGTGGTTATTCAATATTTATAAATTCAAAATAACAAAAAACTATTGAAGTACTAATTGAATCATCATGATTGAATTAAAGCTGAAATGATAAAATTATGTATAATGTATGTTAATAATAATCTTAAAAAAAGGACCCGAACCTATTTGAAAGGATATGAAAGTACAATCAACCCCACCCCCCATCAACCTTCCATTTGGAATAGGAAATTTTTTCCATAATCAGTTTTGATTTCATAATTTTATTTTTATTTTATTAATCAAAGATGAACATGGTTGCCAGGTCATGCGGTAGAAATATAAAAATTGCTAAAAAAAAATTTTAGGCCGGGATTTTAAAATGTCTTAATTATCCGCCTATTATTTTTTATAATTAGTTATATAAATAAAAAGTCGGTAACTATTTTTCAAAATAAAATATCATCTTGATTTATTAAATATAATAATTTTTAAAAAAAACCAACGATCTTTTTTATATAAAAAAGATTGTAAACAAAATAAAATTTTGTAAAAATAAACGATTTTAATTTTACAATTAAAAATATATTTTATGCGAATGTCCCGCAAAACGACCGCAGTTGGAAATCTACCGTGTGTGTATAACATAGGCGCTTAATTATCACGTTTATACATGATAAGGTACTCTAAAAATAAGAAATAATACAGATGCAACTACCGGTATTTTTAATATATTTATTAAATTATAATTCTGTTCCTAGGTCATAATATTTATACATTTGTAAATAGTCATTAAAATCAAATTTTGATTGTAAATATTCTAAAATTGTCTAAATAAAAATATATGTTTCATTTAAAAATGTATTAATTAGAGTATTATTTGAACATATTTTTAGCAATAGCGCCATAAAATTTATTATCATTAACTGTAGAAATGAACAGAGCTGTAGCATGATTTTGTGAATCTTATTTAATAAAGAATATTCTGATTGCAACTAAATATTAACTACATGAAGTAGATTTTCTACATGTGAAAGAATCCCAAATATGCTTCTGCCATTTCATACTCGAAAAAATATTTCAAAATTTTAGGACAGCTTTTAAAAAGTCTATTTAAAAAGTATTTTTTTAAGCTTTAATTTTAAAATTCTATCGATGGTTTATTGACAACCACCTGATAAGTATATATCGCAACAACTCACACCATTCCAAATCACACTTCACCAACTCTTTTAATTCATTACTCTTTTAGTTGTGAACTAAATTCGTTAAAACATTTTATCACAAATATTTCGACATCCACAGATAGTACATTCATTGCCTTCTTGCAAGAATTATGTAATATATGGCATATACAGCCATTGATATTAGTTCATTACTGTGCTGCCTCAATTCGGTAACTTTGGTTTTTGTCAAAATTTACAGTTATCATCGCAGAAAGCTGACTTGCAAATCATTGATAACCCTGAATCTGCTATATTTACCATTATGTGGCTAGCTACATTGTTGGATTTTTCACTATCCGAGGCAAAAATTTTAACAGTTTATTGAAATGTTCTTATTCTTGTTGAAATAGCGAAGGATTGAGGGAAATGTTTTAATATTTCACTTATTAGATGTATCTGTTAGAATTTCATATGGATGCCCATCTTTCAAATCGTCTAGAATTGGCCTCTAGGATTCAGGTACTAAATCACTTCTGATAGTCTTGCTCATTTTTGTTCTGCCACACACAAGTAAGATTTACACTTATATTGGAGTCGTTAAATATCATGAGAAAAAGATTCGACCCACATTGTGATGATATAGCTCTGTGAATGTTAAACTACATGATAGATCTTTACAATTTTCGCAAATGTGGTTGCATCTGTATTGATGTCATTTAACTTAAAATACAAATTCGCAAATGAATTCTACAAGCTTCCTTAGGAAAACAGAGATTTCCTTGCATGAGACTTCCTCTGTTTTGTTATCCTCTTCTAGCCAACTTCAATATTTTAAACTTAGGCTCAGATTATTACGAAATCTAAGAATGTCTATTAGTGTTACGATCACACTCACAACATTTTAGCTCCTAATCAGAACAGGATGTAGAATTCTTAGCTTAAATATGTGAAGGCTAAGATCTACCTGCATCATTATATCAAGATTTACATAACAAAATTTATTATAATTTTATCATATCCTCTCTAACAGTTACATTCTTGTCTTCATAATTTCCATTCTACTCTTACCCATTTCATAAGCTAAAATGTTTAATTTCCTTTTCCCTGTTTGTGATTTTCTCTTGTTGTGAACATTTACCAACAACCTCTCATTCTCATTCTCCTAATCCTTAAATCCACCTTTAATTAATTTTCCTTTTTCTTTTTAGAGAAGAGAATAATTGTGCCAATTTAAGATTATATATGGTTAAATGAGATTTTATCATAATTTTTTTTAAGCATTTTAAATCCAGATTATATATTAAATATAACTTATAAATTTTTTTATTTTTACAATGTATAAAATAATTTTTATATAGGTTTAAAAGAAATATAGAATAAATTTGAAAAATGTCTAAAAAATTTCCAAAAAAAACGGTGTCCCACTTATCACTTTGAAAGCGAGAGATAGGATTAAAAAAAAATTAAGGTATTCAGAAAAAATAAATAATTTCCAAATAATTGATAACTTATAACTATTCCATTGATTAAATTCTGATAAAATATGCCATTTTTTACCAAATCTTTTCAAATCAAATACAATTGAATCATAATTATCCCTACATACAATATTAGACTTACGAATGTCGATTTTTTTAAAATATATCTATAAAAGACATCAATATAATATTTAAAAATCCCCCTCCCCCATTTTCTAAGCACAATTTTTTTTAAACTATAAATTGGATTAATTCTGTCCGATGTTACAAAGTTATTACGATAGAAATTTTTTTTAACTTAAAAATAAAGATAAAAATATTTTATAAAAATAAAAAATCTAAGGTATACACAGAGGTGTCAAAGTTCAAAAAATTCTAATGTACTGAAAAAATTATTCATAATAATAGAAAAATATTTAAAACTATTTGATATTTTTTAAAAAAAATTAATAATATGCAAATGTTTAATAAAATGTTTTGAATAATATATAATTTAGTAGTAGTACTTTGATAAACTATTTTTTAAATAAAAATATCTATTTTAAAACCATTTTTATAAAATTATAATATATGTTGAAAATAAAACTTTGATTATTATTTTATTTTATATATTTTATATAATTACTCATGCCTTCGCCAAACTATAGTAGTAAACATGCTACATTTGATGAACTATTAAACTTTTCTAATTCTCTAATCTAAGAAATATATTTTCAAAATTACAAATAATAATTCGTTGATTAAAGAATATTGCGGCTTAATGATATAATCTATTTTTGGGAAATAATGCATCTGATAAACTTATTGTGGGGTTGTGACTGGACTGTTTAACTTTTTATCTAGTCACTTGAATTGACAGACTAAAGGGCTTGATTTATTCGCCTAAATTAGTCGTTTTAATTGACTAAGACATTTAGATATGTAGGAAGAACTTGATTAATTAATAATACTATTAAGTTTATAAAATGCAACCATTAAAAAAGATACTTTATGTCATTCAAAACATTTACATGTGTCTTATATTCTTTTATTTGTGAATAATTGCAACCTTTATTCTAAAAATATTTTTTTAACTTTGATTATTAATATTATCCACATTATAAAAACAAATGACATCTTCATTAATTAACTAGATAATCCATCAGGAATTATTTCCCTCTTATAATTAATATTAAGATCATATCTGGCTAAACACAAAGCCCATGTTTGTAATTCTGGTGACATATCATATAGTTTCACCGGATGTGCCCTAAATAAATTAACAAAACATCCTACCAACTAAATATTCTCTCCATTTTTTAATTGCCAAAACAATAGCGAATCCTTCTTTCTCAATAATCGAATATTTTTTTTCAGCATCTGACCATATTTTCACATACCCTTATTCGAAAATCAGGCGAATTAAACAAATTTACTTCCAAAATTTAAAATACCCTCATTACATAATCTTCTTCTAATCTCACAAAAGATTGCTCTTTCATTAATATCCCAATAAAATTGTTTCCCCTGCCTAAACAAATCATATAAATTATATGCTAATTTCAAAAACTTCTATAAACTTGAGTCCCAACCAGGATTGTAATTCATCTTTATCTTTAAGTTCAGTCATTATAGTAATCGGTTCAAATTGGCTGCATGCTTGCTTTTACTACTTATTAAGTAACCTAAAGACTTAATATTAGCTTTACCAAATATTCTCTTTTTAATATTTCCTATCAAACCAAATTCAACCTTTCTTTCAAAAACCTTTTTTTAATTTTAATCCTCGGTATCCTTCCCAAAAATTAATAAATCATCTAAATTATGTATGACCCCATTTATGCCAGAAAATATTGCACCCATAGATTTTTGAAATATGCAGTTAAAACTGTCAACCCAAAAGGTAACCTATTAAATTGAAACATACCTTTGTTAGTATATTAAATTTTCTGACACCTCTTCTAACATATATTTAAGAAAATTTCAGAGAAAATAGATCAAAATTGTATCTATCCAAAGATAGAAATGAAAAATGATATACAAACAAATCTATTACTGAAAAATGTTAAAATGACTAAAGAAATTATTATTAAAATTTAAGTCCAGACTGCTTGAAAATATAATTCTCAAGGGTGATATATTTTTCTTCGAATGCCATTACCAGTTTGTGATCATGTTGTTCCACTCCATTATGATAGACGGAAAAAAAGGCGCACTAGATAATTTAAAAAAAACGAATCTTATTAATTCAAATATATTTTCCTCATATTGAAAACTAATAATTTTTGTTATTTCTATATATAATTTAGTTCAATAAAATATCAAATGTCCCTTATTTTAAAGGATTTCATAAACTGGGAACAAGTTATATATTTTTTGTCTAGTAAGCTAAAGGTTAAAACAGTTTCGTTTTGGTGTGGAAATTAGTTTGAAATATTTCAAGAAATACTTTTTTGGTAGTTAGAATACATAAAAATTTATATATAAGAAATTTCATTCTTTTCTAAAAATAAATTAAAGAAAATAAGCACATAATCAATAAAACATTCTATATAACAAATAATGAACACAAATAAATATTAATATGATAATTTTTATTGTTTGTAACACCGTTAGGCCCATTGTCTAGTTCGACTTATTTATAAATGGTAGTCTATATAGCCGTCTATAGCTTTCCCATAAACAGCCTAAAATGAGAAATATTTACATTTATGTTAGTAAAGTGTCTAATTCTTTCTAAACAGGATATTTTTTAATTCACAATTTCCGTTGTCACAAATGCTACATTTTATTTAGGAGCCAGGTCTACACCGTTGACTCACGCTTGAATTATGACTTGATAACTTTTTTTTTATAAGGCGGTTAACCAAATTAATAACAAAATATAAATATATTAAACAGCCCCAAAAAATAAGGGGGAAAATTATTCCCGTTGTTCTATTTTTGTTTTAGTTGTCGCCATTTTAGTTTATTTCGTCGATAATTAATTTTGGCTACTAAACGCACAACCTATACTATAGAAGCGCCAAAATATAAATAAGTTATGTTTACATAATTTCTTGGGCCAAATATAACCTCGAATCATTAGCGTATATAAATTTTTAATTAGGCGGTTAAGCAAATTAATTATGATATAAATAAATATCTCATTAGCTTAAAACTAACTTTTCTATAAAATGAAAATCAAATTAATAATAGAATTCTAATTTACTGAGCACTAAATAATGATGAAATTCCGATCATATATATAGTTTTTGTTTTGATAAGCTGCCATTTGTTGTTTTTTGTTTGGGGTTGCTAAACTGACAACGAAGCACTAAAAAATGATACAAGTTTCATCGTTAGTATACTTCCAATCGTTAGGCCAACTTCACGCCCAAATCGCGACGTAATAATTTTTATATAGCTATAACGAGGTAAACTAAATTAATAAATGAATTTAAATATATTAATAAAGCACTAAATATGGGTGAAAACTAAATTTTCATTGCTTTTATGGTTTTTGTTTAGTCATGTCGCCAATATTTGTTTATCATAAATATTTATTCTTAATTTTGGCTACAAAAGTGATTGAAGCACTAACCTCCCAAAGCACTAAAGAATGAAATATGTTTCATCGTTTTTCAATCGACTTTTAAGAGTGAAGTTAACCAAAGATTTTGTTTTGATTATAACTTTTTCCCCCTTAACTTCACAACAGTTTTAAATTACTAACAAGCACTAACTAAGCATTAAAAAATGGCATGATTCATCGTTAATGCTTTCAATCGTTTGAAAAAATTCACGGAGCTAATTTGCACATATTTTTAATAGGTTCTTTTTTATTTTATGTTTTAATTTTATGATATTTTTTGTACTTATTAATATTATTATTTAAATATCCATAATATTTATCCATATTTCATCACTTCAAATCTATTGGCGGCCATTTTAGATTAAAAAATTTATCCTCAAATTTATTGAATGATTATGTAAATTATTTTCTATTTTTACAATTTATTTTATATGTATCCACTTATTTTTTACAATTCTTAGTATTCTATATAATTTTTATTTTATGAAATTCATCATTTGCAACGATTCTTAATTTTTCTTTTTTTGCGGTTCAATTTAATTTGTTTACAGTATTTTCTTAGGTTTATAATCATAAGCTTATTAAAACGATAAGTACTAATTAATCAGAAGCGTTAAAGGAATAATATAATACTATATATATAAAAAATTGTACTTTATTTATTATTATTTTCTATCCCGGAACAATACTCTATTTAAAGATGGTCAATAAACTTATTTAAAAACCGAAATTATAATTCATTTCTGGCGCGTAACCAATGGGTAAAAATTTCATCGCAAATTTGACTGTTATAAATATCATTTTAAGCTAATAAAAATTTTACCCTCCACTCCCCCCCCTATTCAAAATTTTACAAATATTTGAATATCAATTTTCCAACATAAAACCTATTTTTATAAATAAATTTTATTAAAATTTCCTTTCCTTGTGAGTACATTATCATTATTAAAAAATATTAATAAAATGGAAAAATTTTAAGTCAAAGAGATTGAAATCAAATGGTAATTTATTTTATTATTATATATAATTATTTTATTAAATTCAAAATTATTAGTAAGTTAGAATAAGTATTTTTAATATTAATTATTAATAAATATCGATAATTTCATAAATATTTATTTTTACTTTGATTTTTTAGAACAGAAGAAATAGAAATACAAAAGTTAAATATGACTGCGCATAAAAAAAAGTAATGTGTCGTCAGAAGCGATATCATTATTGAATTTAATTGATCAATCAGAGTTTATCATTGCTGCTAGCATCAATAAATTATTTTCCTATAGCTCACTTCTTTGTAGAATTAACAAAAACCAAATTTAGATTAGCTTCAGGTTATTGATTTGGCGGAAAATATATATGAACAGATAGATACAATAAGAATGAATGTTAGATGAATATATAGACGTTGAATCGAAGGCTAAATTTTATGATATAACACTAATTAAACCTCATCTAGCACCTGGACAATTATTGAGTTGTAAAATAAATATTGGCTCAACTGAAGAATATTATAAAATATCCACTCATCCCATTTATAGATACTTCTTTATTGCAAATAAATGTACGGTTGATAAAAAACAAGTCTTTAGCAATCTTCAAGTTTTAATACCCAAAGATCCATCTTCGTTTTCTAATGCCACTATTGGTAAATTTAAATATTTAGCAAAATTTTATTCCTATGATATTGATACTGAAATAAATTTAATCAGTGAATTCGAATTGTGGTATAAATATTCACTACGTTTTACTATTTTACCTGAGCATGCTATTGATGCGCTCAATCGGTGTAAAGAAACCTTGGCTCAAATTCCTAATATTTTGAAGTTGTTTTATATAAACATTCCCACGAAAATTAAAAACTCCATTATAATTATAGTATTTAATAAAATTTTATGTATAATATTGTATTTGATATGAAGTTTAAAAAAACTTGTTTTTTAAAATATTTTCAAGTTGTTAAACGCCTCGTTTTGAGCCGATTTTCAAAAACGGCTAACTCAGTTATTTATCACTATTATGCAAGCCTGAAAATTTTGCTCCTAGAAGAAGCAAAGGTTTAGACATATAGTATCCAAATTTCGAGGCTTAGTTAATATTTTTCTGGCAAAAATTTTGAGTTGCCGATTAACAAATTAATATTTTATACAACTCACTACTATTAGTATTTTCAATAAAAAAATTATATTATACTCATATTGTATGAGGATCTATGAGGCTAGTTTTTAAAGCAAATTTTATAAAAAAAATGACATTAAACATTATTTCAACTTTACATTTAAAAAACTTTATTATATATAATTTACCTAACTAAAAATAATAAAAAATAGTGTAATATCCATTAGCACGAATTAGTAAATAATAGTTACAAATAGAAATATAATTATTATTAAATTATAAATAATTTAATGGAATAGCTAAAACATAAGACCCGGCTGAAGCCCGGGGAAAAGCTGGCCGAAGGCCAGATAAGGAGGGTTTGGAGGCGAAGCCCACAAAAAATCCCCCCCCCCTCCTCCATAAGAAATTTCTGGATACGCCAATGATTTATTTGTTCTCGTTTTAAATCCACTTTAACCATAACCAGATTTTTGTAAGTACTTTACCCTTTTTCTATTGAAATCGATCTCACTAGAATTCCAGATGATCTTGACAAACTTCTTTTTATATTCCCAATTATAAAACCTTCATTTCTATGATTCATTTGGTTCTTTTCCTCAAATCTCCTTATAGATCAATATATCCAAATAAATACTTTTTCATAATAATAATATACTTCAGAAATACAAGGGTCCAATAAAAATTTTCATATGATTTGTAATAAACTCAAATTTTATAATATAATTTTTGATAATTATATAAAGATTCAGAAATTTTATTTTTGTTTAAATATTTGTTTTCCTGATTTTGCAGTTAGCGGAATTCAAAAGTAAGTTAATTTTAGATGACCCCAAATAGTATAAATATTTTTGAACTCCTTATTAACTTAATATATAATATTATAATTCGAATGTTATCTTTATAAATGATATGGATGATGAAATATTTAATCATTTGCTATACCGCCCTTGAGAGGAAATTTACTGCATATGCTTGATGATAAAGAGGTTTTATTTGGATTTGATTAAATAATTAAATTATCTTTTAAGAATTAGCTGCGATAAAAAACCTAATTTTATCTCTCTTAGATCTATTTTTAAGCATAGAAAATCGATTCGAAATAGGTTGATGGGCTAATATTTACTTATGAATTTTATGATAAAAGGTCTAACTAAAAAATAGATATTTCATTTAAAAAAAATTTATTAGCAAATAAAATTAAGATGAAGATTTTGATTTGTATATTGTTCTTATTCCCTGTGGCTTTGTTGGGAAAAGATCAATGCTGTGAGTTATATTAAATTCTGTTTTTAAATATTTTTAGTAAACTAGTAGGGCCTGCGCCATTTTTTTTATACAGTGTGGCTCGCTAATTTATATTATTTTTAATAACTTATATCGCGCTTCTGTTAATAGTAAACGTAAAGAGCGTGTTTTTGTTCCATATCGAAGCCGCTGAAAATAAAAATTTTTCTTGATTTGACAAAAATATTTGATTGACCCTTTTGTCTTTAAAATTCTGATTCTGGATGATACAGTTTAATTTTGTGTAATCAACAGAATCTAGTATAATTTATAGCCTTAGTGTCTTTTATTTCAATTTTCTTTTTTGGACAATCCTAATGGGTGGAAGGATACTATTTTAAATTTTTTTAACTAAGTGAATAAAAAAAAGATATACCTGCTGAAAATTATAATATTTTATTATATTTGTAAAATGTTTTAAAATTATAAGCTTTGCTTTTTAAGTTTTTATTTAATTTATATTTTATCATTGTGAGATTTGGGGCGCAAATCTAAATTTTTCATTAAAATATAAAATATTAATAAAGATACTACCTTTTCATTTTATTATTATATATCATTATGAAATTAAATTATGATTTATTAAGTATTCTTTACCGATTTAAGAAATTTAAATTTTTATATATATGATATAAATATATTTTAATAAATAAAATAAACTAATTTAATAGTAGAAAATATAAAATTCCATTTTTTAAAATATAAATTTGATATAATAAAGATTCAGAAGAAATATTTCTCAAGGTTGAGCATGATCAAGGATCGCTATATACAGTTATTTAAAACAAATTACTACAGGCAGAGCAATACCATTTATATACAACATATATTTCAGGGGGAAGTCATATAAAATTCTACCAAAAAACAGTAAATAAGTTTTTTTCTTTTTAAAGTTATATAGTTAAAAATCGGTTTTCAAAACAACTTTTTTTTTGTTTTACCCTTAATGTATAAATATACAACTATTCAAAATTAAAAAAATTTTTCAAATTTTTTAGTAGTAAAAATTTATTATTGTGATATTTTTTAATTTAATTTTGTAAAATAATTTCATACCTTATTCTATTCGCAATCGCAAAATGTAAGTAGTGTATTTTTTTATCAGAGCTAATTCCTTATTAACATAGATTATTTTGCTGGTTAAACTAAGAAATACATCTTGATTTAGTGAAACATAAAATCGACAATATGAAAATGCCAATTTTTAAAAGATTTTTTTTTATTTAATTCTTCTAATTAATAAAACAGTTTGTAATGAAGTAACGTCGGACAAAGCTAATTACTATAGGGTAACAAGTTATAATATAACTTTTAGTTACACAGATAACGGTCGATGTATAAGCAAACCTTTTACTTCATACCCAAGAACAGTATCCAGGATTTTGAAGAGGGATCCAATATTTGTAGAACATCATGGTTATTAATAAATATAAAAGGTTTAAATCTAGCATTGTATGATTAATATTATATTATATTACATGTTAAATTGTTTATTAATTTTTAAATAAAATTGATTGTAGTTTTTACTTTTATAATATAAAGTAATGTGATTTTAAATATTAATATTATATATTTTATAAATAGCGTGATTTTAAACGAATATAAAAAGCATATGATATTTGGAGGGAATATAATTATGTAATTTATAACAATAATCTTAGCCATTCATAGAATACGTGTAAAATAAATATAAGAGAGTTTAGGTGGGGCTATGCGGACCCTGAATTGGAATTTAATAAGTTATTTTTGAGAATCACATTAATTCAAAGAAGCTTTAATATTTTTTAAAAAATCTATATTAAATAACATATTAGAACCAGAGTTGTTAGGCTTTAGCTCAATCAAGGCACACCCTTGAAATTTCTAAAACTAAAATTAATACAAAAAAACAGTATACCTTTGTAAAAAAAAATAATAAGAAAGTGGGGTTGATTTATTCAGTGATGTGCATGCAATAACTGGATTTGCAAGAGTTGCGTTAATAATATCACTGCTTTAGTGATAATTTTTTTTGCTACGGGACATAATCAAGTTTGGAATCACTTTTATTAGATATTCTTTTATTTGAATTGATAACTAGAAGCAATCCAGATATTTAAGTTTTTTTAATAAGCTATATAAGTAAATAGTAAAACAGAAATATAATTAACGAATAAAAAGTGATAATACTAATAAAATCATAACTCAAATTATTATATAAGAACAAATTGGATATTCCATGTGACAAGGATTGGTTCATTAATAAAAATGTTGCAAATAAATAGTAAGCGGCCTAAAGGAAGATTCACACTTAATAGCTTGGCAGGCTGTTCCTATAAAATATGAAAAAAAAGTATAGCATAATAATATAATAAAATGTAAATGTTATGCATTTTTATTATTAATTTATCAATCTGTTACAATTATTGTCATTTGCTTCAAAAATATTTACTAACATAAATTGTATCCATATAATATAACTTTTACAATAATAAAAATAAAGTTTTTTATATTGTTTGTTTTAAATAAGCAGGTAATTTTTGTGTTCTTCTTCAATCTCCACCAGAAGGTAATCTAAAAGATCTTATATGATTCACCAGTTAAGTAGATGGTTATTTAAATTATTTATACTTAATTGTTCGTTTTATTTTTCTAACTCGTTTGCGCATTTATTGATAATGTCATTCCTCTCCTTGTCTCATGCATTATAAGCTAGACATATTTTATAGTATCTAAATGTTTTTATAATTAATAATATATTTTTGGTCTTTTTTAAATTTTTATAAATTTTCTTTTCGATCGTTATTATAATAATTGTTTCTATAATTATTATATTTTATTTTAATTTAGAAACCATAATTCATTTATCAACAACAATGTATAAAATATAATATTTATAAGCAGTAAAAATGAATATTTACTTACTCTGATACTGTGATTGAATATTGGCATGGGAAAGGTATTTCGTCATTTTTTAAAAAAAAAATTTAATGTAAGAAAGATCAATAAAAAATTAAAAAAATTTATATCCAACAATATTAAAAATATTTGGGCCACAAAAATATCACATTTTAATTTTCTAAAAAATAAAAATATAACTTTTTAAAAATGAATAAAAATAATCGAAAAATTTGTTAACATGCTTTTTTTACAATTTCTTCTTAAAATGGAATTCTTTGATAATATACAAACGATAAAGAAATAGGAAAAATTATAACTTTTAATTTTTTAAGTTTAAATAAACAAATTATTTTTTTTTTAAAATATTTAACTTCAATTTATTATCAACTTTTAAAAATAAAAAGAAATATATTTAAAAATGTATGAAAAATATATAATAATACTATAAAAAAAAGAACGGAGATGGTGTGACGCAGGGAAACAAAAATGAAAAAGGGACGTAAGTGTTGTCTAGGATAGCTCTTTGGCTAGAAGACTACCATTGAAACTGATATAATTAGCTTTGAGAATCGCTATGGATAATCATTGAGAAGAAAAAAACCCTCTCGAGGTTCTTCTGAGAGTTTGCTGATTTGTGATCCTAAGTTTTTGAAAAATGCTAAGGCGAGTTTGCCGAAGATGCCAAGAGTGGTTGATATGATTGGGATGAAGCAATGATCGTTCATTATTTCTGTGTAATTAGAAGTTTTAAATTGTTCCTTCTGGTCAAGGATGTTGATGGCGTGGTTGGATGGGGCCAAGGGGTCAATACAGGAATAGTCCCATACCAAAAGTTGGCCTCTCCTCCATGGGATTTGAGAGATCCCATCAGGACGTTTACCGTCAGATCTAAAAAGACCCTGTGGTTCTAACGTGGAAGGAATTTGGGCGGATTTCAGAGCATGTTGGATGATTGTATTACATTGCTTGTGTCTGATGAATCGTCCATTGCAGGAGCGACAATGTAAACTATGTCTACCCTTCGAGTCAACTGGCGAGTTGCACCCTGAGCAGATGTGAGGGTGAGTGATGGAACAAAACGAATGCCGATGGCGTGGGTAAATTCATTGTTGGATAGTTGAAGCTGAAGATTGGTAGATGGGATGGCCTCAAGAAACTCATGTCCCGTACCATTGGGCAGGGAAGAGAATAGGGTGCGGTCGGTAGATTGCTGATAAGAGAGTTTCAACACAGCGAGCAACCACTGGTGCATCCCAGTCTTTCTGTCTATGGGTTGTGGGGGGATGAGAATCAGCATTGATCCTTATTTTCCAAATATCCATAGCCACGATTAAGGAAAGGTCTTCTTTAGAATTATGGGCGGTGGTTATTGGAAGAGACTACTCGATATGAAAGTAGTTATTGCTAAGTCAAGTGGAGATCTGATGCCGAGTTTACCAAATTTGGTTGGAAGAGTTGCTTGGGCCCAAGCGGTTTCGTTGAATCTGATATTTACTATTTTTTCGGTTAAGTCCTTTATTCCTTTTTCGTAAGTTTGGAGAGGAATAGGATATTTAAAAATTGGTGTTGACCGAAGTGCGTAAAGAATCCTTGGTATAAAAAAGAAATTTTTTAGCAAAAAAAAGGACTTGTGTGATGGAAGAAGTGTAAAGATGTCCTCCAGTTTAAGGAGTATGTCAAGTATGGAATGAAGAAAGGTGCTTATTGCCTCGTGTCCTCCTACAGGCGATCTAGATGTGTTAATTCAACGCTTGATGTGAATTTGAAATCGTGAGTGTTGGGAGCGTTAGAATTTAAATGTGAGAATTCAGATTTGCTCTGGTTAAGCGAAAGTCCAATGGCTGTGCCCATTTCTTTAATTATGTTGACTGCTTTGGCTATTTCACTACAGGGACCACTCAAGATTCCATCATCAATATACCAAGCGTGGAGCGATAGAGTACATGAGGAGTTTATTGATTTTATCATGTCATTGATTCCAAGACTAAAGAGAAGGGATCCGAGAGGGTCACTCTGTTGGATAGCCTCGACAGAATGTATCTTTTCTTTGTTGTATTGTAAGATTGTTGGTGATTGGTAGCAAGAGAAAAGAAATTTGGTGTAAGCGGGGAAATGGAAGTAAGTTGAATGTAGGAACGTGTTGCGCGAAAGAGTGTTGTAGGCGTTAGAGAAGTCAATTTTTACTAGGGATTCTGTTTTGGGTTATTTTCAAGGTGAATTTTTGTTAAGTACACAGCAGCTTCCCACTCACCGGGTATCCCTACACCCAGTTGGTAGGGGCTTAGAATGTGTGCGGCATCGTGTTTGATTCTAGATGCGATTAATTTAGCGACCAATCTACGGTAAGTTGAACCAATGGCGATGGGCCGAATCCTGTTTGGTTTTTGCAGTGCGATGAGTCTGGCACCGAATAGTAAGGGGGTAATAAAGCTGGGTACGTCTCCATTTTGGATTTTGTTGACTAAGTTTGTGATTTTAGTGAGAATTGAAACCTGTGTACAGATCACAGGAGTGGTAATGTCCTGTAAAAAAATTGGTCTAATCCCATCTAGACCATGAGCCGAATCCCGATGAAAAGATAGGATTGGTTTCCTTACTTCTTCCTGTGTGAAGTCAGCTGCACAATGGGAGTAGGGTTGGGGCAATATTGGCATAAATGTTGTTGTGGGATGCTTTGATCGAAGCTATATTAAGGTTTCTAAATTGGATTGCGCCAGAGTGTCATTTGTTGAAATGAGTTTGAGGGCCCCTTTAATATTAAGACTGTCAATGCTTTTTTGAAGTGGGGTTATTATTTTTTTGTTTTTTGGATGTCTGGTGATTTGGGATTCAAGAAGATGTGTGTTGATGTTTAAACAGGCGTCTTTTATTTGTTGAAGTATAAATGTAACATTTATATAGTCATTTTGTTGCCCTTAAAATTTACTTTATGAAAATATAAATTGTACCCAAAGTTTAGAAATTTTAACCATTCTTCTTCTTTGTTAAAATTTTGCAAAAGAGAAGATATGCAGTTTCTGAGAGATTTAGCTACTTGTATTCTCGCTCCTTTGGGTATTCTCGTTATAATACTTGGTTTTGTGGAGTTAAGAAAAATATCTGAGAATGAGGCACCAATTACTTGGTTTAGGGGGGGGGATCTATGAGTGGGAGGGGAAGCGAGTAAGTGATCTGAGAAAGAGGCGTGTGTTTTGAATGTGGACACCTGTTAGAGATTGGTCCATGAACAAAAAATTCTCCATCATTTGTTAAATCTATTGGTTTCAGGCAGGATGGGCAGATTTTGCGTTCATGGGGGATGGCCATAGGTATAAAAAAAAATGCTGCCTATAATAAAGCAAAAGCGCCTGTGAGAGGTCTGTTGATTGATGTGCAAAAATAGCGAAGGAATGATGAATATGTATGTCAGAAAAATCGAGCAACGAGCGAGAAAGATGCTCAATATGAGAGGTTTCAAATAAAAAAAGATTAATTATTAAAATAATACATTTAGAAAAACAATTATTTTTTTTTAAAGTTCAAGTTGTTTTGAAAAATTAAAATATTAGTTTTATTTTTTTTAAATGCAATATAAAATATAGTATATGCTCAAAATATTATTACCATTTTTATGAATATTAGTTTTATTTATATAAATGCAATATAAAATATAGTACATGCTCAAAATATCCATTTTTATAAATAACAGTTTTATAAATTTAATATAATATTCTCAAAATATTAGCTTTTTACATGTATTTTTTAAATAATAAGCGATAATACGCGCTGAAAAATATGGTAAAATACCTCATAGGTGAATTTTTGTATATACCAGGTCGAATATAATTTAAAAAAAATTCCGAGCCGGGCCTAAAAAATTTAAAACCGGGCCGGGCCGTGCAAATGGTGCCTCTGCAGGTCTCTGAAAGTATAGATTTTAGTTTATTTTGCAAACAATTATCAATAAGAAATGTATATAGTGCGCCGTACCACCCTAGACCAACGGAGAAGCAGAGCACAAGATTTTTTATTTAATTATCGAAATACGCCACAAATAATCACTAAACAATAACCAAGTTCAATGATGCTTAAATTTCAACCCATAGGACCTTTGCAATTGATAAAACCAATTTATCCACATCCATACATACCTCAGCTACCAGGTTTTTTTAATATAAATGAGAAAATATATGCAAAAGATTTTAAGAAAGATATTTGGATACCAGGAATCATCGTTAAAAGAACAGGTCCAATGACGTTTTTAGCTGAGACTAGATTAGGGTTATGGAAGAGACATATTAATCAGTTAAAACATAGGTTCAATGATTCCGTTATTAAAAATGTAGGAAGAGAAAGAGAACCGATACAAATAACACCTCGAGTGAATGAAAGTTTTCCTATGCAAAACTCTATAGAAAAAGACATTGAGCTGATACATGACGTGATGACAAAAGATTGATCCGATACAAGACATAATAAACAAAGATGCCATCATAAATGATAAGAGTGACATCGCGACTGATCAAACCGTGTTAGAGAACGAAAGTACAAGTAGCCGTTATCCAATACGAATAAGAAAACAATTTATACCGCTCCAAATCGAGAGCATAAAAAAAGGATGAGGATAGATGTTACCTTCAAAGCATAATAAAAAGATAAAATGAAATATTATATTCAATTAAATTAATGTATTAAAAAATAAATAAATAAATGTATCTTATATAAAAGGATATAAAAAAGAAATAAAGATATTATTGGGATAAAATATATTATTAAATAGAATATTAAATAGAATTACTACACATATCTGGTTTATTTGTATTCATTCAAGGCCGTAGCCAATGGGGGGAGGGGGTGGCCTTTGGGGAGAGGAGAGAAGCCCCCCCCCCAAATGGCCCCCATAAATTTTTCGGGCCCCCTTTAATAATTTTTTTTTTAAATTGATTTATTTTTATATTTTTTTAAAATAAATTTTAAATATTTATTCAAAAAAACATGTTTAAGTTTTGTAAATTTCTTCCGAATTCAATAATAAATCATCATTCATTCATACTATAACATTAATAGGCGCTTAATTTATCACGTTTAAATTGTATTGGATTCAAATGATAATTATTTTATTTATTATGGTTCAATCACATCACAATATTATCATTATAATAATATAAACCAGTTATTTAAAACAGCAGTGAATATCTTAGAATTATGAAGAAAATACTGAGATGACAACAATTTTGGTAAGCCAACAAAATTACCGTAATCGATACTAATTCTTAAATCGATATTTGATTTGATGCCATTTATTAACATACAGATGGCTATCTTTTCATGCAGACTGGTTTAGCATAAAATTACGGATTGCATGGAAATGTGTAAACATAATTTATTCTTCTGCTGGATATTTATAGCAATGTTTTTGTACACCATCCAAAAAAGATCCTATATTAAAATTATAAAATTTATATTTCATATATACAACACCCCGTATTCAAAACGAAGTAATATCTATTGTGGCAGATATGGTGCATGAAATATCTGAGAGAAGATAAATATAACAAAAGGACCTTTTTTTTGTCTTAAGTCTGATGAGCTTGAGATATTAATAAAAATAGACCCCACCTAAATAAGAAATCTACAGTCAAAAAGTAATAATCTAGTGAATGCTAAAATTTGTATTGATTCCACCATCGATATATTAGAATTGATTAGATTTAGCATTAAGGCTGAAAAAAACTTCTAAGAAAAATTTAATCTATATCCCTAAAAAAATCATTAAGGGTACGTAAAACGTCTGTAAATTTTCAAGATTATTTAGACGAGATTCAAATTAAAATTTAATTTGTGAAAAAGCGCCAATCGGAGTTCCTTAAAAAGAAATTATCATGAAATTATCGGTTTACCCTGTTAGCGCCAGAAAATAATCAACAATTTTTCATTTCAAAGATACAAATTTGTTTATATTTTATGATACTGGCAAATGCATGTTATTAATGAATACGTACCCATGTACCCATAGTAATCTTCTAAATAAAATGTCCGAACTTAATAAGGATGGGTATTTTTCTTATCCATTTTGAATCCTATTTCCGGAAAAAATATGCTTATCAAATTTAAAAAAAAAGGGATTTAACTTAAAACATATAGAATTTATGATTAGGAATTAACGAAATAAAAATTTGAATATCTGATTGTGCTGAATACCAATATGTTTATAAGAAAGGATACATGCTTTTACATCTCAATAGCAATTTTCAATCTATACAATATTATTAAGTGAATGCATTCAAATCTATATCTCCGATAGTATGCCAAAAAAATTCTGGATATACTATTTGTCATCCATCTTTATTCTTGGCATTACTAAATCTTAGCTGGTTTTTAAATCCTTTAATTGTTTTTTTTTAAAAATACTCCCATCAAAACATAAATAATAAGAAATATTCAATTATAATTTATCAAAACAAATATTTTTTTTCCTACCATTTAAAAGATTGCACATGCCATCCTAGGATACATGGTGGTTCTAATGAATTGGCAAAAGTGAGTCGGATACCACAACTCTAAGTATTTAAGTGTCTATTACATGATTTGATATTTAAAAAAAAGATTGAGTTGGCTTTATCATATTTTCCAATTCTGAAATAGATCGAACAAAATTTTTTTATATTATTATCAATTTTTTGTTGTCTTAATCATAATTTTTCTTCAGCTACTCACCCTTCTATAGCTCAAAGAATCAAGCATAACTTAAAATTTATATGTATAACTTATAACTAACTAATTTATCTGGCAATGTTTAATCATATGTTTATAGTTACATTTCTATTTGTTGGGTTTTTTAAACTTTATATAAATAGAAATATAAATAGAATTATTTATCATTTCAGGAGTTATTTTGAACGAATAGAACTATAAAAATTTAGGAGTTCATCCAAATATCAGTTTATCAAATAGATTTTAAAAACAAATAAAACATTTTTTTTGCTTGAAATTTCGTCAAGTTATTAACTAAATCAATCAATGTTAAAAACAAAAATATATATATTATTTTTTATAAACGAAACCCAGATAATTTAGTTTATTTCAAGTGTGTAGCTAAACGACTCGAATTTAGCCAAAATTATATTATATCAAGCCTCGAAATATTTCTTAATAGATGTCCAAACCTTTAAAATGTTGGATTGGCTGTTTAACAACACTAATTTTAGATATAGAAGATATATTTATAAAAACTTATTTTGTAAGTATGTAATATTTTACGAATTCCACCATCCATACAACAAATAGAATATTTAAAAATATAATTGGTGTATCTACAAAAATAATATTTATAGATAACAGTTTTTGTCCCGACAATAAGTTTTGTTAAGATAAACAATGCGTTTGCAAGGGGTGGAAATATGGAGAAGATTGTGACCAAGGTTTTTTTTTATCCCCCCAAAAAATTATGATAATTTTTAATTTATAATTCTTTTAAACTTTCGAATATTTATTTTTTTATTTAGAGCCCACTTGTATCAAAAGTAACACGATTTCCACGCATTACACAGGAGGTTGTTACTGTAAATTGGGTTATTTGGCAGGAATTGTGAATTAGGTATATTTCTTTACTTTACTTTTCTTTTCTATTCTTTTCTTTTCTTTTCTTTTCTTTTCTTTTCTTTTCTTTTCTTTTCTTTTCTTTTCTTTTCTTTTCTTTTCTTTTCTTTTCTTTTCTTTTCTTTTCTTTTCTTTTCTTTTCTTTTCTTTTCTTTTCTTTTCTTTTCTTTTCTTTTCTTTTCTTTTCTTTTCTTTTCTTTTCTTTTCTTTTCTTTTCTTTTCTTTTCTTTTCTTTTCTTTTCTTTTCTTTTCTTTTCTTTTCTTTTCTTTTCTTTTCTTTTCTTTTCTTTTCTTTTCTTTTCTTTTCTTTTCTTTTCTTTTCTTTTCTTTTCTTTTCTTTTCTTTTCTTTTCTTTTCTTTTCTTTTCTTTTCTTTTCTTTTCTTTTCTTTTCTTTTCTTTTCTTTTCTTTTCTTTTCTTTTCTTTTCTTTTCTTTTCTTTTCTTTTCTTTTCTTTTCTTTTCTTTTCTTTTCTTTTTCTTTTCTTTTCTTTTCTTTTCTTTTCTTTTCTTTTCTTTTCTTTTCTTTTCTTTTCTTTTCTTTTCTTTTCTTTTCTTTTCTTTTCTTTTCTTTTCTTTTTCTTTTCTTTTCTTTTCTTTTTCTTTTCTTTTCTTTTCTTTTCTTTTCTTTTCTTTTCTTTTTCTTTTCTTTTCTTTTCTTTTCTTTTCTTTTCTTTTCTTTTCTTTTCTTTTCTTTTCTTTTCTTTTCTTTTCTTTTCTTTTCTTTTCTTTTCTTTTCTTTTCTTTTCTTTTCTTTTCTTTTCTTTTCTTTTCTTTTCTTTTCTTTTCTTTTCTTTTCTTTTCTTTTCTTTTCTTTTCTTTTCTTTTCTTTTCTTTTCTTTTCTTTTCTTTTCTTTTCTTTTCTTTTCTTTTCTTTTCTTTTCTTTTCTTTTCTTTTCTTTTCGGAAAAATCTTGATTTTAAAAGATTTCAGTTTGGTTCATTTTATTTAAAAAAAACATATCTCTGTTTAGCCCCAGGTTAAACATATTTTGAATTTTAGTGAACAACCTATTAAGTTTTGTACATTATAAATATTTAGCCTCTATTTCTTTTTAGGACTCTTTAGAAGATGGTCTATAGAATTAAGACAAGCCAGGACATATCCCACATGATTTATTGCAAAAAAAATTAATTATTTCCCCATAAAATTAAAACTGATTTTCCATAATATCCAGAGTTGTTAGAGTAATCTAGATACAAAAAAAACTGTTATCTAAATACACTTTTATAACAACTATTTGTATCTATCAGTTTCTGTTTTAGATACTTATAAAGATACATTTTAATATACTTTTATTTAACTCATTTTCAATATTTAAAAAATAAAAATATTTGAATGAATATATAATTTAAAAATAATATATTTAAAACTTGTATAAAAAAACATATTGAAATTTTTATATAAAATATTTAAAATAAAATATTTCCCCATCCCCATTTAAATTTATAGATAGTTTCAAGAATGATAAGGATTATTTTTATCATGTAAAGGAATACATAATGACTCCCGCAAAATTATTTTAAGCAAATAAATTAATTTAGAATTTTTTTAAAAAATTTATAAATATATTCCTCTGACTTTTTAATGAATAAATCATAAGTTTAATGTAAAAAAATACGTTTTAAATATAAACCCATTTTTAAATAAATAAAGAAAGGAGGAAGGAAGAAAGGAAGGAAGGAAGGAAGGAAGGAAGGAAGGAAGGAAGGAAGGAAGGAAGGAAGGAAGGAAGGAAGGAAGGAAGGAAGGAAGGAAGGAAGGAAGGAAGGAAGGAAGGAAGGAAGGAAGGAAGGAAGGAAGGAAGGAAGGAAGGAAGGAAGGAAGGAAGGAAGGAAGGAAGGAAGGAAGGAAGGAAGGAAGGAAGGAAGGAAGGAAGGAAAGGAAGGAAGGAAGGAAGGAAGGAAGGAAGGAAGGAAGGAAGGAAGGAAGGAAGGAAGGAAGGAAGGAAGGAAGGAAGGAAGGAAGGAAGGAAGGAAGGAAGGAAGGAAGGAAGGAAGGAAGGAAGGAAGGAAGGAAGGAAGGAAGGAAGGAAGGAAGGAAGGAAGGAAGGAAGGAAGGAAGGAAGGAAGGAAGGAAGGAAGGAAGGAAGGAAGGAAGGAAGGAAGGAAGGAAGGAAGGAAGGAAGAAAGGAAGAAAGAAAGAAAGAAAGAAAGGAAGGAACGATAAAAATAGGGATAATGACATGTTTTTTTACTAATCTTTTATACGGTGTTCGAATTGAATGAGAAAAAAAATAAAATAAATATTGTTTACATTTATTGTGCTCTCGTAATGAGAGTCTCTTGTTCGAGAAGAACAGAAAAATTGTATCTTTACAGACACAGTACACAGATATATTTGTTAAATTGTGTTACAGTTTTTATATACTTTTTAAAACGATATATCTGTATCTAGATATCCATTTTTAAAAATGATCCTTCAACAACTCTGATAGTGTCATTGGATTTTTGTTTCGCATACGAAAACGAAAAATAAATATTTATTTTTAGAATATTATCAAAGAATGTAAGAATTGCAGAAATTCCTTTTGGCACAATCTATGCAAGAGTAATGGTGAATGTTGGTGCTTAGATGGTTATTACGGATCGAATTGCGAACACAGTTTAAAAAACATATTTAAATATTTTATTATTCGAAAGCTCAAAAATATTTTGATAAAACTTGAAAACAATTTTTTGAATATAATATGCCCATTTTATACTTACTGTATTTTATATGACATGTTATTTGCGGACATACTTCTAGAATGTGTTATAATTTTTTGGCGAAAGTATATTCATCTCTAAAGATGACCCTAAGGTTTACTTAATTTTTTGATTATGCATGATCTAGTCAGGAGGTATATTGAAGTTTGAAGATCTCGACTTTAAACACTTAGAATAATCTAGTCAAACCCCCTCCTACTCCCCATGTATATTATTAACTCTAGGGGAGACCGGGGTAAAACGATAGGCATTTTGCATATTTACCATAAAAATTTTAAACAAGAGTCAAACACAACAAATTATAGATCAATGTGTAGCCCCATCCCTCTTCTACAAGATAAAAAGTGTAGCCCTCTATCTATAATATTTTAGGAGCTATGATTTGTTATGTAAAACTACTCATTTTCGCCATTTTACCCTGGGTACAGGGTAATATGGATAAGCACTAGGGTAAAGTGGTTAAAATAATATTTGACACATATTTATTGTTTTATTTAACAAATATTACAAATTTAAGATTTATTTATGATTTTTATTTAAAAACTAATCGATACAATAAGGACATGTAAAATAATTATCATAATTAGCACATTTAGAATGTGCCCATTCAAGGCACATTGTACATTTTAGCCATTCGTCGCCCTCGCGACTATTTTTATAGTTTTTATTACAAATAACACATAAACAATTATTTTTTGATATCTTTTTTTTTCTCTGAATTAATAATTTTTTTTTATAAGGTGTAGATGTTAATATTTCTGAATTCTTTTTTTTAGATATTTTATCCGATGAAATATTGAATAATTTTGGAATAGGTATTATAGATGAAGGATTGAATACTTTATTATAATTTTTTGAGCATGATGGTAACATATCATGATAGGGTTCATCAATATCATCTGGAACATTTTCGTTCAATAATATAGATAAATCACTATCATTATTTTGAGTCACTGTAAGATTTTGAGTCACTGTAATATTTTCATCATTATTTTCAAATTCAATATTTGAGCTAGCATTTGAATTATTACAGCAGATATAATCTTGTTCTGTAAATATATTTGGGTTTAAAGGAAATATGCCACATGCTAAGAACCCATTTAATATATTATTTGGTGTCACTGCCCTTGGTATTTCATTTTTTAACACTCCTGGAATATCATAAATCTGAAATTGTTGCCCCACATGATTTCTCATCCATGTGTCAATAGCTCCATTATAAAACTTTTTCAATGGCCCATAAACTGCTTTGTCTAATGGTTGGAGTTTATGCGAGCAATGTGGTGGAAGTGTTAGAATAACAATCCCGGAAGTGTTAGAATAACAATCCCATTGGAGCGACAATAGTTTATAACGGAAATTGAACAATGAGAGCTATGGTTATCTAAGATTAATAAGACATTTTTCTCATTGGATGCACTAGAATATTTTTTAAAGTGTTCCAAAAAAGATAAAAATTCCTCCTCTTACATGCAACCCGATGTGTTTCCCACACCCTTAGATCCAATAGGCCCATCACGAATAAAGTGATCTTTGTATCGTTTTCTTGGAAAAATAAAAAATGGTGGAATGCTATGGCCTATAGCATTGATGGCTAAACATATTGTAACTAACGTTCCTCTTTCTCCTGACGTTATAGAGCCGACTTGTTTGGCACCCTTCTGTGCTATAATTTTTGCAGGAGTTTGAACGGTGGTGAAACCACTTTCATCTGCATTCCATATATTATGTGGTTCAAAGTTATAAGAATTATATAGCTTAATTAAATTTTCAAAAAATTTATTGACATTTGTGGATTGAAGCCATATGCTCTTGCTAGACTAGTAGCTTCAGGGGTACGAATCGAAAGTTGGGAATGTCGTTTTCTAAACCCCATAAACCAGTTCTCTCCAGCCATACCATTAGTTATCCAGCTTTCTGGGAAAGATTTGCCATATTCTTTAGCAAGCTGATATGCAAATCCTCTTATCTTGTTTATTTATAAAATAAAACTATTTCATTTTAATAATTAACAATACCAGTTCCATAGAGTTAAAATGATATATAATTAATTAAATAAATTGAATTAATTTCATAATTTTAATAATGCTCAATTGGTAACTTTAATATTAAATATCAATATTTATTTGATTATAATAAATGAATGAATGAAAAATTTAATGTGAATAATTTATATTTTAACCGTTTTACCCATAACAGCTTTACCCCTAGGTGACATATATTATATATATCGTTATTGCGTGACTTCTAATATAGCTAAAGATGTCAGATAAATTTTATTTTATAGTTAATACATTAAGGAACATGTGTGCCAAATTTTGAATCCTGAGGATATGTAAAATTTACTAAAAGCAAAATATACTAGAGATTGATTTTTATATTTTTTGGGTAAAAAACAGTTTTTTGACAAAATATATAAAACCAGGTAAGTTTTTTAAAAGATGAACATAGGTAAGAAATTAGATATAAAAATACATCTTCACACCAAATTTAAGGTCTTTATACTCAATGGTTAAAAAGTTATTCGCGTTAACATTGTTACCCCGTCAATCGCTTCCCGGTCTCCCCTACTCATCAAAAATAAAAATGAATTATATATATATTTTTTTTAAATATAGGGTGTAACTGTACAAGTAACGAATACTGTAATAAAGGAAAGTGCAGTAAATAATTTATATATTTAATTTTATGGATAACATTGTTAATTTTAAAAGACATTTCTTGCAAAAATATTTTTAGCGAACTTTTTAAAAAACCTCAAAATTAGTATAAATTTAAATAACACCATTTTTGCATTTTATCCTTTGATGTTGAAAATTTATAAATCTACTTGATCAACGGAAAAGAGACAAAATCAGTTGGTGATTTTAGGCTTTCCTCAAAATTGATTCAGTTTTGATTAAAACATCAAGACGAGTTAATACAATTGGGATTAAAAATATAAGATTTAGTTTTCGGAATAACGTGTATATTTAAGATGAACCTTATAGAACCGCTTCCTAACGCCAGTCGTTTTCTAAAATTCTGTTTTTCTTTTCTTTTCTTTTCTTTTCTTTTCTTTTCTTTTCTTTTCTTTTCTTTTCTTTTCTTTTCTTTTCTTTTCTTTTCTTTTCTTTTCTTTTCTTTTCTTTTCTTTTCTTTTCTTTTCTTTTCTTTTCTTTTCTTTTCTTTTCTTTTCTTTTCTTTTCTTTTCTTTTCTTTTCTTTTCTTTTCTTTTCTTTTCTTTTCTTTTCTTTTCTTTTCTTTTCTTTTCTTATTAATTTTTTAGGTCAATTTTTTAGGGGGGGGGGGGGTGGAAAAGTTTTATTGGCTTAAAATGATATTTACAAGAAGATGCAAATTTGTGATGGGAGGGATTTCCCGCCACAATTGGTTAGCAACTGACTTATAACAAGTGATGCAATTCATAATACTAATATTATATATTTATTGTATTAAAGTCTAATTTGAACGAAGAAACCAAAACGAAGAATCATATAAACTAAATATTTTTGAGGGAATTATTTATTTCTTTTTTTTGAATCCATAAAATCGTATATATATTATAAATTGGGTAATCAATGTTTTATTCACAATTTATATGATAGGTGTGTTTAATTTCAAAAAATCTAGAAATTTAACATTATTTAAACGTCTTATTAAACCATTTAAGTGATCATGGTATTTGGAATGGGAACTCGAATATTTATGGAATTATAGTTAATTTACCTTTGGGATTAATTCTTACACATTAAAATTGTATAATAACGGTGTTTATATGTAAAAGGTTTTATTCGCTATAGTAGTAAAGACATGCCATCCGATATGATATTGTTTTCAATTTTAGACGAGACCACAAAATTCTTAAGACTGGGATAATATAAGTTTAACCGAGATATCTAATCGCATTTACTACATATAGTTCCTATACGATTTATATTTAAAGATCTACATATTGTCAACCAATGAAATGTTGTCATATTAAGAAAAGTTGTAACCTAAAAAAAATAAAATAAAAAACTAAATCTTTATTAGATACTAATAATTAATTATAATTAAATATCATTTGAAAACATAATCAATAATAGAAGAAAAATAAAATTAATATAAAATAAAAGTAAAAATTAAAATTATATGCAAAAAAAATTTTAAAAAAAGTAAAAAGAAAGAATATCTTCTCTTTCTATATAAAACCTTATATGCAGTATTATTATTTACATAACGTCGTATTATTAACAATATACATATTCAAATTTTACATAAACTCTAAATATTCAACTTTATAGAAAAAAAAACTATTTTTCGTAAATATTCAAATTTATATTCACAAGATCTATCAAAATAATACAATCACAACACCCTTCCCTTAAGTCATACCCACCACTTAGCGAATGACCAACTTCTTTCGATTTTGACTTTACTTATCTTGTATCTCCACCAAATATATTCTGCTTAATCTTTAATGTTCTAACGATGGTTGTCCATTGTCTAGTATTCTTCACTTCTAAGGATTGTTTGTATCCAATAACAGCTTGAAATTCTGGGATTTTATCTTCTAGCCTTTAATATCAGTAATTACCAAACCAGATTAACTCTTGTTTTTAAACGATCCACGATTGTCAACGATTATCGATTGATACTATTGTTTCTTTACCATCTTTGCTTCTTCTAAAGCGGTTTAAAATCTCTAGATAACATATTCTAGTCTTTGCTTGTTTCTAACGTTCTCTGGTAGTAAAGGATAGCGCTTTATTTCTGCCGATTGATGACTTATGTTAACGATTAACAATTGTAGCTTGAAAGTATTTACCAGTTGTTCTTGCTAGTCACTAATATCAAACGTTCTTTTGTATTAACCGATTGGCTCTTTATCACTTTTTGACGATAATTTGTTTGCTATTAACTCTTGTTTACACGAATTCTTATCTCCATGATCGTCGAATTTCGTATCCTAGACTAGAGTTTCAGTAAACACTTGGCTATATTGGTCAGCGATTAACGATTGCAGCATGAACGTCTTGATCATTTATTATATCTAGTATCTTGTTTTAACGTTCTCTTATTATTGATTTAAAACACAAACTTCCTTCTATTTTATCTACCATGAATGCTATCTTTATAATTCTTTGTTTTTAATTTAAAATCTTATATTCCTACACCATTTTGATCATAATCTTATCAAAACTGAGCTACCATACAAATTTTATAACCACAATCCATTATTTTTAATTTTAAAACCACAAAAACGCGATTTTTTTTTCCAAAAACCGCTAATTTAGATTTTGAAACCACAAAATCCGCCATTTTTAATTTTGACAAATCACGATATTCTTAAAATATTTTTTGGGATAATGTTTTACACATATTTATAGATATATATAAAACAAAAATGAACTTTATTGATATTACTAGCAAATTTGGTCAATCGCTTATATATTAAGAGGTCGGTTTTAGCCCGGCAGTCGGTCAAATCATGTTATTTTCAAAATATTTTTTTTCAGGATAATGCTTAAATTGTAAATGTATAAAAGACAAAAAAAAATTCCCATGGATAACGCCATCAATATGTGCCTTACAAGTTTTCAATTATTTTACAATTCAAAACATACTCATAAATTAAATATCAAAGAAACCTATCATTTTTTAAAAATTTTTTAGGTTTTCCATATGTAATTTCACTAAAGTAGTAACCAAAAATCATTCTGATTTCTTAAAATGATATTTTTCATATTTATGCATTTAACGCCCCTCTTATGGATATATATTTGTTTAATTCTATACTCTAAAAATAAAATTCGAATTGTAATAAGCTAGTATAAATAAATTATTACTCTGATTACTATACTGTGCTTATTCTCCCTATTATTCGATATATTTCTTAAAAATTGGGAAACGTTAAAGCATTTTAAATATTAACGAGTTATCATGTGAAAACAAATTGTCACATGATAAAATGTTATTATAAAATCATGTGTGCAAGTCTAGTATCTTTTTATTAAATATCACGGGTGTCAGTTCCGTTGCAGTTGTTCGAAATAACGATTAAATAATTTTTAAATAACAATATATTATGTGAAATGTCAATCAATTTTTTTTATTGGTGAATTATAAATCTATATCGAAGATTAAATTATTATTCTGTTTTGATGAAGAATTTTTGTTTTATGGGATTTTGACAAGTGAACGAATGTTTGAATTTAGTATGATATTATGATTGGACCAAATAAGTTACGATGATTTTTATTGGAGGGATATGATTTACGTTGTGACACATAGATAAAGGTTTAAAAAATTTATTAATCAAGGGGGCTCAACTCAACTGAAAATTTTTTTATAATGGGCTTCGTCCCCCATATCCCCGCTTTTGCCCGGTCTTCGGCCTGGTTTTATATTAATATATTATACTTTTTTAAAATTTGTTTACTTTGAACATTTATTCTGATTTTATATTTTGTCATTTATTATATTATGCATACAAAATAAACAGGCATATAAAAAATCACATAATGCAATAATATAATTCTTAGCAACTTACATTGACAAAAGGTTATCAAACTATTATAATTCTCTGAACCATTTTAGACAATGTTATATAGATTGGACTAATAAGGAAAAATTTATAGGCTAAATCAAATCAACAATTTTTGAAGGAGAGAGTATAAACAACCAATCTAAATCATAAAACTATATGGTGGTTAGAGCTTCCTCTTAGATGACATGATGGAAGCTAGATAAGTAATCGAGAAAATTCTTGTGAAATATTAAATTTCTAAAAGATTATCTTCCATTTTAAATGATATATAAACGACTACACAGTTGACCATGATTGTTTATCTAAAATATGCAATTATATGCTTTTAGCCATTATAGTAATAATCTTAAATTACATAGCAACACAAATAATAGATGCTGGTTAATTTGCAGTAATAGCCATGACATTCACGATGTAAACTAATATCATAATTTATTATGTTGGATAAATTGATAAAATAAAAGCACTAAAAATCTTTGGAAGAAATAATTATGCAAATATATTGAAGCCTGGAGTTATTTATACGCCATATTAGAAATGAAACATTACTATAAAATAAGGACCAGAATGATATGATGAAATTTTTATTTTGTCGCACCACCTTGGTATATTATATTTTAAAATAAAAGTAGTTTGTAATAATATCAAAAATATACATGTATTAAAATTTAACTCAAGACTGTTTTTCGAAAAAGAAAAAAATAGCTATCCTAAAAACACCTAAAAAAGAGAAGAAAAGATATCAAATTTATTACATATATTGCAGGATAAATAATAAAATGTTTAATTTTTAAAATAATTTATAATAAATAGATGGCGTTAAATAATTGAATGCAATTTGTTATTATATTTATTATAAAAACCATTTATTAGTAAAATTTATTATAATATTGACTGTAATAAATTATATAACTGTCAAATCTATAAAAGTGGCATTATATCTAATATTTTATAAACAACTGAATATAGTAGAGATAAACTATATGTCTAATTACTTTTTATAGAGAAATCTCTACTTATTTGGACCTTGAAAATATATTTAAGGTATGATAATAAAATTTCAAAATAAATATACACTTGATTAGTCATTTGAACTCGGTAATTACAATATTAAATTTGTTAATTTTCAAATAATATATGATTATATTTATTTAATTTAAATAATAAAAGTCAATTAAACTTCAACTGTTAAAGCTAAATTAATATATAGTGAGTTATAGATGTTATATTTTTAATACAGAATTTAATTTCAAGCTGACATAGTGAAAATATAATTTATATGTATTAATCTAATCTATTAATTAAAATAATATTCATTTAATAAAAATTTTAATAGTCTTATTAATTTCTAAATAATGAAATTATATCTCTATATATCATTAAATGGAATTATAAAAGAAATTCACTGGGCAATCAAAAAAATTTATTTTTTTACAAAGGGATATTAAGGAGCCATTATAAAAAAATTTTTTTGCTTCAGTGGGCTATTCAAATTTTTCAGGGAGCTCGAGCCCATTCGCGCTCCCCCCTAGCGACGCCACTGATTTTTGGCGTTAAATTCAATAACGTCATAACTTATTGGTTATAGTTTGATTGCGGTTAAAGTTAAATGGATTTCATAATAGAAGGGATGTTGCCTTGCAATATTTAATGCTCTGCAGTCTGCAAGCTATACTTATGCAGAGCATATGTTCGAAAAAATATATGTTTGATTACTTGCATGGATAATAAATTTTTTTGAAGATCGACCTTTTCATTAAAGATTAATTAAAATCAAAACGAGCCAAGAAATTGAATAATTTAAGTATCGGGGTTCTAATGAATGCATATTCGTTAGAATCTATACCCTTGTCGAGAAGATTATAGTAATGGGTTTTGAAGTTCTGACTATGCTTTCCACTATCATTATTGGGTTGCGGACCTTAGGTTCTAACAGCTTTCAAACTTCTACAAAATGTTCGTGTAATGGAAAATATTTAAATAATGCTATTTTTTATAAATATCTATTTTGCATGTTTAACAAAATAACAAATATTTTATTTTTATTGCTTTCTATTTCGAGCGTAATAAATTACTGGAATCTTCATCTAGTAAATCGTTGGCAAACTGCTATGATTAGAAAGAAAAAAAAAGATGAGAAATGACAGAAAAAGCAGCAAAAAAAGAGAGAATAAAGATGTATGAAGAAAGAATCGAGATGAAAGAAGATAGAAGATAATCAAAAGATGAGAGACAAAAGAAAATATACTAATGAAGAAAGAATAAAGACAAAAGAAAGAGTGAAGAACGAAAAGAGAAGAAAGATGAAAAACTATGAGAGGAGAAAAAATAAGTTCAAGGAAAAAGAAAATATGAGAACGAAGAAAGAAAAGAATAGAGAGAAATGAAGAAGAAAGAAAAGACGAAGAAGAAGGAGTAAAAATATCATAATTTCCTTCGATTTGAAAGAGATCCCGAAAGGTAATAGATTACACATGGATGTCTCCAATATCTCCCACGACACTGGAATTATATAATTACCCTAAATAACATTTTTGACATAATTTATATATTCGTTTTTTTTTTCTACAACTCAAACATTAAAATATTTTAGCGAGACACCCAATAATCATCAAAGTTTGCCAATCATGTTAAAGCTGGAGATTTTCCCCTCTATTCATTACAATCGAAAATAGAATGTAACCATTACGTTATACTTGCATTTAGCTATACCTAAAATGGGGTTATTTATTGAACATCTATTTCGTGAACATAATATGCAAAGTATTGTGGTTTTTTAGAACCCAAATCGTAACCGGAAATAATAGTATGGCAAGAATGCTTAAGTTTTTTTTCTATGAACTCTTTTACAAAAGTGCAGAAATAACTAATACGTCGTTTTCCTGCTATCGAATCCCCTTGATGGAGATTAGTTTAAATTTGTTTTCCTTTACTTTAAAATTTTCGGAATACTTTTGATTGAAATAGTCACTAGGCTAAGATATATTTTCATAAGGTATGGCCATCCATTCAGGTCAATCAATCTTACATTTTCTCGGGGCCATGTTTTATGGGGGGGGTTTAGGTGCAGAGAGGGAAGTGGAAGGTGGATCGGAAATGTCAGTTGTTCGTTAATTTTGAAGGGATGATATGGATTCATCAATATTTATTAATTTAACAATTTTCATATTATTATCTGGTACCACGATAAGCCTGGAAATTTGATTATCCATTTGTCCATAATTCTTATATTTTAGCTAGGAATATAATATATGAGATTCGATGCAGAGAAAGAAGGAACTTTGGGTAGGTTAAAGCACATATTAGTCTAAATCTCTTTGGCTGGTTACAACATAACTATGCCTAGACCAATCATTCAACAAGGTTCGATTATTTCTATGACCACAAAAAGCTTTGAAATATGATTAACATGACGAATCAATCCAAACTGCTCGTATTGGTTCTTTACTGTTGAGGGCTTTTCCTACACTTGGGGTGTTCAGCAAATATAAGTTAGATATTTATATTCGGGAGATGATCGCCCCACATCCAGAGTAATTTGAGTTTTGGAAAATATAGGTGGGGGGTAGGTTTTATCCCTCAATTATGTAAGATAAAACTAACACAACTCCTTTTCGCAAAAAAACGTTCCTTTTTTTTTTACTTCGCGCCAATTTTATTTTAAATGATAATTGCGCGCGTTTTATTTTCCCTATAAAAGGGATTGATTTTTATATTTTTTGACATACTTTTATTTAGTTTAAAATATTTATTTTCAATTAATTTTTGATTTAAAAATAAATTTTGTACTGTTGTTAAAATACCTAACTACCTAACTTTAGTCAACTATAAAACAGCGTAGCTATGTTTTTATCCAAAAATATTTTGAATCAATCTTCAAGTTGAGACTCAGAGGCCTAATTCAAATTTTTTAGGCTAAAAGCTTGTTTAAGCCCTAATTGAAATGGTCAAAGTTAGGTATTTAACAACACTTAAATTTAGTTTTGAATTTTTATGATTAATTAATTCTTTTCAATAAAATTTTAAAATATAAGTTTTGTTAGTTTTTTTAAAAATAATCTAAAATTACGCATATTCAGATCTCATGGGGACGTGCTACTTACCATTCTACCCTTAACGGATGTCCCTCAACTTAAATTTACAATCCCTATCCTATTAGCTATATAAAGATTATGATAGTTGTAAAATTTGTCTCCAAGGCTGAAGCTGTATATATTTTACTTAGATTATCCATGATTTTTCGATCAATCTTACATTATCGCATCTCTATTGGACTTGAATATACCAGATAATTTAGCAACATAACAGTCAGAAATAAGTATTAATCGGATCTATAATCAACGTATATGGGTTTCGTATAATTGCATTATATGTCTTATTTTTATACTACCTTTTAAATCGAAAGGATTAATTTATAGGTATCAGCTATGGAAGAATTAAAGAAAAGAGGGGTTTTATTTGTTATGATATTATTATTTTTTTTAAAATATTCAAAATAAGTTATATTGTTTCTGTTCCGTTCCGTTCCATTCCCTTCCCTTCCTTTCCTTTCCTTTCCTTTCCTTTCCTTTCCTTTCCTTTCCTTTCCTTTCCTTTCCTTTCCTTTCCTTTTCCTTTCCTTTCCTTTCCTTTCCTTTCCTTTCCTTTCCTTTCCTTTCCTTTCCTTTCCTTTTCCTTTCCTTTCCTTTCCTTTCCTTTTCCTTTCCTTTCCTTTTCCTTTCCTTTCCTTTCCTTTCCTTTTCCTTTCCTTCTCCTTTCCTTCTTTCCTTTCCTTTCCTTTCCTTTCCTTTCCTTTCCTTTCCTTTCCTTTCTCTCTTTCCTTTCCTTTCCTTTCCTTTCCTTTCCTTCTCCTTTCCTTTTCCTTTCCTTTCCTTTCCTTTCCTTTCCTTTCCTTTCCTTTCCTTCTTCCTTTCCTTTCCTTTCCTTTCCTTTCCTTTCCTTTTCCTTTCCTTTCCTTTCCTTTCCTTTCCTTTCCTTTCCTTTCCTTTCCTTTCCTTTCCTTTCCTTTCCTTTCCTTTCCTTTCCTTTTCCTTTCCTTTCCTTTCCTTTCCTTTCCTTTCCTTTCCTTTCCTTTCCTTTCCTTTCCTTTCCTTTCCTTTCCTTTCCTTTCCTTTCCTTTCCTTTCCTTTCCTTTCCTTTCCTTTCCTTTCCTTTCCTTTCCTTTCCTTTCCTTTCCTTTCCTTTCCTTTCCTTTCCTTTCCTTTCCTTTCCTTTCCTTTCCTTTATCAAATTAGTATACGAAACAATATGATTAAATAATCAAAACAATATGATTAAATAATCAAAACAATTACTAATCAAATAATCAATTATATTTTGAACAACTCAGCCCAACAAAGTATATGATAAAATGTTTCGTCTATAAAAGGAAATAATCATACAAACATAAAAATAATTAATTTTCCATAAAGGTTGGTTCGACTTATTTTTGGAACTTATTTCTGTTTAGCCTTCCCTCGACAAATACTGCAGAGAGAAATCCTAAAATTCCTATTCCCCAATCTCATGGGATTTTTCATCCTAAGTTTTGAAAAAATTTTGAATTCCTATATCGGTTTTTTAATAGTGTTTTGGTGGTTTTGTTGATTTTCTTAGTTTTATTCATGTTTTTTCCCCTCTTTTATTTTAGATCTGTTTTAATCGATGTTATATAGCCGATTAAACAGTCCGCTGTTTAGATATGGCACAAAAATGAAGGCAAATAATATAATAAATATCCTTAAAAAATACGAAATTATTTTTTTGTTGGAGGGACAAATTTCAATAAATGTCAATCTCAAACTGCTACTTACAACAGGGCGTGATCATATTCAAGAGCAAAATATGTTTGTTTTGGAATAAAATATTGGGCCGCTAGGGAATATGCGGATCACAGAAACAAAAATTTATCCCTTTGGAGATCGGAATAAATCTTAGTGAGTGGCATTTAAGAAATGGGGAATTTGTGAAAATATCGTAAATTAGGCTAGATTGGTAAATGCCGCAAGTGGGTGAACATAAATAAAAAGTTACAGGATGAGATAGTTTTAAAAAAATTATGAAGTAAAAGGTTGAGAACGAGGTGACCATAATCGAAAATATTATTAGATAAAATATAAATGGTAATATAATATAAGATAAAGAGGAGATTATCGCAATCATTATTACTTGCTATTCAGCTTTTGGTTTATTACGAGATATGGCGGGATCGCTATTGTTATAGATATTCTCAAATTTCTCAATACAAGACCCGTAGCCAGAGAAAAAAAAACTTTTGATTCACTTGGTAAAGATCCAAACCTTTATATTTCTATGCTTAAATAGTATATTTTCTTTCATTTGGTTGTTAACTGGTATAATATAGATATCTTCTTGTCGGCCTATAAATTAACTAAAAATATATACAGATAGTTAAAAATTAAAATGACTTTTATAAAAATTTACACCTTAAAGGAATGAATCCTTATTGTAGAGATAGGTAAAGTATGATGTCCATATTTTGTTAAAAATTATTTTCCTATAAATTACCATAACTTTGAAAATCGATAAAAGGGTTTTGAAAAGTGATCTCATTCCAATTACAGCAGGATCTAGTTGAGAGACCTGCTGCATTGGTATTTAGATAAATCATCCCGATTAACATGACCAATTTGGGGAATATTTAAGAAATCTTTCCCGTTCATACCATTTTACCCATTTTTTATTTTAGAAAACTCAATAGAAATATAAGTATGGACAAAACGTATGATGAGCACTACCCACCAAATCCTTATATATCCCCTCAATTTTTATAGAGACGGTACTGATTAGAATATTAAATTATAACGATCAAGTTAATTATTGAAAATCATTTAACAAAACATTGTCTTTTTTCAAAATTACCTAAGCATATAATTTATTATTAGGTACACCTTAACTTTGGCACTGTAAAAAAAATGTTGGGAGCAAAAGTTGGAACCAGCAGAATTTTGTTAGTGAAGTTTTAAATATATCGTAAATTTTTTGATCATTAAATTATGTTTTGATAAAATATGTTGTTTAAAAGTCTAGACAAGTTATTTCGGGTTAAAGTAATATTATTAATATATTATACAAAAACACATACAAATAACAAAATACCCTTTTTATAAACAACTTTTGCATCAAAATCTAAATCTTAGACTATAAAGCAAACACTCATTTTAAAAATTTAATTAAATATCGCTTATATAAGCAATTTTTAACATGGGTTCGAAGTACTACTATGATTATTACAAAAACAAGAAAAAAAATAAAATACCCTTTATAAACAACTTTTGTATCAAAGTCTATGTCTTATCTTATTTTAAAAATTTAATTAAATATCGTTAGCAAGGCAATTGATTATAATAACTTTTTTATAAAAAATTATAATTTTGAAATTTAAAATTTTAGTTAGCTTTTTATTCATATTATTTTTAATAATTATTATAAACTTTTTTAAAAATTAAAATCTTAATTTTATAAAAAAAAAATGTTGAAAAATTTCTCTATATGTCTATTAATTACATTCCTAATCGGTAAAAATTAATTATTTAATAATTATATGCATATACAAATTCTCTAATAAATGTAAAAAAAAACTTTCTTAAAATTATCTACAAAACTGAAATCTTATTTAAAATTGACCCCGGTGCCGAAATGGGAACAGGTTTCTAACAAATGTATAGAGAATTTAGCCGTAATTTCTTGGTATTGAGTTAGGCAAAATGTAGGATTACTCATGTGTAAAGTTTTTTTTCAATATTGCTGATGATCTTGTTGGCTTAGGCGAGAACCAAGATTTAATAAATAATCTTAATTTTTGGTACATAAATATCCATATTCATATCCCTCTCATTTCTATATTCGTTTGGTTACTTTGATACCCAAATTTAAATACTTTTTTAAAAATAATATGTCAAAAAAAGTATACTTATATGAAAATGAGGCAAGGTCTCAAAAAATATCGTATTTTTTTTTTAAAATTTTATAAGACCAACCCCAGGCTATTAAAAACGAAGGAGAAACATCTGGTTTGATACGTCATTTTTTTTTGAAGGGTTAGCTGCTAGTTAAATTAATAATCTCGAATGTTCAGGATATAATGTTTTACTCCCTGTTTATCAGCTGACTATGAATTTCTTGATATTTGGTTGGCATTCCATGAATTTTTTAAATAAATATGTGTAATAAAAGATCCCTATCCAGAGATCCGAACCGAAACGAATATCGGTTCGGTTCGGGTTAAGGTTCAGATAAAAATAACGGTTCAGGTTCGGTTCGTAAAAAATTTAAATATCGGATCGGTTCGAACCTCTAAAAATCCGTTTAAACACTTTTATATTATTCGAATTATGTATAGGGAAAATATTTTTTTATTTTATCATTAATTTAAAAAACACATGTATAAACCTTCATTTTTATTAATTGCACATTATAAAATAAAATTTAATTTATAAATATAAAATGATTAATTTTAATATGAACAATATTTTACTTTTTTTTTACCTATTTTTTTTTTATTAAGCCTCACAATTATTATATTTTCAAAATTCGTCTCACTCAAATTACATCTATATGGAGATTGTGTAAATTTAATTGTTGAAACATCTTTTTGGGTAGCCGGCACTGCCAATATGATATCAGATTTGATGTGTCATTTATAATTATATTTTGGATTTAATTTTTCTCTAAGCATTATAATTTATAAACTTAAAATATTTAAAAAAATGTTGTAAAATAACAATATACCAAAATGTGATTGATGAAAATCTTTAAAATTATTCGAATATAATTCAAATTTAATAATAACTTACATATTATTTTATAAGCATAAAATCATGAGACTCGAACCGGTTCAGAGGAATTTTAGCGGTTCGCTTCAGGTTCGGCTGGAATTTTTTAGCGGTTCAGGTTCAGTTCAGGTTCGATAAAAATACCGGTTTTTAGCGGTTTAACGGTTCGGTTCAGATTTGGTTTGAATCCCTGTCCCTATCTTCGTTATTCAACCAGAAAATTAAATGTTTAAGCCTTCATATATGTTTTTATAAAATATTTTTATCCTCTTTTCCACAAAATTTACAATCAATTTTTCCCCTTTATTTTCTCAAAGATCTTGATATAAATTTTTTTAATGACAACATTTACGTCTCTTAATTACCGATTCAATGTTGTTGAAAAGCCGGTAAGATTATATTTCGAAACTAACATTATGGTAAGCCTTAAAGATTTTGACACATAACTGGCAAAAATTCTTGGAAATCTCCTAACCCTAACACTGACCCAATCTCAATGCTCACATAATAATATTTTAGCTAAAATTCTAACCTGATCATTTTGAAATATCAACCCCTAATAGGCTTTTTAACGACACTAATTACTAGTATTCTAGATTCTGAAAAACGGCATATAAATAAGCGAATACTAAACCCCTAAAGATTTTTAACAATTTTATATTATCTCCATTTCTGTCGATTAATTTTTTTTTTAAATAAAATCTTTCCATATTTATATAGTAGTCACAGTTTTTGGTGAAATGGAGAATGAATGCCCATCCGGCAAGTACGGAACTAATTGTACTGCAGGTTAAAAAAAAAACTTTTGTTATAGACAAAAAAATGAATAATTAATCTTAGAATTATATAAATCGTCAAAATTAACAGGGGTCGTGAAAACATTTATAAGTCAAAATCCAAATAGTTATAACCCCCCCCCCCCCCCCCACCTTAAATTTGCTATTAACTTAGAATATAAGAAATTTCTTTTTTTTAAAAAAGGAGTATATTGTTTCAAGTGTTTGCCATTTCAAAATTTTTTTTTTTTAAATTATGAACATTATTTGCCTACGATAAAAACTAAGATTGCCACTGTAATCAAAATGGATCAGCAGAAAATTGCTCTTTCTTCGGGTATTGTCATTGCCTAGATGGTTACTGGGGAGACAGATGCGAAAAAAGTAAATATCATATAAAGTAGAGGTCTGCAATGGCCGGGTTTTTAACCAAAAAGCCCGCCCCACTCGTTGTATCAAAATTCTTTAAACCAGCCCACCCGCTCATTTATTATTTTTTATAAAAAAAACCGACCATGCCCATTCAAATTATGAGCGGACGTAAACAGGGGGGGGGGTACACCACGATCAATGCAAACCTCTAATGATAAAGTGTATTATATACAACCAATTTATTTTTATCTTGCTTCATATCTAAATGATTATGATGGAAAAGATTGCAGCAGTGAATGTCGTTTGAGAAAATGCCATCAAATTACTGGAATGTGCAGATGCGAAGATTTCAAATATGGAAGAAATTGTGATAAAAGTAAAATTGAAAATATTTATTATATTATATTAAAAAATAGCTGCTAATGATGAAATAAATTTTGCCCAATTTTGAACACCATTAACCAGCGACTTTTACCAACTCAGAGCTAATCATGTTTTTCAACGATTATCCTATAAAAATATTAGATCTCCGATATCTAGATATATCTGTTAGCCGATATCGATAATTTTAAAACAATTGATAAAAATTTGTACCTCTTAAAAAAATAAGTCGGTTCTTATTATTATGTAATGATTCAGATAAAAAATTTTCATAATGAGTGGAAGAATTTAGGATATCTAGTATAAGGTTTAAAAATTTAAATAAATATATGTTTTTATGTTACCTTATAAAATTATGGAAGCTTTTATCGTAATATTATTACTACTCACTTTATTTTAGTTTAATTATACAAAATTATATGGAAATGTTATTTTTAGTCAGGATAAAGTATAATTTTATTCAGGCCTATATAAATATTTTAATAAATATATCTCCATTCTCTAAGTGCAAAGGATCAACTGAATTCCTTGTCATTAGTTGCCATTATATTCTGTAATTTTGTTTTGGAGAGCTCTTTTATATCATTTCTTCTTTTATATCTTAGAAATGATCCGATTAAGCGCTTAAGAAAATAATTAACCATTTTTTCATTTCTAAGATATATTAAATTTGTAAATATTTTATGATTACAATGCATGTTGCAATTGGTTCATGTCCTAACTTTAAAAGGTTGGTTATCTTTCATATGCATTTTGAATCCTTTTCCTGATCTATCAAATTTTTTTTTAAAAAAATAAGAATTTGACTAAAAACAGATAGAATTTATGATTAGAAAGTAAGGAATAAAAATTTGCTGATGTAGTTTTTTTTTAAAAAATTTAAAGATCTGATTGTTGTCATAAAGAATGAAAGAAAGAAAGAAAGAAAGAAACTTTAGGGCGATTTTTCAATCTATACAGCTAAAATTAGATGATTGTATCAATCATATGTACCATTGGCATATCTATACAAATTTTATTAAGGTGAAATTGATGTATTCAATTCGTATCTCTCGAAAAAATTTGCCCATTTAAATTATGGATATACTATTTATCTTCTTTTTTTTTAAACATTACTTAATCGTAGTGGGATTTTAAAAATGTATATAATTTAATAAAATTTTTGTTTATAAATATTTTTTTCTTCTTCTACCATTCATAAGATTGCACGTGCGATCCTAGGGTATATTCTGGATGTAGTCGTAGTGGTGGATGTTTGTGCAAAACTAACCCTGATAACGCGACTCTAAGTATTTAAATGATATTACATGATGTTCCAATTCGAAAATAGAAAAGAACTAAAAAAATTTATGATTACTATATTATGTTGCTTTAATCAGATTTTCCTTCATCCCCACCCACCCTTCCAAAAGACCTAATAATAATTATTAAACTTCATATTATCCATCGTGTAAACTAAATTTAAATTCCCAAATCTAATATATTTTTTTTTTAAACTTTATATAAATAAAAAATATAAATATATAGAATTTAGTATTTCAGTACATATTTTGTTACGAATAATGTCTTGAGATATCAAATCAATTAATAAAGAAAACTTTAACCAATTCATTCAAATATCAGTTTAATTTAATAAGATTTTAAGAAAACAAATATAACGTTTTATTTGCTAGAAATTTCGTTAAGTTATTACTGATCAATTACTTTATTAGAATGGAACTAAGATAATTTAGTTATATCAGATAGTGTGGGGCTTAATCGTGGTTCGATCAAGTCATTTTAAAAATTAAGATTTTTAGCCGCCATAATTTATCATGCAAAGCCTCTAGATTTCGTTGATATGTGTCCAAACCTTTCTGTCCATCTATCAGCAAAATCTCAAAATATTTTTTTTTGGCTAAAATGTTGAATTAGTTTATTTTAAAAAGAGTCACTAATTTCAGATATATCTTAGATATATATAAAAAAACAAAATAACTAAAGATTGGTGTAGTTTATGTGGCATAACTTTAGCCAATTCCAAATTAGCCAAGCTTTTAACCTAAAGAAAATAGAACTAAATCTGAACCTAAACTTTAGATATTGGAACAAATTCTTTAGGATAAAAACTTGGCAGAACCAGTCAAAGTTAGATGATTTATTAACATTAATAAAGATCATTAGAACTTGTATATTTTCACAAATTTTGCATATAGAATATTTGAAAAGATATTAGATTGCATTCTATTTATAATTGTGTATTATATTTTATAGATAACACTTCATGTCCTGACAATATGTTCTGCAAAGAAAATAGAAACTGCGTCTGCAAGGGTTGGAAATATGGATCTAGATGTGACCAAGGTCTCTTTCACAAAAATTATAATTTTTTTTAATTGTAATTCTTTAAACTTTCGACATACTTATTTTACTTAGAGTCCACTTGTAACAGGAATAATACGATTTCGCCCTTTTCCACAGGAGGTTGTCGATGTAAATTGGGTTATTATGGCAGGAATTGCGAATTCGGTATATATTTCCTATATATATCTTATTATAAAGAGAGTTTTAGGAAAATTTTGATTTTAAAAAGATTCCAGTCTTTAAGGGTTCTAATGAGGCCTCTGTATTGGTTCATTTCATTTTTTAAGACACATTTCTGGCTAGCAAACAAGGGCTATTTGGGAACATCATATTTTATAGTTTCTCAAGTTTTGTATACAATATTAACAAATAATATTTTTATATATACCATATTCGGCATTACAAAGCAAAACATAGATTAGATTAAATATAATAGGACTCTTTCATTTTTACGTATCCTTGAGTTGTTAAAGTGCCTGGATACGATATCCATAATGGATACTATTTTTAATGTTTTTGTATTTCCTTTTTTAAAATATTTTTTGTTGTATTAGAATGATAAAGATTATTATATTTTAAATGATTATTATTTATGGTTGTATTAGAATGATAAAAATTAATTGTATTTTAAATGATTATAATATATATATTACGAACCTGTTGTTAGCCATGTATTTTGTTTATTTTTGTGGAAAAAGAAAAATACATTGGCAACAGAGGAAAAGGAGGGATTATTTTATTTTTGTTGAAAAAGAAGAAAATTTGATATTTTATAAATTATTGGAAGAGACAAAGAATATATATAATTAATAAAGATTCATAAATTAGAGAAGAGACAAAAGAAAATATATAATTAATAAGGGTTCATAAATTAGAGAAGAGACAAAGAAAATATATAATTAACAAAGATTCATAAATTAGAGAAGAGACAAAAGAAAATATATAATTAATAAGCATTCATAAATTAGAGAAGAGACAAAGAAAATATATGATTAACAAAGGTAAAAATACTTTTAATTTAAAGATACTTTCAATTTAATTTACTTTCATTTTAATTTACTTTCATTTTAATTTACTTTCATATTAATGTATACTTTCATTTTATTTTTTAAGAGATACATTTTAATATACTTTTATAATTTAATATATATAATATTAAAAATAAAAAAGTATTTGAAAAACTCGTAATATAAATATTCACTAAATATTACACTTTTTTTCCTATCCATTCAAATCTACAAGGGCTGTTTGGGAACATCATATTTTATGGTTTCTCAAGTTTTGTATACAATATTAACAAATAATATTTTAATATATACCATATTCGTTATTACAAAGCAAAACATAGATTAGACTAAATATAATAGGACTCTTTCATTTTTACGTATTCCTGAGTTGTTAAAGTGCCTGGATATTATATCCATAATGGATACTATTTTTAATGTTTTTGTATCTGCTTTTTTAAAATATTTTTTAAGTACATTTTAATATACTTTATAATTTAATAACGCATTTATATATAATATTAAAAATAAAAAAATATTTGAAAAACTCGTAATATAAATATTCACTAAATATTATACTTTTTTTTCTTCTCCATTTAAATCTATAGGTAGTTCCAGATTGTGAAGAATATTTTTATCATGGAAATGAATATATATGAATCCACCATTATTAATTTATTAATTAATAAAAACAACCATTGATTGATGAGCAAAATTATTTTAAGCAAATTAATTAATTAAATTTTTTTAAATTTTATATATATTATACTCCTTTAACTTTTAATGAATAAATCATAAGTATAATGTAAAAAAAATTTTTTTTAAAAATAAATGCTCGTTTTAAATTAGAATTTGTTCGATAAGAACAATGTTAAATAGGGGTAATATTATTTTATATGGTGGTATAAAAATGTTTGTTTACATTTATTGTGCTCTCATGATAAGAGCTTTCTGTTAGAGAACAACATCAAACACTGTATATAAGTATGAAAAAAAATTATACTATATACAGATACAATATACATATACAAATGATTAATAGTGTCTCTATTTAGATATTCTTTAAAATGATGTATCTGTATCTAGATCCATTTTTTTTTGAAAATAGTATCTTTTAACAACACTGATGTATTATTAGATTTTTTGTTTTTTACGTATCTAAAGATAAATAAATTTATATTTCGAATTTTATCAAAAGAATGTCGAACTGATTGTATAAATTCTTACTGGCACAATAAATGCAAGGGGGATGGTGAATGCTGGTGTTTAGATGGCTATTATGGATTGAAATGCGAAAACAGTTTAAACAACAAATTAAAATATTTTATTATTTGAAAGTTTAAAAATTTTTTGATGTAACTAGAAAACAATTTCTTGAATATATAATTCCACTTTTAAATACTGTAATAGATGACATTTTATTATTTGAGAATATGCTTTTATAATGTAAAATCATTATGAGAATTTTATTGGTGAAAGTATAATCATCTCTAAAGATTCAATGGACATCTCAGGGTCTTAAGATTTACTTAATTTTTTGATTATGTAAGATCTAAAAAAAATAAATTAGTTTTTGAAGACCTCGACTCTAAAAACCTTAGAATAATCTAGTCATCTCCCACTTCCCATATATATTATTTGCTAAAACCCAGCAAAAAATAAAAATGTATCTTATATATTTTTTTTAAATATAGAATGTAACTGTGCAAGTAACGAACAATGTGATGAGGCTGGAACATGTAGTCCTCGACTTACTAGAGTAAATAATTATATTTTTAACTTTAGGGACAATATTTGCTAAATTTCTCTCAAAAATATTTTTAGCAAAAGTTTTTAAATTAGTATAATTTTAGTAAACACTTTTTTTGCATTTTATCCTTAGTGTTAAAAATTCAAAATCTACTTTTATCGACGGAAAAGAGGTGAGAATTTAAATGTTTTATAGTGTGAGAGAAAGTGGAGTGATTGATTTAGGGCTTTCCTCGAGAGTTGAGACAGATTTGTACAAAATATATTATCGATTCTACTATTGTGTAATATTGAAATACCCGGGGATTTTGCTATGGGAGAGGCAAAAGGTGGTACATAGGGGGGGTTTATTAGCTTTAAAATGATATTTACCAGAACATGCTAATTAGTTTGCACCTGACGTATACAAGTGATATAATTCATAATATTTTTTTAATATTTATCGTATTTAGATAGCTTGAACGAAGAAACCGAAACGTACAATCATTAAGGGAACAAAAATTTTTTTGCGGGAATTTTACATTGTTTTTTTTGAATCTATAAAAATCGTGATTTTTTATGAAAAAATCGATATATAAATTACATTATAAATTATACATTTTTTAATCAACGATTATTCATAATTTATATGATACGTGATTTATTTAATTTAAAAAAATCAACAAATAAAGAAATCATAAATTTAAACTATTTTAACATGTTATTAAACCATTTAAGTGATCATGGTATTTTGAATGAGAAATCGATATTTATGAAATTACAGTTAATTACATTTGGATACATTCTTACACATTAATATGTATAATAAAGGTGATTTATGATTAAAGGTTTGATTCAACCAGAGTCTTACACTTAAAGTAGTAATGACACTTACCATCAGATGTCATATTGATTTTCCCAATTTTAGATTAGACCACAAGATTAGTTAGGCTAGCATTTATTTTGTTGAACCGAGCTTTTACTACCTATCAGTATCTATACGATTTATATTTAAAGATAGGGAACTCAAGAAGGGACTAGTGTTGGAGAAAACAAATTTTCCTTGATATTTTCAGTTAGGAAAGTTAAATTTTGATTAAGGACTATACAAATCCTAAAAGTATTTCTTTATTAATTTCTACCAAATATCGCATTCTGATCCGGGTGTCCTTGTTGGGGGTGGGGGGTTAAGGTTTTATTTAAAAAGGAATAAATTAGCGGGACCTAAAAATAATTTTTTTTCTTCCGAGAGATCCTCCAGGTCAGACCGAACCTACAAATAGGCACCTCCTGGTTTTTTTTAAATATTCTATAAACCAATAAAAAAAAATAATGTTATAATGCCAAAATGGCGATAATATGGATGGCTGTGAGGGGTAGGTAGAGGTACTAGACTGTTATCTTTATGGCAAGTTTAACCAATTTGTCCCTATTATAAATTTTGGGTCCCAATAAAATTCTTATTAACTACTATATGGAAACATCTTGATAATTTGGGCAACTGTCTGCTTCTGAAAAGTGGGAAGATTTTTTAATTTTGATACATTTTCTCAAGACCTCTCTCTTCTATAAAGTGGGTATTTGTTGGTTTTTGTGGCGATCATTCAATTTGTATTATAAAATTTTGGTTTGGGTTCGTTTCGCCTATAGACATTCGGGCCTAAAACTTTTCGCCTCTAGCTTATTAAAGCCAACAAGCGCCAATAATTGAACATTTTTCATATAACTTTTGTTGCGTAAGGCTTTTGGCCTATAGCATTTCTCTTAAGAGGCGAATGCCAATAATTAAACATTTTGCCTAATAGCTTATTCGCCTAGAGCGCCAATGATTGCTAATAAGCGCGTATATTGCAAAGTCATTTATACAGATGGTACATGGTACCATTTCTTTCTTAAGTATGTGTCAGAGTACACATTGCATATGGGGAGGGGGAATATGAATTGAGTATATTGCACCCTTAAAACTAAAAAAAATAGAGTGACTTATGTTATATTGTTTAAACAATATGATAATGCAAAAATGTCAGAAATTAGAGATTTCTATAGCCCATTTAAACTGAATAACTATCCCCAAGGTTCTAACTTCAGGGGATAAATGGGAAATTAAAGAGAGAACACTAAATTGCAGAGGAAAAAACTATTATATTCTAAAAAACGACGATAAAAATAGAATTTAATTAAAAAATGGAATTGCGAAATGCGCGGCAAAAGTTCTGAGTATAAATTTAAAAAACCCCGAAGACTGGAGAAAAACGTTCCGAACTTCCTCAAATGGGAACATTCAAATGGCAGTAGCAATGATTAATTTTACGTATGCCCAAATTGTAAAGGTTAAATATTTTTAAAATGTTCATAATTTATAAATAAAATTTGTTTAATTTATATCAATTTGATATTTGATATCTCAGCATTGCCAGTAAATAGTAAAAAGCAATACGTTCTGCTTAAATAGCGTCCGCAGGTGAAAGGTAGAGATTCTCAGGTTTTTTTAAAATTTATAGATGTGGCTTAGATAAATTTTATCCTTGAATGAAATTGAAATTTTATTGTAAAAGAGCAAAACACCTGCCGTATTGCCCCGACCTCCTTAATTTTATCATTAAATAAATAATTGTAAAAATTACGTTTGCATTAATTCAAAAACTAACTCTTCTCTATTTTAGTTAAAAAGGAATATCCAGCACTATTACCAATGTCTGAAATTTCGTTTAGAATTTTGCGGTATTCGAGGGATGCAATAAAAAGTGTTCTGACGTTAGTCACTTTAAAACCTTTAAGTGCATAACATATAGTTTATTTAGTCATTATAATAAAAAATTTTAAAGACGTAGAATAACGTCTGAATTGGGCATCCACTTGCTGAGGAATAAGGGTATATTTGATGCACGATGGGTATCCAGAAGTCTTAAACTGTCATGGCAGTTTAGAGTATCTATGAGGCCCCGTATCCACATTTAAAAAATGCAGGCGGACCCAATTAAAATGGTTAATTCTTACAAGATCTTTGATGTATTAATCTTCAATTTGAATTATCCAATCTGTCTTTAAGGATTCAGACAAAAAATAGGTTTACCTAAACCAGAAAATCAATAAAGCAGACGATTCGATTCAAAAATTGTAAATAAAGCAGAAGAATGCCTGGCAGGTTCTAAATTTATTTTGTATAATTTCTTGTTTATTTAATATTTCTGAAGGAGAACATATGAAAATAGCTGAAGAGGCTACTAGTGTATAGCATTCTTATCTGATATGGAATATTTGGAAATAACTAACTGACACTTAAAATTCATTAAGGGGAAGAGTAAAGATTAAACGAACATGTTTACGCCTAAGGTTATATAAGAATTTCAAAATATATTGAACGGTTGAGTTTAAAATAATAAATGTCCACGTGATTTGAAAGAGTTTCAAAATTGTGCACAATTCTGTGTAGTGTTGGTAAGGGAGGGGGGTACTGCTTTCACCGTATGAATGTCACTATGAAGCCTTTGCAAAGAAGTCTTATGATAAAACGTATTTCCAGTTTAATGATAAATAAATCTTAAAAGAACCTTTTAGTCATTGAAATTCTTCTCATGTATCATATAAAGTGGCTAATAAGTCACATGTTCGCAAACGATAACCAATCAAGGTAACGGGCTTCTAATATTATTAAGTAAAAAAGATTTGATACAGCCAACATTGTAGTTTTTTTTATCCCCACCTTTTTTGATCTATTTTGATTTGTGCATTATATTCATGATACTATAATTATTTTGATATATACTATTTATGAAATGCATTCGCTAAAATTACTTCATTATATAAAATATATTTTTCAATTAATATATAACTTTCTAAAATAGCTACTTTTATTTAAATGTAGAGATAAGGTATTTTTATATAAAATTACGTTGATTGTAAACTATTTTTAAAAGTTCAAAAAATAATTTGTAATCTTGGAAAAGACAAGAATAAGCCTTCCTTTTTTTTCTTTCTCCTTCCTTCCTTCTGGACAATTTTAGAGTGATTTATTTTTTTTATTTGAACTTATAGAGTGCTTCTCAGTAAATTTTAAGACTTCAGCACTAATTATGATACTGCCAGTGTGTGTATCAGACGGTTCAAGTGTCTAAAAAATATAGAGATTTTTTTCCCTTAGATCAATCCAGATGATAATTTTAGGAATCGTATATTTAAAAAAAACGAAGTTAATAGTGATTAAAATTCTTGGTAAATATTTTATCCATTCTCTATAATGATAAAACGTCGGTCAGAGGATGAGACGGGTCCTGTCAAAGTTTCGCCAATTTGGGACACTACCAGTTCCAAATATAGGATCTTCGGGACATGTCCTCACTCTTTAAAAAAAATTAAGACCTGAAAAGAGAAGAAATATATTTTTTTAAATGTTAAAAAGAGTAAATTTCTTAATAAAAAATAAAATAATATTTTAAAATATTTTTTTAAAATAATAACAAAAAGATGTTGTTCATTGTAATAATAAAACAAATTATATTTTCTATCAGAAAAATATTTGGACAATAAATTTATAAAGAGGATGCATGAAGACTCCATCTAAGGCTAACTCTATGAGATAGGTCTTCTTTACAGGTTCATTAAGTTGCGTTTCGTCCTAAAAAAATGTGATGTTATAGGATTAATTAGTAAATATGCAATATTTTAAAATCGAATCAAATAACACATTAAATTTATTTAATTTTTTGGAATAAAATATCACTGGAATTAATTACTAATTGATTGGTATTATTTTAGTTATAATCATTAGATTCTCCAGTCGCTTAACCAATCCATCGCAAATTTGACTGTTTTCATAAATATTATTTTAAGCTAATAAAAATTCCCCCCCCCCCCCCCTCCCCCCTCCCCCCCAATTATAATTTACAAATATGAATATCAATTTTCCAACATATTATTCAAAAATATTAATAAAATGGAAAAATATTTAGTCTAAGAGATTGAAATCAAACGATAATTTATTTTATTATTTTATATATTTATTTTATTAGATTCAAAATTATTAGTGAGTTAGAATTAATAAGTATTTTTAATAATATTTTAATTATTAATAAATATCTATAATTTTTTAAATATTTTTCATTTTTACTTCCATTTTGTAGAACAGAAGAAATAGAAATACAGAAGTTAAATAAGGCTGAGCATGAAAAAAAGTAATGTGTCGTCAAAAGCGATATCATTATTGAATTCAATTGATCAATCAGAGTTTATCATTGATGCTAGTTGCATCAATAAATTACTTTTAGCTCACTACTTTGTAAAAATTTATAAAAACCAAAGATTTGGTTCAGGTTATTGATTTGGCGGAAAATATATATGAACAGGTAGATACAATAAGAATGAATCTAGATAAATATTTTCATAATATTTATCTAGACGTTGAATCGAGGGCTAAATTTTATGATATATAACACTAATTTAAACTCGTCTAGCACCTAGGCCATTATTGAGATGTAAAATAAATATTGGCTTAACTGAAGAATATTATAAAATATCCAATTTCATCCCATTCTTACATACTTTTTTATCGCAACTAAAAGTACAGTTTTTAGATAAAAAACAAGTATTTACAATCTTCAAGTTTTATTACCCAAAAGATCCTTCTTAATTTTCTAATGCCACTATTGTTAAAATTAAATATTTAGCAACATTTTATTCCTATTAATCAGTGAATTCGAATTGTGGTATAAATATTTACCGTTTAGCTATTTTACCTGAGCATGCTAATGATGTGCTCAATCGATATAAATTGGCTCAATTTCCTAAAATTCAGAAGTTTTTTTATATTCTTGCATGTTTGCCTATTACAACATGTACGAATGATAGGACTTTTTCCAACTTGAAAAGGTTGAAAACATATTTACGAAGTACTGAATCTCGGCTAAATGGGTTAGCTTTGTTAAATATCCACAGAGATTTGGTTCCAACGAAAAACGAAATTCTTGATTAATTGGCAAAATTCCCACCAAAATTAAAAATCACATTATAATTATAGAAAATATATTGTATAATATTGTATTTGATAAGAAGTTAAAAAAAACTTGTTAATTTAATTATTTTCTAGTTAATATTTTATACTTACTACTATTAATATTTTTAATAAAAAAATTATATTCTACTTATATTGTATGAGAATTTAAGCTGGGGCTAGTTTATAAAGCAAATTTTATTTAAAAAAAATGACATAACACTTTATTTCATTACATTTAAAAAACCTTTAAATATAATATACCTAACTTGAAATAATAAAAAATAGGCTTGTAAAATCCATAAGCAAGAATTAGTAATAGTTAAAAATATAAATATAATTATTATTAATTTATGAATAATTTAATAGAAAAGCTAAAACAAAAGACCCGGAGGAAGGCCGAAGGAAAGCTGGCCGAAGGCCAGGTAAAAGAAGTTTGGGGGTGAAGCCCAATCCTTCCCCCCTATAAGAAAATCCTAGATACCCCACAGGATTACTCTTACATATCTTAAATAACTATTCTTTTAAATAATAAACAAAATAATTTTTATAACTTTTGCCTTAATACATTCACATCTAATAATATTTATTCATCTATAAAGTAAATATAATGATTTTTCCTATCAATTCAAATCTTTTTATTTATTTTAGAATATATTAAAAATTTATATAAAACTATATTAAAATAAAATATACAAAACATTAATATGTATATATAAACAATATTAAATTTAAATATAAGATGGAGAAAAAAATTAGTATTGGATATAATAAAAAAAATAATAATAATTTACACGAGATTCAAAAACAAAAAAAAATATAAATTTTACTTAGAGAATTTTTCTAGACACAAACAGATTATTGGAATCTTAACGTTTCTTCTGCAAGCTGGTCGGCACCCAGAAGGGATCGCGCATTATAGGTGGTCTCAGCGTTCTTGGAGTCTTCAATGCTATAGGAGTTCTCAATATTATTGGAGGTCTCAGTGTTACTATTGGGTGCCTCAGCGGATGCCCTGGAAAAATAAAATGAATGAGATTTTATCCATACACCAAAACTTTTGGGTTATTAAATCAAGAATTATATAAAAAAAAATTCGGCATTCCTGTGTAACTGGTAACCACTTGGGCACCACATGGGGCATATAAATGGAAGACATTTACCTTTAGATTTTTGAAAATTTTTTTGAAAAAATATTAAATTTAATTTTAAGTTAAGAACTCAAAAAGAATATATAATAAATTCAAAAAAGTGAATAAAGAATCCTGAAAGATAAGGAATCTGAAGAATGGGAAACATAAATGTTCTATTTTTTTCTTCTACACATTTAATCGAAATATTTGGTTTATAGAAAAGGAAAATTCAAATTATTAGCTTTCATCTTCATAATCATTGTAGATAATCAGTATAAAGTTAAATGTAAAAAAATTAATCTTTTCCATGGTGGGGTAAACTCCATATGACATTTAAATAAATCAATGTTACCCAGAATATAATATTCATATTTTTTTAAAAAAAAACAAATATTTTATATAGCACAAAAGGAGTTTTTTCAAGAAATGTTTGCTTTCATTAATGATCTTTTGCATGGATTTTGGATATTTTTTTGACAACAATAATCATCGATTTGGCAAAAATTTGTTATTTTTGAAGGTATATCGAGAAAATAATGAGATTTGGAAGACAAAAAAAACATATATAAAATTATTATCTTATTAAATATATAAATATTTTTAAAAAAAGGACAAGTTTGTGAAAAATACGTCATCAGATTTTATGAAGATTTTTGTTAGACCTGGTCCGGTTACATGGACCGGTCCGTATTTTAATTTTTTTAAAATATAGTCGGGCCGGGCCGTAATATTTTAAAACCGAATTTTTTAAACATTATTAGATATAAAAATTACAAACAAAATGTAATATATTTTTAAAAAATCCAAATTAAATATTTAAAGGAAATCAGACAGTTTTTAAAACAAAAATATGATTTATAAATTATATAAAAATTTTAAATATTAACGGCTATTATTATAAAATTATTTATTTTGTTTATTATTTTTTTTTACGTACTTTCACTTTTTATTATTTTTTCAAAAAATTCTAATAAAAATGCTAGGAAGGCTGGAAATTTCTAAAGATGTGTTAGGAGGGGGGGGGAGAGTGGAAGGGGATAATCTTTAATATTGAAATGATTTATTTTCGGAAAATCAAAATTTTTTTAAAACCAATAATAATTTGAAAAATGATACTTTTCGAAAGCAAGTAATAAAATATTGGAAGAAATATTAAGTGCCAATATAATACGGTTAAAAAAAAATTATATTATAAACGGTATGTAAAATCCCATTACAATATAAAATTAAATATTTAATGGTTTAAAAAGTGAGTCAAAATATCGTTCAATAAATGAGTCAAAATATCGTTCAATAAATGAAAAGTTTATTCTTCTTTGCTATTCAAATTTTTAATTTTTGTTTTTCCGTTTGAGGATTCTAGTCGATTCAAACCTTTTTAGGATGTCGTACATGTAGTGATATATGTATATCTATAATAGAGAAAAATTGAAATATTTAGTAAGTGGTCGGTTTCATATGGTTATTGGCTCAAATTACGATATTTTTAAAATATTTTTTTGATGTTGTTTTACACGTATATAGATTTATAAATCAAAAATGAACATTTTTTAAGTTATTACTAAGCATTGATCAATCGAATATTTAGTATGTAGTCGGGTTTGAGCTCGGTTTCGTTCAAATCATAATATTTTTTGGGATAATACTTATTACTTAAATATGCCAATAAAATAAATTAATTTTTATCAATAAAGCTAGAATATGTGCCTTACAAATTTTCTATTATTTTACGATTCTAGACCTACCTATAAAATAAATATAAAAAAAACCAATCTTTTTTTTAATTCTTGGGTTATCTTCATGTATTTATTCTCACATATTAAAAAAATGTATTTAACGCCCTCTTATGGATATATATTTGTTAAAATATTAAAATCAACAAAAATAAAATTGAATTGTAATAAGCACATAAATTTTAATTTCTTATTTAGCATTATATGATAAATTAAAAAATTGATTTTTATATATTAAAAATATTTAAATATTTTTTTTTGTTTTATAGGATCTTCCTTTAATTATAACTATCAATATCAAAATAAATTTATATAATACAAAGTTCCATCTACCAAAAATTTAAATTTGTAGGAAAAATTTTTTCAAAAATATCTTAAATAAAAAAATTGATATATTAATTTTTAATTAATTAAAAGTATAATAATAATATACCACTCCCCCCTCTCACTCCACCCCCCCCCCCCCCAAAAAAAAAGGTTGCAATAACCTGATTTTATTTGTTCTAACTTTGATTCTGTTAGTTCTAAATCTATCACAATTTCTAAATGAATGTTTATTTAATATGGTGAACATATTGAAAACAGATAAAGAATCTAGATAAATAAATTTGGATATTATTGAAAGAAAACAGAAGGGGCCTTCTGGTATAAGCGGAAATTAATTTTATTACTGCCTCAATAGAAATTATGCGAAATAGGCTAATGGACGCTAAACACCCATATTTCTAGTAATAAAAATATAATATTGAAGTAACACAGTTTTATCTTTAAACTTTCTTAGCTGATATGGGATATTTAGAAAAAGATAACTAACCCTAACAATTCATTAAAGAGAAGATTAAAAATTAAACGACTTTGTTTTCGCCTGAAGCTTTTTAAAATTTCAAAATATATGGGACGGGTATTGATGATAATAAAGAATAGATAAATGTCTCAGTGATGATTTTCCGTTGCCGACTGGTTTGGGTGAGCAGGTTAGCGAGCGAGCCAGCGGTAGTGCTATATTTTTTTTCTTGACCAATCTATAATTTTTTGAAAGGGAGAAAGGGTGAAAGGTACAAAGCGATGATAATTGTAATAATATATAGGTATTTATATAAAATTACTATGGTATTTTTGGTTGGCCGCCATTTATTGTTTATTTTTTTGGTTTCGGCTACAAAAATAGTCAAAGCTTTAATCTCTACTATCTTTCTTTCAGCCATAAAGAAAAATATAAATTTGAACTTTAGGACTTTCATAATTTTCTGGTAAATATTGGACCTCAAAGCATTTTTTTAGCGAATAACTACTTTTTCATTTGGCGATTAACCAAAGAATTTGCGGAATTTAAATGTATTATTTAAGCACTATGTAATGGCGAAAGCCGGATGTAATAATACTACCATAGTTTTTGTTTTAGTTGGCCGTCATTTATTGTTTATTTTTGATTTTCTTAGCAAATAACTTTTTATTCTTAAATTCGGTTATAAAAATGATTAAAGCACTAACCTTTATAAACGAGGCACTAAAGAATGATATATATTTCATAGTTAGTGCTATCAATCGCAATTTAAGGAAGTTGGCACAAGTTTTTATTTTGCTTTATAACTTTTTTCCCTTAAATTCGGTTACTATAAGGATTGAAGCATTAACAAGCACTAAAGAAACACTAAAAAAATGACATAAGATTCATCGTTAATATTTCCAATCATTCGGCCAGCTTCACGGAGCTGAAAGGAAAAACAAGAGAAAAAAAAAGTGAATATCTTTAAATCAATATTCCAGAATTAAAATAGAACAATAAAATAATTAATTTGTATATTTAAATAAATTCGGGCACAGACCGGTAAAACTTTTTTAAAAAAATTTCGGGCCGTGCCTAGCTTGAAAAATTAGGTCCGATGTAGATTACTAATTAGAGTTTTGCACGGGCTGTTCAGGTCGGACATGGATATTGAAGCCCTTTTCTTGGGGCTCGGATCGGGCTTTAAAAGGGAGTCCTACTCCCGAACTCAATAATCATTTTGTTTTATCAAAATGTCAATCAGAATTATGTGTCATCACCCTCCCTCCCCGACCATCCATTCATAGTTAGCACAAATTGGTCGGCGAATTTATACAAAATAATAATTATTTTCATTTGATAATTTTTGTTTATCTAAAAATCTATTCGATTAAATATCCTTACATTTTTATATTTATAAATATTTATACTTTTATAGATGTAAACGAACTCAGATTCAAAATATTTTTTAATCGGGATCGAGCCGGGCTGGAACACAAAATTTAGGCTCGTAGTTGAACGCCTAATTTTTATAAAATTCGAGTTGGACCGCAAAAAAAATTACTTTGGGGCTCTACCTAAGATTGGCCAGGTATTGGGTCATAATTTAGATTGATTATATCTGAGATAAATAGATTTTTTTTTAAAAAGAATTTTATTACCACTAATTTATTAGAAAAAAATAAAATTATAGCAAAGGAAAAAAAAAGAGTCGAAATCTGCAAATCAATACCAGAATCCAAATAGAACATTTTAAATTTGGTTATTGCTAAGCGCGGTGGTATATTACTTTATTTTAATAATTTTTGTTATAAATAGTTTGCTCTCCCCTATTGTTTTATACCAAAATAATTAAATAAAGTTTTATTTTTCCCTTTCCTTCGTGTATCTTGTCGCAAATACATAAAAATTAAATTAAGTTTTTCTTTTGACCTTCTTTTGTCTTATTATAAATACATAAAATTTAAGTAAAGTTTCTTTTATTATGATTTAAATACTTTCAAGCATATGATTTTTGTGTTTTCGTTTTACTTAGGGGTTTTACTTAATTTTGGGGTCTTGAAAGGGTGTTCGACCAATAAAAGTTAGATATTTAGGTCCGGTAAACCGCCCTGTTTCTAGTGGTATAATTAGAGTTTCAGAAAATATCGGGAATAGGTTATATCCCTAATTAGGTAAGATAAAACTATCACAACTCCCTTTTGCAAAAACGTTCTTTTTTTCACTTTGATCCAATTTTATTTTATAATTGCGCGTTTTATTTTCCCTATAAAGGACAAATTTTTATGTTATTAGATTTATATGTTTTTTTAGTTTTTGTTTTAAAATTAAATAAAATTGAAAACTTAATTTGTAGTTGCTTTTATTAGCTTAAAATGACGCATACTAAAAATCATCGAGATGTGTCACCAACCATTCTTCTACCCATAACGTAGGCCCCTACACTTCAAACATAATAATTTGTATGATTGATGTCGAATAATTGTTTATATATACATAGAAAAAAAATTCTAACAAATATATATTTCGTTATGATTTTATATGAATACAATTTTTGAGTAGTAACCTCTACTACTGGGCATTTTTCGCCTTCAACATTTATGTTTTTAAAAAATCTTGGTAATAAAATACGAATATTCACAAATGAACCCGAAGAATTTCTTTTCATACGACAAAAAATCCAAATTGAAATTTCTACACACAATTATGATTCCTTTTTGGGAACGCAATTATAGAATTTTTTTTAACTAAATAATTACAAATTTATATATTACAATTTTTTTTTAGTTTTATGTAAAGAGAAATTTAATAAAATGTAGAATATTAAATAACAATTTTTTATTTTAAGATATTTAAAGAAAGTTTTATTTTCTACATAATTTTTGTTAGATGAAACTTTACATTTTAGATATTTTTTGGTGTTGATAGTATAATTAAAGGAAGATTCCAGAAAAAAAACAAATTTTTTAATCCCATACTTAAGATCAATTGCAAAACAAAATAAAAAATTTGCTAGCTTATTGCAATCCGTAAAATAACCGAACAGATGTGTGGGTGGGTGATTGAGCAATTTAGACTTACAATGATCGTTGTTGAAAAGTTGAAGATTGACTGAAGGAATGGCCTTGATAACTTAGGCCCAGTACCATTGAGCAGGGAAATGAATAGAGTGCGGTCAGTTATTTGCTTTTAAATTTGCATTTACAACTTTTCATTAGAATCTAAACATTTTGAACCCATTCTTATATTAGGATACATTTAATATTTAAATTTAAAATATCAATATATATTAGTAATATATATTTTATGAGATAAACTATCCTTATAATTTTTTAACCTTTATTTTTAGTAAAATGTTTATATATGTTTTGCACTCTTCGATAATTAAAGACCAAATAATTACATATTTACGAAAAATATTGTCATTTTAGTTAATTTGAAATATACTTTTTAGTTTTCGTGGAGGGAGATGGAAATATTATAAGGAACATATAGATTTATTAAGTTTATTTTTAAAATTAATGATGTGATATGATACAATTTTTGAAAACTATTATAATTCATTAAATGGTAAGTTTATTAAACTGGAGCCTAAACAAAAATCTTTTTTTTATAAAAATTTTTTATAGTAGAATAAGACGAGGTCAAATCTATCAAATAAGTATTTTTTTATAAACTAAATAAAATTGAAACTGAAAATCAGTCATTACTCAACAGAAATTCTAGCGTCTTAATCCTTTATTATAAGTCCAGAGATGTTATATGAGAGACCACGTTTTTTTTCGCATTTAATCAGCATGAAAATAAATATATTAATTGCATGGTGAAGATAAAATGAGATGTCTGAAATTTCTTAAAGAACAATATAATAATTTATGTATAAAAATTAAAATTGTAATTTCTCAGATATAAAGGCGGTCTCTATGCTTTTATTTGGTAAAGATATTTAATCTTAATGAAATCATAGAATTATGATATAAAGATTGAATATTTTTTAGCACACACTCAGATCATAATTAGGTATATTGTAATTAAATTTTACACTATAAACTTTGATATTTTGCCGCCTCGTGATCCGTTTTGCCCTGGTCTCTCCTACATAATATTTGATCATCCAATCATTTTCATAAATTTATATTATTTATAAAGATAAAATGTTTGAGATATACAGATTATAATTATATCCGATTACTACATTTCTTTTATACACTTTAAAAATTAAAGTTTTTTGATTAAATGCCAAGGATAACATGTCTTTATATAAATTTAAGTTAAAAATTTTTTAAATTAAATGTCAGGAATTGCAATTAATGCCTTTTTAAAAAAATAAATACATTAAAGAATAAATGTGTTAATTAAAATTCTGTTAAAGTCATTTTCTTTATAAAATCCGGTTATGGTCATTATCTTTATCTCTATATGACAATTTAATTTGAGATTTTCTATTCCACCAAAAATCTTTGCTAAAAAAAATCTTACTATATAAAAGAATATAATTAATTAATATTTTATTTTGAATATATAAAAAAAACTTATATATAAAATTTATTATTATTTATTTTATTTTGGTAAATTAATTTTCTTAAAAACCAGTATGAAATTACTAGCAAATATTATTGCTTGTCTGGTTACTCTAGGTAGGTAATTATGCCCTTATGATAAAGAACCAATGTATTAAAATATTAAATTTTAGGCTTATTTGATCGTTTCTCAAGAACCAATGGCTCTGGTAAAATTATAATTTTCATATTTTATCGGTAATTATAATACATTCATAATTTATTATAAAAAATATATAATAAATAAATTTTAATTGATATTTGACAAATACTTCATGAATTGCTAATTTTAGTATTGAAAAAGGATACTTTTCATAAGTATCCCTTTACAGATACAATTTATACAAAATAAATTTTTAATATAATCATTTAAAGTGCTCATAATCACTAATTTAGGATTGTTAAAATATTTTGAAGTGCTAAAAAAATTTATTGAGTGATCAAAGTATTGTCATATAATTAAATATTAAATAAAGGGTAACAATTCCTTCTTGCAGGACAGGATTTCATAAACATGCAATTTTATAATATGACTGATGATTATTATTAAATTCGTTCGAAGAAAAAAAAGAGGCAAACATTATTAGTCTAATGAAAATATAGCCTAATGATGGGGATTGGATTCTTACTCGTAAAATTATTTTTGCGAAAAATTTAATTCTTACAATTTTCGCATTGATTTTTTGCCTATAGAGGCATACTAATAAGATATATTAAGATATTATCTTAATTTCTAAATGAGATTAAGAGATTTACTAAACACCAGGGGTTTACCTAATCCTCCCCTAATAATAGTATATTAATTGTATATATATTGTACTAAGAATAATATCGTTAAAAATTTACTTAGAAAAAGTATTGTAAAATATATAAAAATTATAAAACAATCATATCTCTTAAAAATCACTATTGTAGTATTCTACAGCAAAACTAAGATAGTTATGATTCCACAAATAGAATCAAAAATCTATATTTTATTTGGAATATAACATTTAATATCTTGATAATGGCACTATTTTTGATCTTTATCTAGTGTTATTGGAGCTTAATATTTTATCAAAACCAATTCAAAACATATAGGCCTAATCATAAACAAAGCAAAAACAGAAATTTTTGTCTAGATAATAATACAATTGTCTGACTTCATAATTGTTGAATTTAAGGATCTAAATCTTTAAATTCCTTTTATCTCATATTTTGACAATATCTTTAACTTGGTATTCAAAACATTCTCCGTCACTAGATTCTCTAAATAAATGCTTATATGTTCCATAGATATTACATCCCTATCGTGCATCTTCTTCTTTTTTGCCTAAAGAATTTATCGATCTTGAGTTTTTACTTAAAATTTTTTTGAAAAACATTCTAAATATCAATTTAACTCCATTCAATTGCAAGAAAACTTTCCAATTTCCTGATAAGATGATTATCCTGACTTATTTTATCACCCTCATCTTTTCTCTCTTTCTGCCATAAAATTCCTTCCATATCCCTCCTATGATAACTTTCTAGATCAGACTAGGTAGAATAATATTTCGACAGGTATTATTTATTTCTGATATCATAAAGCTTAAAAACTCTTTTTTTTCACTCCTGATTTCAAAATTCTATTCAATTATATCCACATCTTATCCTCAAGATATCCAACTTTTCTTAAATATTGATAAAATTGGAAGCCTTGCTAGTTTAAATTTAGGAAACCTGCCTTTTAACATAATCCACTTGAATGGCAATCTCAGTCAATGCTAAGAGCAAGCATAAGTTTAATTGTATAAAATGTCAGGACTTTTAACAGACCGTTCATTAATAAATAACTTTTCAACCTGTCTTAAAAAAGGATGGAATCCCCAATATCTTATAATCTTGTAGCTTTTCATCTCGTGAAGGCCAGCTCTGATGGCCTTACAACTATCTCATGATGGGTAAATCTCACATCTGGCATACTTTCTCATACAGAAACAATAACAAAAAAGGTGGCATTTCGAAATCTTTATTATTCCAAAAACGGTTATTGTTTTATTAAATCTATCATTTTGAACCTGAGTAAAACTGATAAAATTATGTCTGAAACAGAAGGAAGAATTGGAATGCACCAAGTTTGAATCTTGAATTCTTTACGAAAAGATAGAAGATTCGTGCAACTAATATGCCATTCACCTTGCGAAAACAAGGCCCATTTAATTTCATTAGATTATCATGTACAGATCAATGTAAAACGACCATTTGGATTACTAAGAGAAATTCCACGAAGTGTGACATTCAATTTCTAATAAAAAAATGTGTTGACGTTTGATGAATGGAAGAAGTTACTATTAGCGATTTTACAAGTAACAAAAAGACCTTATATTTAGTTAATTAAATTTAATATTTCGAAAATCTTAATTGTATTTTAAAAATATTAAAATGGCAAGTCTATGATTTCAGTCCAACACAATGGGAACTCATCTAACTATTTTTACAACCTTTGAGAGTTAATCTTGATTTATATAATTTTTTTAACATTTTGTATCTCAAAGATAGTATTATAAATTCAATGTATATCCTTTAATACAAATTTTTTTTATATAACATTTAATGTATTAGAGTTATAATAATTTCGATTATCGAAAGAGCACCTGTTTGTTTTTATCATTGCAACAAGAAATCATGCCAAAATCCTTTTCATTACAAATGGAGCTGGCAATTTATACATATAATAATAATTAAATTATTTGTTAACTACAGTATGCCATTTACCAATGGATCCTGGATCATGCCTAGCTTTAATGGAAAGGTGGTATTACAACGCTAGAGAAGGAAAATGTTTAGCTTTTATCTATGGGGGTTGCGAAGGGAATGGAAATAATTTCTCATGCAGGAGAAATTGTGAACGGACTTACATGTGATAACTAAAGCCTTAGTCTCTAACTAAAAATTATATTACATATTTCATATTACAAAATTTGATTATCATATACATATTATAAGCTCAAAATAATATATTTCTCCTAAATTGATAAAATTTTATTAATATGATATTCAAAATTTTATAAATTTACATTACCAAAAAAGTTATAATTGATTTTATACCACTCAGTCTATAATACAAACTTTTGTCAACAACCACATCACCTTTTACTAAAAATAATTTATTTGATCATAATATACAAATATAACTAAATAGTATTACATGAAGCTATAAAAGAAATAATGAATAAAATAATTTAAAGTAAAACTTAATTTTATTTTAAAAAGAAACAATAGTTGAAATTAAAAATATCTCTTTGTACATTTATCCCAAGGATTAAGAATCCCTCAGGAGTATGTTAGTGTAATAAATTTTTAAAAGAAGCCGAAGATGATAGAAGCCAACTATTTGTTGGTAGAAGTTGCAATTGGTGATAATATAAAACTTCTGAGGTTTTTATATATGTTGAATTTTTTAATCATTGTTAAAATAAATAAGTTGTTATTATATTGGTTGGGAAGGGTGTAACACAAATATAACTCAAATAAGGAATTTTCTCATGAAACAGTTGATAGCTATTAAATCATCAGATCTTGATAGGAATCTGCGGATAGATTCTAAGAGAATATTAGGTGTATGAGCCTTTTTTTAAGGAGCTTAATAATTTATCAATTTTGACTCAATTAAGACCAAGTCTGCCCCTGGTATTCACAAGGAGATTGCACTTAAGTCCAATCTATATCCTATGTTCACTCTTAATTGTTCGTTTGTTAAAAGATTTCCTAGGTTATTAATCGACGAGGCTTCCTTCCAGCTATTCATTTTATCTTCATCTTGAAAGATTTGAATGTCTTCAAGAGATTAAGTGGAAGATATTGTAAGTTAATATTAAGAATGAAAAAATTAGGAGAGCGTTGTCTTACCACTAATAGCTTCGTCTAAATTATCATTAGGTGTTATGTATTTAGATATAGTGAATTGTTTATAAGGCTGATTTCCAGTAAAATAATATAGTTAAATTAAGTTTGAAAATATTTCCTAGTAAATAGTGTTGTTAAACGGCTCGTTTTGAGCCGATTTTTAAAAATGGCTAACTCAATATTTTAGCCAGAAAAATATTGCCTAAGCCTCAAGATTTTAATAATAAATGTCTAGACCTTTGTTCCTTCAACACTACTAGTAAAGGTTTAAAAAAATACTTCTAATTATTAATTTTTTTAAATGGAAAAAGGAGAAGGAACATTTTATATATGATTCGTGGAATTTATGAATCGGTATGGTTGTATAAATCGCAACTTTAAAATTAAAAAATTTAAAAGATATAAGCGACGAATGTAGAAGGGTTATTATTTACCATTGTGGCTGGTTAGTGATGTATTTATAATTATCAAAATTATAAATGCGCTTAATACAAATGACTCCCGTATGTTAAATTCGAATCGATATCTTTTTCGGCTAGGATATCATTTAATAATTCAGGATTCGTATCTATATAGAACTAAACATGATTAATTTAGAAGTTTAATTAGAGATATAGAGAAATTAACCCTGTAAACGATTATTTTTATACCTTAAAATATATGTTTAATTAGAGATATATAGAATTTTAATTTTTAAACTTTATTTATTCTCCTGTAATTCATCATTTTAAATATGAAAAATTAAATTATGTTTTCAACAGTAAAAGACTCCCGTATGTTAAATTCGAATCGATATCTTTTCGGCTAGGATATCATTTAATAATTCAGGATTCGTATCTATATAGAACTAAACATGATTAATTTAGAAGTTTAATTAGAGATATAGAGAAATTAACCCTGTAAACGATTATTTTTATACCTTAAAATATATGTTTAATTAGAGATATATAGAATATTAATTTTTAAACTTTATTTATTCTCCTGTAATTCATCATTTAAATATGAAAAATTAAATTATGTTTTCAACAATAAAAGCCTAAATTTCACAGATATTTTAAAACGCCTAAATCAATATTATATTATAGCCATCTCGAGATTTCTCTAAATGATTCCAGACAGCGTCTACATGAGTGGGAGGGATAGGAACAGTTTGCATCTAACGTTTTTGAGGGGGTAGGGGGTATGCTGCTTTAATGGGGGTAAGATAAATTTTTTGGGGGATTATCTATTAAATTTTGAGATGAAATTAGGACAAAATTTATAGCTGTAAAAATTAATACTATTATTATAGAATTATTATAATATAATTATTATAATATAATTATTATAATACAATTATTATAATACAATTCATCGACCAAATATTGCAAACTATAAACATTGTTTTCCATATAATACTTTCTGCTCTTTTAAAGTAATTTAATTTCAGCAAGCTCATAATACCATAATAATTAATTCATTGTAAATAATGTTGGTTTTAATTGAATTATTATCCAAAAAATAAATTCTTTCTAATCACAAAATATCGATAGTTGGTAGTAGAGATAGATTAATTAAAGTTATCCTTTATAAATTCTCTGAAAAGAGTATCAATATAAAAAGGTGAAAATATAGGAGACACCGCCGCCGAAGATGGTAAATTTTTTAGGAGGGTAGGCAAAGGTTTTTGAAGGGGGTTTACATCCAGCAAAAATCCTGTCATGTAGATGCTGATTGCAGATAGGAAGAGCTTTTTTTGAAAAAATCTCATTTCTTAGGTAATATTTTTTAAATCGTTTTTTTAAATCGTTTATAAATAAATTGGGATAACATTGGCGTACGCAGCGGGGGGGAGACAGGGGAACAAATCCCCCCCCCAAAGCCAAAAAATGCAGATGCCGGATATATTTTTCAAAAATATTATTGTTTATATTAATTTATTTGTTAATATTTATCCCTATCTCATATATATATTTATTTACATTTATTTATCACATTCATCTACTAAGTTATTTTATCAATTAATTTCGATTTCAAGTTTTCCTTGGCATAATTTACCTATTATTTTCAAATTTTAGTGGCGTATTATTTATCTAAATTTCTGGTCATATAATAGTTATTTCTGAAATTGTGTAACAGGGAGAAAGAAATTGCGACCTTGTCCAACGAGATAGAGTATCCGCCATCAAGCAGTAAAAGCTTTTATGGAGTTAGAAGAGCCGATTATATTAATGCTATTACTGAATTATCACAATAGCCTGAAAGAAATATTTCCTCAGAAGCAAAAAAATTATTGTATTCAATGCTTATTCCAAATTTATTTCTCATTAGAATGTATTATTTAATTATACAACAATTTTAGGTATTGCTTTAAAAACATGACATTGACTTGATTAAGAAGATGAGAATAGCGGATAGCAATTTATCAGAACTCAAGGAAGTTAGGGCTAATGTTGATGTAGAATTTCATATTTCATTGTTGAGTCAAAAGCAGAGCTATTAATATTTGTCTCCCTCGACTTGTAGCAAGGCAAGCTCATCGTTAAAACATTAATATAGGATCAGTAGAAGAGTATATCTTAAATACAGATACAATTATAACCCAAATAAAGGAATTTTTAATTCATCATGCAGCACTTATTAATCTGGAAATATTACTTCCACAAAAGCCTTCCCGACCTTTTTCAGATGATAGTAGAAAAAAAATTTGTTAGATTTTTATTATGAAGATGTTAAAGTATCTTATGATGCCTTACTAGCTGAATAACTGTTTATAAGATTAACTATGGTTGGTATAGTCCTAAAAAATGCTATGGATGTTCTGCATTATTTCAAACACATTTTAGATTAAATTTTCAATGTATTAAAAGGGTTTATAAACTCTTCCCATTAGTAAACTAATAAGAAAACATTCTCTTTTTTAAGAAGAATCTGCAGAAGTACCATTTGCAGGGCACGGCCCGGATTTTTTAAAATATTTTTACGGCCCGGCCTGGTTTTTTTTAAAAAATTTTAGGTGGGCCCGGCTTTTTTAACAAATTTTCAGTCCCGGCTCGGCTTTTTTAAAAATAAAATTTTCAGGCCTTGCCCTGATTTTTAAAAAATAAATTATATTTATTTTTGATTTTTTAGCTAAATATAACGAATTTAAATATAGGCTGTTTTAAAAATTACAGCCCGGATTGGGTGTTTTTTTTAAAAAATTTTGGGCACAGCCCAGCAATGATGAGATAATTGAAAAAATAGCTCAATCACAACGAAGATTGGATTTTACATTGTAAGTATATTAAATACAAAATGCTAAGAAACTTTTTGTGTAAAGGCTCAAAAAATTCAAATTTCTATTTTGGTCATTTAAGTGATTCTTTACAAATAATTTTTTTATAATTCACATAAATTTAAAATTGCGTATTAGAAATAGTTATTAGTCCTAATAAATTTATGCTTGATATTTTTAAAAAACAAAAATATTTCTTAAAATAACGTTAAATGCTTTAGTAATTAATTTCAAATCATTTTCATCAAGGAAATAACTGTAATATAAATGTAAAATAAATAGCTTTTGTGACGACATCTCCCAAATAACTAAACCGTCAACCATATTAAACGAAGCGTCAGATCGTTATCTTTATTTTTTATAATAATATAAATCTTATGTACATTCATAATACATACTTTTCCTTTTTGTAAATTTATAATAATCTAATTACATTTCAAATAGCCACTTTGTATTTTTTTTCGAAAATGTGTTCAAAATCTAAAATTTTAATTTTTTTAGATTTAAGAAGGAGTATAAGAATACTAAGGCTATTTGGTGTAATTTTGATCAAAAGCTTAATATGTCCGAATATAATTGTCGGACAAAATAGCATGAAATACACCAAACCCTTACCTATAATTTACATTCAGAAATCTTTTAATATTTAAAATTTTATTCAAAATCGTCAAGTAAAATTTCATAAAATTGACATCTTTATTAAACTTAAATTTTAAAATTTATAAAAAATAAATTATATATTTTATTTCACCATTGTATATAATTTATAATATTGTAAATGAATTCTATTTATGTAAAATTAAATTTATTAACATACATAATATATGAAAAACATAATTTAATTGGATTTTACTAAATCTAAGGTTATTATTATAGAATACCCTCAATATTATATTTTTAAACACAAAACCTATAATTTTAAAGCTTGTCTGATTTTTAAAAGAGTGTTTAACTTACATATAATGAGTATTAGTATTTTATACTGTTATTACCATAATAAAGCCTAATATCACGATGTTGATATATATTCTTGAAAAAAACTCCTTTTATCATTAAAAATAATAACAGATGAGGGAATTAAAATAATTGGCACAAATATATAAATTATAAAATTTTCTAAATTTTAACTTATAAATATTACTGGTGTTTTAAAATTAAGTTCCTACGCCAACTATTCTAAGATATATATTATAATTTTTTCTTTTTCATTTTTTATAATATGCCGTTCTTTTTTAGTAACTTTCGGTCAGTGGCGTAGCTACGGGGGTGGTTTTCGGGTTTGGACTTCTACCAGAGCAAATTTTTTTTTAGATTATACGTTGAAAAGAAAAAGTGATTTTTAAATACCATTAATATTTATATTTTTTGGTTTTAATGTTGTGAAAGGATATTATATTACTATTGAAATTATTCTGGGTAGTCATTGAGAATAATCTACTAAATTATAATAACATATTATTGATGCATTTAAAAAAAAAAATGATTTATAAGATAAATCCGGCCAAAGACCCGTTAGAGGGGGTCTGGGGGGGCGAAGCCCCCCAGGCTTTTATATGTATGACCCCCTCTAAGGAAAATTTTTAGCTACGCTACTGCTTTCGGTTATCTAACAGCGAAAACTATAAAGAAAATAGTAAATTGATAAAAAATGGTAAGGCCTAATCATGTTAACTAGCTAGCAAAATACCTCCCTATTATGAATATTTTTACTATTATAATGATAAAAAAAATTAATTATGGTTAGAAAAAAAAATATATATGTAAATCACACTATATTCAATAGAATTGAAATGTGGATTAAAGTCGTAAACCATTGGATATGCCAGTTGACAGAAGTCTACTAAAATATGATATAAGTATTGAAACTTAAAACCTTTAACTTGTAGAAAATGTTAATTCTATCATAAAAATATCCACATTATAAGCATCTTGTTTATAAATTTCGTTTAAAATTTACAAAATATTTAAAATAATAGAATATTGAATTTTTTTAAATATAAATTTTAGCTAATGTTTAATAAATTGCTTAGAAAAATTAATTTTTTTTATAAACAGTTCAATTTAAATAGTACGTTCACTTTAACTAAACGAAATTGTTTTTATAGCAAAATTTATATATTTTTAGTACGTTTTAGTATTTACCTTAATTTAATTATTTATATTATATTAATAATTAATAAAAGAAAATTTATAAAAAAAAAGATTTTAAAAGTTTATCGAAGATATGCAAGATGGGTTCTAAGAAATTCCCAATATTTTTAATATTCAAAAGTATCCTATATTTTTTTAAATTCTATTTTAAATTTAAGAAAATCGCCGCTTATCGCGATAACCTATAATCAATTTTCTAACTTATGTTTTTCTTAACTAAAGCAAAAAAATAATGAATCAAAAAATAATCATTAAGGGAGACCTACAGTTTGCTAGCCCTAAAAGGCAAACATTAATAAATTTAAAACTACTTGATAATATTGAATTATCTTATTTCATTCCACTTATTTACTTATATCATAAATATATATATTTTTTAAAAAATTATAATTTTTCTAATAATATTAAATTTTTCCGAAAAAAAAATATTATGGAAAAGATGAGCTAGGCCCGGAGAATGACGAACCTTTCAGTGAATGACCGGGTTCCGGTAAAAATTTAATAATGATAAAATTAGATGTGACAATTAGTTTGTATCTAATATTTAAAGAATAGCAAATAAAATAATTTTAAAATGAATTAGTATCTTTATATATGAGTATAACAGCATAAAAATTAGTGCATCTACTTTAAAAAGCTTATTCAAGCATACAATTAATGTATTTTCTCATACATATTGTTCATTCTAGATCTTTATGGTCTTAATATAAGTTTAAATAATTTTAAAAAAAGCCGTTTTCTGGAACTAGATTACTTGAGAAAGTTTAACAGCTTCAGACTGGGTTCTCTTTATTCCTTCTAATATTAAAATATATATTTATATCCATCTTGGAATATTCTACCTTGATCTAAAATATCAAATATAAGGGCAAACATATATTTTTATTAATTTTCTAAAAAAATGTCATATACTATCATTTTGAAAGCAATAAGATTGAAAAAAAATTAAGGTAAGTAAAATAAATAATTCTCAAGTAAAACAATAACTTGACTAGTTCTATTTTTTTAGATAAATTCTCGATAATACCATATTTTATTTTATTTTTTTAGAATTAAAAAATTAAATCATAATTATTTAGATTCAATAGGACTGCCAATTTTTTTTAAAATATTTAGACGAAAGAAATCTTTTAACCTAAATTTAGATAATTTTGACCGGCTGAATTTTCTTTTACTTTTACCATGTTATGAGTATTTTTATCAGGACACTAATGAAAGTTAATAGAGGGGTTAAAGGGTCAAAAAATCTAATGTATTAAAGTAATTATCCACAATAATAGAAAAAAATTTAAAATAAATTTTTTAAACAAAAAATGATAAATGTTTAAAGTAAATAAATTTAATTTATTTAAAAGAAGTACGTTCACTTAATCTTTTTTTTTTTTTAAATGAAATATTTGTTTTAAAACTATTTAATATTTATAATATATTAATAATCAAAGTTTTATTTTGAACTTGTTTTTTTAAAAAATGGTTTTAAAACAAATTTAATTTAAAAAAATAGTGGTTTAAGTGAACTTCCTAAATTATAAAAATTTAATTACTCTAAACATCATTTTTTGTTTAAAAGATTTGTTTTTAACATTTTTCTACTATTGTGGATAATTACTTTAGTACATTAGACTTTTTGACCCTTTAACTCCCTCTGAGTATACCTTCTGTGTCAATAGTGTCCGGATAAAAGTACCCAGAACAAGGCATAAGTAAAAACTCTACCTAATAAAATTATTTAAATTTTGGTTAAATTTTCGCCAATATTAAAAAAAAATTTACAGTCATATTGAATCTAAATAATTTAATTAATTTTATTTGATTCTAAAAAAATTAAAAAAAATATGGCATATTAATTTAAGAATTTTTCTAATAGAATACACATAGTAAAGTTATTTATTACTTAGAAATTATTTATTTTGCATACCTTAATTTAATCTTTTGCTTTTCATAATTATATGTATAAATAAGCTTTTTAAAGTAGATGCACTTATTTTTATACTATTACTTGATAAAAATAATTTAGATTTTGAAACAATTATTTTATTTGCAAATTTATAACTTTTTGAATCGAATACGATTGAATCCGCTACGGACCAAAAAAAATCTATTAGTATTTCAAAAACAACTCAACGGAAAGCTCATAATTCTCCTGATATCTTTTTCCAATTATTTTTTTTTCTGGGAAATTAATATTATTAAAAAAAATTATAATTTTTTAAAAAAATATTAATTTAAGTTGAATAACTAAAATTTATTCAATATTTTCAAAGTTTAAATTTTATTGACGTTTGCCCTTTTAGGGCTCGTTTGCTCAAAGTTTCCCCTAATGTTGATTTTTTGTTATAGATTAAAAGAAAGAAGATTTAAAGAATTTCATTGAAAATTGATTATCAGGTGATTTTCTTAAATTTAAAATCAAAAAAAAATATTAGATACTTTTGAATATTTAAAATAAGTATTAATAATTTATTTTGGGAATTCCTAAGCAGTCCATCTCTCATTTCTTCAATAAATTTTTAAAACCTTTTTTTATTAATATAATAGAAATTAAAAATGTCAAATAAGAGGTATTTTAAAAAATATAAACTTTGCTATAATAAATAAATTTTATTTAGTTAAAGTGAATGTACTATTTAAATTGTTTTGTTTACAAAAAATAATTTCTCTAAGCATTATTGAACTGTAAAATTAATATTAAAAATAATTCATTAATTTATAATAATATTTTTGTGATTTTTTAAAAAAATTTATATACATGATGCTCGTAATGTGGATAATATCTATGGTACAGATAACATTTTCTACAGGTTAAATGATTTAAATAACAATAATATTTAAATATATATATCATATTTTAGTAAACTTCTGTCGACTAGCGTATCCAAAAGTTTACGACTTTAATGTACACTTCAATTCTACTGAGTATAGTTTAATTTACATATATATATAGTTTTTTTTATAAATTTTAAAATTTATATTTAATGATAAAAAGGTGTCATTTTTATATTACTAGTAATATATATATTAATAAAAACTAACTAAGTTTGTAGATTATCAGGGCTAACTGATTTTTATAAAAAGCAATTTTAAATAAAATTTTAAATAATAAAAGATTTCTGAATGTATTATATAGGTAAGGGTTTGATATTTTATAATATTTTGTACGACAATTATTTTTAAACATATAAGATACTAATCAAAATTACACCAAATAACCTTTGTATTCTCATACTCCATGTAAAAGTCATAAAAAATTTAAAGTTTAAATCAGAATTTTAAAATATTTTCAAAAAAATATACTAAACGGAGCGTAATTAAAATATTTGTAAAAAATTCATATATTACGATGTACATAAGGATATTATAAAAAAAATAAAGATATCGAACAGACGCATCGTTGAATATGGTTGACGGTTTAGTTATTTGGGAGATACCACAAAGGCTATCTAATAATTTTTCACATTTCTATTGGAGTTATTTCCTTGATGATAATTACATAAACGATTTAAAATTGATAACTAAGGCACTTAACGCTACGGTAATAAAAATTATATTTATATGTAACATTTTGTTTAATGTAAATTAAACATATGACTTTTTTTTGCATGAAAGTATAATGTTATATAAAATCTTATATTAAAAAAAAACGTTTAAAATAAGATTTTGCCAAAAAAGACCCTAATCTATCTGCCATCATTCATAAAAATCTCGAGCTAAATCAATATAAAATCCGTAAAATAGAAGCTTTTACTAATTGAAAGTATAATTTAACATTTTCATATATAGTTCTATATAGATACGAATCCTGAATTATTAAAAGATATCCTGGCCGAAGAAGATATCACTTCGAATTTAACCTACGGGATGCAATTTGTACCAAATGAAACTCACGTTTATAATTTTAAAGATTATAGATATATTACGAACGAAACAGCCACAATGGTAAATAATTTATCCCTTCTATATTTGTCGAATATATTTTTTAAATTCTTTGTTTTTAAAGTTGCGATTTATACAACCATACCGGGGAATACTTGAAGTTCATGAATTCCATGAATCATATATAATACTTAAAGGTTCGTTGAGAAACCCTTTCTCAAAATTACTGTCCATATTATTCAAATATAGTTCAATTTTATATTCAATACCCAAAGTTAATGTCATCCTGCAAAATTGTCATAACAACAGTAAAATTAATTTAATTCCATTTTATTCTATTATTATGTGTTACTATCCTATATAGCCCTTGGTATAGCCAACTTTGAATCTAGATTTGAAAAAAGTTAATTTAAAAAAAATATATTTTAGTCATTTATAATAATTAAATTGTTAATCAAAGCAATTTATATAGACCAACAAAGTCTTTCTCATTACGTGTCATTTGAAGGAATTTACAATTTAGTTATCTCAGAAGGAAATGCCACAATCTTTATAAAGTTGATTAAAAATATAAAATTGATAAAAATTAAAGCAAAAAATATATAATAGAAATCTGCCTTTGTATCCATTTAGTAATTTAGCATTTCCCCACTTGCATTTTATTGATTTAATATATAAATCCGTGATACAATATTACTATGATGGGTATATTTACTATTTAAACATATTCCACACCCCCCTGGAAGACATGAAAAATGCGTTAAAATATTGGGAAGATTTTTATATTTCAGAAAATATTACGGTAAATTAACCACTTTTTAGTAAATTCATAAAAAATTCTATTTTTAATCTAACAAGTTGGTATAAGTTTATTTGTTAATAGCAATTCAGGATATCTTAGGAGAGTAATAAATTGATCAATCCTTATTAGTTATAGGACGGGTAACCACCTAAAAATCAATCAAAGTTATATCGTTAGTTTTAGCATTTTTACAAACGAATGGATAATAAAATTTCTTTACATCTTTTAAGCTTATAAGGTAAACGCTCATATTCCCTTTATTAATTCAAAAAATTAATGAGAGATAACCTAACTTGCAATAAGAGCTTTTTAAAAATGAAGTTATTTATAATATCCTATTGTTTTAAAGTATATTACCTCATTTTCAAAAATATTTAATAAGTTAATATAGTACATAATTAAATATACTCTATTATGAATATATCACAAATTTCTTTTAATAAAAATAAAATAAGATGATAATACAGGTAAACTCTAATATATCTGCTCTTTGCAATATAGTGTTAATCTGCATCAATGATGGTTCAGAATTTCGTATTCACCTAGGAATGAATAAATATGTAATGAGGAAATGTATTATTAATTATTTTTTATTCAATAGATATTATAGAAATCAAATTCCCCATTTTTCTATCGTTAACTTCCTAATTTATTAATAATATTATATATATACCATTATTTAAGGCAATCGTTGAACAAAACAATAAATATTTGACCCTGAAAATTTATTACAATGACACTGTCGAGAATATTATACATCATGATTATATAATTTATAGCATAATGTGTTATCGGAATTTTTTGCAGACCGAAGATCAGTTAATAAATGTAACTACTCCTTCTACTTGGAATGTTACGAAAAAATTCTATTTATCATATTCATAATATTAATTGATTAGAGGAATGCATAAATATATAAAATTTTATAATTTATATTATAAATAATTTTATTGGTTAAGGGTGACATTTTTTTAAAAGAGATTATTACTATTTAATAAAATATTTGCAGGAAAGGGGTTTGACTAAATACTGTCTTGCTAAACTGTCTTGCTAAACTGTCTTGCTAAACTGTCTTGCTAAACTGTCTTGCTAAAAAGCAATTAATCACAATCAATCATAATTTGATTATAAAATATCTTTTAAAAAAAAATCAAAAACATTTTTTTTATTTTATATAAATCAATTTTAAATTAATTAAAAAATTGAGATTAAATATCAAATAATTTAAATTTCTATTTTTACTTAATATTATTGAAAAAAAAAAATTTTTCAACTTAAATTTTATTTTTCAATTAAAAAATTTAATAAATCTATATCCATAAGAGGGTAATGCATAAATATAAAAATATATTCTTAGAAAACCAAAATAAATATTGGATAGCGCTTTTTTGGTATTTGGGTTTAAATACTTGTGAATAACTAAAAAAATTTTAAAAAATAGAGGTTTCTTTGACTTTAATTAATGAGTAGGTTTAGAATCGAAAAATAGTAGAAAGTTTGTAAGGAACATATTGCTGGCGTTATTGATCAAAATCTCTGTGTTAAACATTATTCTAAATAATTTTTTGAAATTAAAATTTGACCGAATGGCGAACTCAAAACTGGCCACTTACTAAATATTCGATCTAGTAACATTATTTGGAAAATGTTCATTTTGGTTTATTTATCTATATATACGTGTAAATCATTATCCCAAAAAATATTTTAAAAATATCGTGATTTGACCGATAACCGATATGAAACCGAAATACTGCGTTGCTGGCGGTCTCCATGTAAAATTCTTCATTTTTGGTTTATAAGTAAACAATAAAGTGTTAAGCAACATTTTAAATAATTTTTTGAAAATATTAAGATTTGACCGAATGGCGAGTTCAAAACCGACCACTTACTAAATATTCGATCTACCAAATTTGGTAGTAATATTATTTAGAAAATATTCATTTTTGGTTTATTTATCTATATATATACGTGTAAATCAATATCCCATAATTTTTACTATATTCTCAACATATGAATTTTTTTAAGTATATTATTTTCACCGAATTTTAGAAAATATAATATTGCTCACACATATTTAATTATGGCTTAATAACTCTGAAAATTAATAAAATGCAAAATCTTATATGATTTTTCAAAAAAAACTACTAAATAAATTTTTTTAGCTGTTATAAAAATTAGAGTTATGGTTAGGATTAGGATTAGGGTTAGGGTTAATGTTATTGTTAGGGTTAGGGTTATAGTTAGGGTTAAGGTTAGGGTTAGGGTTAGAGTTATGGTAAGCTTATAATAGATATCTGTTAGTGCTATTTCATATGTCTATCCTAAATTAATCTAATTAACAGTACTTCAAGTAATTTTTACTATATTCTATAAACATATGAATTTTTTAAGTTATATTTATTATTTTTACCGATTTTAGAAAATAACTTATGCTCAGACATATTTTAATAATTTTATGCATAATATGATTTTCGTAGTAATTATTGTCTTAGTAACTCGTAAAATTAAATAAAATAATTTTGTGAAAATCAAATAATAATTGTGCAAAATCCTCTATGATTTTTCAAAAAAATATAAGGAAAGCAGATAAAATTTTTAGCTTTTTTTAAAATTTATTTTGATTGAAGAAATTTAAAGCATTTTGGTTCAGGGTTAGGATTATGGTTAGTGTTAGAGTTAAGGTTAGCTTACAATAGATATCTGTTAGTGCTATTTCATATATCTATCCTAAATTACTCTAATTAACAGTACTTCAAGTAATTTAAACTATATTCTTAACATATGAATTATTTATTATTTTCACCGAATTTTAGAAAATATAATGTATTGCTCAAACAAATTTAATTATCTCTTAATAATTCTGAAAATTAAATTGCAAAATTTTATATGATTTTTCAAAAAATAATACTAAATAAAATTTTTAGAGTTTATAAAAATTAGGGTTATGGTTAGGGTTAATGTTATTGTTAGGGTTAAGGTTAGGGTTAGGGGTAGGGTTAGGGTTAGCTTACAATAGATATCTGTTAGTGCTATTTCCTATATTATATCTATCCTTAATTACTCTAATTAACAGTACTTCAAAATATTTTTTACTATATTGCCAACATATGAAATTTTTGAAGTAATATTGATTATTATCACCGAATTTTAGAAAATATAATATATGCTTAGATAAATTTATTAATTATAATGATTTTCGTAGTAATTATCTATGTCTTATTAACTCGTAAAATTAAATAAAATAATTTTGTGAAAATCAAATAATAATTGTGGAAAATCTTCTATGAATTTTTAAAAAATATAAGGAAAACAGATAAAATTTTTAGCAAGTGCATAATGATTTTTGTACTAATTATCTATGTCCTAGTAACTCGTAAAATTAAATAAAATAATTTTGTAAAAATCAAATAATAATTGTGCAAAATCTTCTATGATTTTCAAAAAATATAAGGAAAGCAGATTTAGTTTTTTTTTAAATTTATTTTGATAGAAATTTAAAGCATATAGGGGGGTTATGGTTAGGGGTAGGGTTAGGGTTAGGGTTAGGGCTAGGGTTAGGGTTAGGGTTAAGGTTAGCTTACAATAGATATCTGTTAGTGCTATTTCAAATATCTATCCTTAATTACTCTAATTAACATTACTTCAAAATTTTTTTACTATATTGCCAACATATGAATTTTCGAAATAATATTGATTATTTTCACCGATTTTAGAAAATATAATATGCTCAGACATATTTTAATAATTTTATGCATAATATGATTTTCGTAGTAATTATTGTCTTAGTAACTCGTAAAATTAAATAAAATAATTTTGTGAAAATCAAATAATAATTGTGCAAAATCCTCTATGATTTTTCAAAAAAATATAAGGAAAGCAGATAAATTTTTTAGCTTTTTTGAAAATTTATTTTGATTGAAGAAATTTAAAGCATTTTGGTTCAGGGTTAGGATTATGGTTAGTGTTAGAGTTAAGGTTAGCTTACAATAGATATCTGTTAGTGCTATTTCATATATCTATCCTAAATTACTCTAATTAACAGTACTTCAAGTAATTTAAACTATATTCTTAACATTAAATTATTTATTATTTTCACCGAATTTTAGAAAATATAATGTATTGCTCAAACAAATTTAATTATCTCTTAATAATTCTGAAAATTAAATTGCAAAATCTTATATGATTTTTCAAAAAATAATACTAAATAAAATTTTTAGCTTTTAAAAAAATTAGGGTTGGGGTTAGGATTAAGATTAGGGTTAGGGTTAGGGTTAGGGTTAGAATAGATATCAGTTAGTGCTATTTCCTATATTTTATCTATCTTAATTATTCTACTACTATAAGTAATTTTAACTATATTTCCAACATATGAAATTTTTAAGTAAAATTTATAATTTTCATAGAATTTTAGAAAATATAAAATATTGCTCAGACATATTTAATTATGGCTTAATAACTCTGAAAATTAAATAAAATGCAAAATCTTATATGATTTACTAAATAAAATTTTTAGAGTTTATAAAAATTAGGGTTATGGTTAGGGTTAGGGTTAATGTTATTGTTAAGGTTAAGGTTAGGGTTAGGGTTAAGAGGGTTAAGGTTAGCTTACAATAGATATCTGTTAGTGCTATTTCAAATATCTATCCTTAATTACTCTAATTAACAGTACTTCAAAATTTTTTTACTATATTGACAACATATGAATTTTTGAAGTAATATTGATTATTATCACCGATTTTAGAAAATATAATATATGCTTAGATAAATTTATTAATTATAATGATTTTCGTAGTAATTATCTATGTCTTATTATCTCGTAAAATTAAATAAAATAATTTTGTGAAAATCAAATAATAATTGTGCAAAATCTTCTATGAGTTTTTAAAAAATATAAGGAAAACAGATAAAATTTTTAGCAAGTGCATAATGATTTTCGTAGTAATTATCTATGTCTTATTAACTCGTAAAATTAAATAAAAAAATTTTGTGAAAATCAAATAATAATTGTGCAAAATCTTCTATGAATTTTTAAAAAATATAAGGAAAACAGATAAAATTTTTAGCAAGTGCATAATGATTTTTGTACTAATTATCTATGTCCTAGTAACTCGTAAAATTAAATAAAATAATTTTGTAAAAATCAAATAATAATTGTGCAAAATCTTCTATGATTTTCAAAAAATATAAGGAAAGCAGATTTAGTTTTTTTTAAAATTTATTTTGATAGAAATTTAAAGCATATAGGGGGGTTATGGTTAGGGGTAGGGTTAGGGTTAGGGTTAGGGCTAGGGTTAGGGTTAAGGTTAGCTTTCAATAGATATCTGTTAGTGCTATTTCAAATATCTATCCTTAATTACTCTAATTAACATTACTTCAAAATTTTTTTACTATATTGCCAACATATGAATTTTCGAAATAATATTGATTATTTTCACCGATTTTAGAAAATATAATATGCTCAGACATATTTTAATAATTTTATGCATAATATGATTTTCGTAGTAATTATTGTTATAGTAACTCGTAAAATTAAATAAAATAATTTTGTGAAAATCAAATAATAATTGTGCAAAATCCTCTATGATTTTTCAAAAAAATATAAGGAAAGCAGATAAATTTTTTAGCTTTTTTGAAAATTTATTTTGATTGAAGTAATTTAAAGCATTTTGGTTCAGGGTTAGGATTATGGTTAGTGTTAGAGTTAAGGTTAGCTTACAATAGATATCTGTTAGTGCTATTTCATATATCTATCCTAAATTACTCTAATTAACAGTACTTCAAGTAATTTAAACTATATTCTCAACATTAAATTATTTATTATTTTCACCGAATTTTAGAAAATATAATGTATTGCTCAAACAAATTTAATTATCTCTTAATAATTCTGAAAATTAAATTGCAAAATCTTATATGATTTTTCAAAAAATAATACTAAATAAAATTTTTAGCTTTTAAAAAAAATTAGGGTTGGGGTTAGGATTAAGATTAGGGTTAGGGTTAGGGTTAGGGTTAGGGTTAGAATAGATATCAGTTAGTGCTATTTCCTATATTTTATCTATCTTAATTATTCTACTACTATAAGTAATTTTAACTATATTTCCAACATATAAAATTTTTAAGTAAAATTTATAATTTTCATAGAATTTTAGAAAATATAAAATATTGCTCAGACATATTTAATTATGGCTTAATAACTCTGAAAATTAAATAAAATGCAAATCTTATATGATTTTTCAAAAAAAACTACTAAATAAAATTTTTAGAGTTTATAAAAATTAGGGTTATGGTTAGGGTTAATGTTATTGTTAGGGTTAAGGTTAGGGTTAGGGTTAGGGTTAAGGTTAGCTTACAATAGATATCTGTTAGTGCTATTTCAAATATCTATCCTTAATTACTCTAATTAACAGTACTTCATAAATTTTTTACTATATTGCCAACATATGAATTTTTGAAGTAATATTGATTATTATCACCGATTTTAGAAAATATAATATATGCTTAGATAAATTTATTAATTATAATGATTTTCGTAGTAATTATCTATGTCTTATTAACTCGTAAAATTAAATAAAATAATTTTGTGAAAATCAAATAATAATTGTGCAAAATCTTCTATGAGTTTTTAAAAAATATAAGGAAAACAGATAAAATTTTTAGCAAGTGCATAATGATTTTTGTAGTAATTATCTATGTCCTAGTAACTCGTAAAATTAAATAAAATAATTTTGTAAAAATCAAATAATAATTGTGCAAAATCTTCTATGATTTTCAAAAAATATAAGGAAAGCAGATTTAGCTTTTGTTAAAATTTGTTTTGATAGAAATTTAAAGCATATAGGGGGGTTATGGTTAGGGGTAGGGTTAGCGTTAGGGTTAGGGCTAGGGTTAGGGTTAGGGTTATGGTTAAGGTTAGCTTACAATAGATATCTGTTAGTGCTATTTCAAATATCTATCCTTAATTACTCTAATTAACAGTACTTCAAATTTTTTTTACTATATTGCCAACATATGAATTTTCGAAGTAATATTGATTATTTTCACAGATTTTAGAAAATATAATATGCTCAGACATATTTTAATAATTTTATGCATAATATGATTTTCGTAGTAATTATTGTCTTAGTAACTCGTAAAATTAAATAAAATAATTTTGTGAAAATCAAATAATAATTGTGCAAAATCCTCTATGATTTTTCAAAAAAATATAAGGAAAGCAGATAAAATTTTTAGCTTTTTTTAAAATTTATTTTGATTGAAGAAATTTAAAGCATTTTGGTTCAGGGTTAGGATTATGGTTAATGTTAGAGTTAAGGTTAGCTTACAATAGATATCTGTTAGTGCTATTTCATATATCTATCCTAAATTACTCTAATTAACAGTACTTCAAGTAATTTAAACTATATTCTTAACATATGAATTATTTATTATTTTCACCGAATTTTAGAAAATATAATGTATTGCTCAAACAAATTTAATTATCTCTTAATAATTCTGAAAATTAAATTGCAAAATCTTATATGATTTTTCAAAAAATAATACTAAATAAAATTTTTAGCTTTTAATAAAAATTAAGGTTGGGGTTAGGGTTAAGATTAGGGTTAGGGTTAGGGTTAGGGTTAGAATAGATATCAGTTAGTGCTATTTCCTATATTTTATCTATCTTAATTATTCTTCTACTATAAGTAATTTTAACTATATTTCCAACATATGAAATTTTTAAGTAAAATTTATAATTTTCATAGAATTTTAGAAAATATAAAATATTGCTCAGACATATTTAATTATGGCTTAATAACTCTGAAAATTAAATAAAATGCAAAATCTTATATGATTTTTCAAAAAAAACTACTAAATAAAATTTTTAGAGTTTATAAAAACTAGGGTTATGGTTAGGGTTAGGGTTAATGTTATTGTTAGGGTTAAGGTTAGGGTTAGATATAGGGTTAGGGTTAGGGTTAAGGTTAGCTTACAATAGATATCTGTTAGTGCTTTTCAAATATCTATCCTTAATTACTCTAATTAACAGTACTTCAAAATTTTTTTACTATATTGCCAAAATATGAATTTTTGAAGTAATATTGATTATTATCACCGATTTTAGAAAATATAATATATGCTTAGATAAATTTATTAATTATAATGATTTTCGTAGTAATTATCTATGTCTTATTAACTCGTAAAATTAAATAAAATAATTTTGTGAAAATCAAATAATAATTGTGCAAAATCTTCTATGAGTTTTTAAAAAATATAAGGAAAACAGATAAAATTTTTAGCAAGTGCATAATGATTTTCGTAGTAATTATCTATGTCTTATTAACTCGTAAAATTAAATAAAAAAATTTTGTGAAAATCAAATAATAATTGTGCAAAATCTTCTATGAATTTTTAAAAAATATAAGGAAAACAGATAAAATTTTTAGCAAGTGCATAATGATTTTTGTACTAATTATCTATGTCCTAGTAACTCGTAAAATTAAATAAAATAATTTTGTAAAAATCAAATAATAATTGTGCAAAATCTTCTATGATTTTCAAAAAATATAAGGAAAGCAGATTTAGTTTTTTTTAAAATTTATTTTGATAGAAATTTAAAGCATATAGGGGGGTTATGGCTAGGGCAGGGCCAGGGCCAGGGCCAGGCCAGGCCAGGCCAGGCCAGGGCCAGGCCAGGCCAGGGCCAGGCCAGGCCAGGCCAGGCCAGGCCAGGCCAGGCCAGGCCAGGCCAGGCCAGGCCAGGCCAGGCCAGGCCAGGCCAGGCCAGGCCAGGCCAGGCCAGGCCAGGCCAGGCCAGGCCAGGCCAGGCCAGGCCAGGCCAGGCCAGGCCAGGCCAGGCCAGGCCAGGCCAGGCCAGGGCCAGGCCAGGCCAGGCCAGGCCAGGCCAGGCCAGGCCAGGGCCAGGCCAGGCCAGGCCAGGCCAGGGCCAGGGCCAGGCCAGGCCAGGCCAGGGCCAGGCCAGGCCAGGCCAGGCCAGGCCAGGCCAGGCCAGGGCCAGGCCAGGCCAGGCCAGGCCAGGGCCAGGCCAGGCCAGGCCAGGCCAGGCCAGGCCAGGCCAGGCCAGGCCAGGCCAGGCCAGGCCAGGCCAGGCCAGGCCAGGCCAGGGCCAGGCCAGGCCAGGCCAGGCCAGGCCAGGCCAGGCCAGGCCAGGCCAGGCCAGGCCAGGCCAGGCCAGGCCAGGCCAGGCCAGGCCAGGCCAGGCCAGGCCAGGCCAGGCCAGGCCAGGCCAGGCCAGGCCAGGCCAGGCCAGGGCCAGGCCAGGCCAGGCCAGGCCAGGCCAGGCCAGGCCAGGCCAGGCCAGGCCAGGCCAGGCCAGGCCAGGCCAGGCCAGGCCAGGCCAGGCCAGGCCAGGCCAGGCCAGGCCAGGCCAGGCCAGGCCAGGCCAGGCCAGGCCAGGCCAGGCCAGGCCAGGCCAGGCCAGGCCAGGCCAGGCCAGGCCAGGCCAGGCCAGGCCAGGCCAGGCCAGGCCAGGCCAGGCCAGGCCAGGCCAGGCCAGGCCAGGCCAGGCCAGGCCAGGCCAGGCCAGGCCAGGCCAGGCCAGGCCAGGCCAGGCCAGGCCAGGCCAGGCCAGGCCAGGCCAGGCCAGGCCAGGCCAGGCCAGGGCCAGGCCAGCCAGGCCAGGCCAGGCCAGGCCAGGCCAGGCCAGGCCAGGCCAGGGCCAGGCCAGCCAGGCCAGGCCAGGCCAGGGCCAGGCCAGGGCCAGGCCAGGCCAGGCCAGGCCAGGCCAGGCCAGGCCAGGCCAGGCCAGGCCAGGCCAGGCCAGCCAGCCAGGCCAGGCCAGGCCAGGCCAGGCCAGGCCAGGCCAGGCCAGGCCAGGGCCAGGCCAGGCCAGGCCAGGCCAGGCCAGGCCAGGCCAGGCCAGGCCAGGCCAGGCCAGGCCAGGGCCAGGCCAGGCCAGGCCAGGCCAGGCCAGGCCAGGGCCAGGCCAGGCCAGGCCAGGCCAGGCCAGGGCCAGGCCAGGCCAGGCCAGGCCAGGCCAGGCCAGGCCAGGCCAGGCCAGGCCAGGCCAGGCCAGGCCAGGCCAGGCCAGGCCAGGCCAGGGGCCAGGCCAGGCCAGGGCCAGGGCCAGGCCAGGCCAGCCAGGCCAGGCCAGGCCAGGCCAGGCCAGGCCAGGCCAGGCCAGGCCAGGCCAGGCCAGGCCAGGCCAGGCCAGGCCAGGCCAGGCCAGGCCAGGCCAGGCCAGGCCAGGCCAGGCCAGGCCAGGCCAGGCCAGGCCAGGCCAGGCCAGGCCAGGGCCAGGCCAGGCCAGGCCAGGCCAGGCCAGGCCAGGCCAGGCCAGGCCAGGCCAGGCCAGGGCCAGGCCAGGCCAGGCCAGGCCAGGCCAGGCCAGGCCAGGCCAGGCCAGGCCAGGCCAGGCCAGGCCAGGCCAGGCCAGGCCAGGCCAGGCCAGGCCAGGCCAGGGCCAGGCCAGGCCAGGCCAGGCCAGGCCAGGGCCAGGCCAGGCCAGGCCAGGCCAGGGCCAGGCCAGGCCAGGCCAGGCCAGGCCAGGCCAGGCCAGGCCAGGCCAGGCCAGGCCAGGCCAGCCAGGCCAGGCCAGGCCAGGCCAGGCCAGGCCAGGCCAGGCCAGGCCAGGCCAGGCCAGGCCAGGCCAGGCCAGGCCAGGCCAGGGCCAGGCCAGGCCAGGCCAGGCCAGGCCAGGCCAGGCCAGGCCAGGCCAGGCCAGGCCAGGCCAGGCCAGGCCAGGCCAGGCCAGGGCCAGGCCAGGCCAGGCCAGGCCAGGCCAGGCCAGGCCAGGCCAGGCCAGGCCAGGCCAGGCCAGGCCAGGCCAGGCCAGGCCAGGCCAGGCCAGGCCAGGCCAGGCCAGGCCAGGCCAGGCCAGGCCAGGCCAGGCCAGGCCAGGCCAGGGCCAGGCCAGGCCAGGCCAGGCCAGGCCAGGCCAGGCCAGGCCAGGCCAGGGCCAGGCCAGGCCAGGCCAGGGCCAGGCCAGGCCAGGGCCAGGCCAGGCCAGGCCAGGCCAGGCCAGGCCAGGCCAGGCCAGGCCAGGCCAGGCCAGGCCAGGCCAGGCCAGGCCAGGCCAGGCCAGGCCAGGCCAGGCCAGGCCAGGCCAGGCCAGGCCAGGCCAGGCCAGGCCAGGCCAGGCCAGGCCAGGCCAGGCCAGGCCAGGCCAGGCCAGGCCAGGCCAGGCCAGGCCAGGCCAGGCCAGGCCAGGCCAGGCCAGGCCAGGCCAGGCCAGGCCAGGCCAGGCCAGGCCAGGCCAGGCCAGGCCAGGCCAGGCCAGGCCAGGCCAGGCCAGGCCAGGCCAGGCCAGGCCAGGCCAGGCCAGGCCAGGCCAGGCCAGGCCAGGCCAGGCCAGGCCAGGCCAGGCCAGGCCAGGCCAGGCCAGGCCAGGCCAGGCCAGGCCAGGCCAGGCCAGGCCAGGCCAGGCCAGGCCAGGCCAGGCCAGGGCCAGGCCAGGCCAGGCCAGGCCAGGCCAGGCCAGGCCAGGCCAGGCCAGGCCAGGCCAGGCCAGGCCAGGCCAGGGCCAGGCCAGGCCAGGCCAGGCCAGGCCAGGCCAGGCCAGGCCAGGCCAGGCCAGGCCAGGCCAGGCCAGGCCAGGCCAGGCCAGGCCAGGCCAGGCCAGGCCAGGCCAGGCCAGGCCAGGCCAGGCCAGGCCAGGCCAGGCCAGGCCAGGCCAGGCCAGGCCAGGCCAGGCCAGGCCAGGCCAGGCCAGGCCAGGCCAGGCCAGGCCAGGCCAGGCCAGGCCAGGCCAGGCCAGGCCAGGCCAGGCCAGGCCAGGCCAGGCCAGGCCAGGCCAGGCCAGGCCAGGCCAGGCCAGGCCAGGCCAGGCCAGGCCAGGGCCAGGCCAGGCCAGGCCAGGCCAGGCCAGGCCAGGCCAGGCCAGGCCAGGCCAGGCCAGGCCAGGCCAGGCCAGGCCAGGCCAGGCCAGGCCAGGCCAGGCCAGGCCAGGGCCAGGCCAGGCCAGGCCAGGCCAGGCCAGGCCAGGCCAGGCCAGGCCAGGGCCAGGCCAGGCCAGGCCAGGCCAGGCCAGGCCAGGCCAGGCCAGGCCAGGGCCAGGCCAGGCCAGGCCAGGCCAGGCCAGGCCAGGCCAGGCCAGGCCAGGCCAGGCCAGGCCAGGCCAGGCCAGGCCAGGCCAGGCCAGGCCAGGCCAGGCCAGGCCAGGCCAGGCCAGGCCAGGCCAGGCCAGGCCAGGCCAGGCCAGGCCAGGCCAGGCCAGGCCAGGCCAGGCCAGGCCAGGCCAGGCCAGGCCAGGCCAGGCCAGGCCAGGCCAGGCCAGGCCAGGCCAGGCCAGGCCAGGCCAGGCCAGGCCAGGCCAGGCCAGGCCAGGCCAGGCCAGGCCAGGCCAGGCCAGGCCAGGCCAGGCCAGGCCAGGCCAGGCCAGGGCCAGGCCAGGCCAGGCCAGGCCAGGCCAGGCCAGGCCAGGCCAGGCCAGGCCAGGCCAGGCCAGGCCAGGCCAGGCCAGGCCAGGCCAGGCCAGGCCAGGCCAGGCCAGGCCAGGCCAGGCCAGGCCAGGCCAGGCCAGGCCAGGCCAGGCCAGGCCAGGCCAGGCCAGGCCAGGCCAGGCCAGGCCAGGCCAGGCCAGGCCAGGCCAGGCCAGGCCAGGCCAGGCCAGGCCAGGCCAGGCCAGGCCAGGCCAGGCCAGGCCAGGCCAGGCCAGGCCAGGCCAGGCCAGGCCAGGCCAGGCCAGGCCAGGCCAGGCCAGGCCAGGCCAGGCCAGGCCAGGCCAGGCCAGGGCCAGGCCAGGCCAGGCCAGGCCAGGCCAGGCCAGGCCAGGCCAGGCCAGGCCAGGCCAGGCCAGGCCAGGCCAGGCCAGGCCAGGCCAGGCCAGGCCAGGCCAGGCCAGGCCAGGCCAGGCCAGGCCAGGCCAGGGCCAGGCCAGGCCAGGCCAGGGCCAGGCCAGGCCAGGCCAGGCCAGGGCCAGGCCAGGCCAGGCCAGGCCAGGCCAGGCCAGGCCAGGCCAGGCCAGGCCAGGCCAGGCCAGGCCAGGCCAGGCCAGGCCAGGCCAGGCCAGGCCAGGCCAGGCCAGGCCAGGCCAGGCCAGGCCAGGCCAGGCCAGGCCAGGCCAGGCCAGGCCAGGCCAGGCCAGGCCAGGCCAGGCCAGGCCAGGCCAGGCCAGGCCAGGCCAGGCCAGGCCAGGGCCAGGCCAGGCCAGGCCAGGCCAGGCCAGGCCAGGCCAGGCCAGGCCAGGCCAGGCCAGGCCAGGCCAGGCCAGGCCAGGCCAGGCCAGGCCAGGCCAGGCCAGGCCAGGCCAGGCCAGGCCAGGCCAGGCCAGGCCAGGCCAGGCCAGGCCAGGCCAGGCCAGGCCAGGCCAGGCCAGGCCAGGCCAGGCCAGGCCAGGCCAGGCCAGGCCAGGCCAGGGCCAGGCCAGGCCAGGCCAGGCCAGGCCAGGCCAGGGCCAGGCCAGGCCAGGCCAGGCCAGGCCAGGCCAGGCCAGGCCAGGCCAGGCCAGGCCAGGCCAGGCCAGGCCAGGCCAGGCCAGGCCAGGCCAGGCCAGGCCAGGCCAGGCCAGGCCAGGCCAGGCCAGGGCCAGGCCAGGCCAGGCCAGGCCAGGCCAGGCCAGGCCAGGCCAGGCCAGGCCAGGCCAGGCCAGGCCAGGCCAGGCCAGGCCAGGCCAGGCCAGGCCAGGCCAGGCCAGGCCAGGCCAGGCCAGGCCAGGCCAGGCCAGGCCAGGCCAGGCCAGGCCAGGCCAGGCCAGGCCAGGCCAGGCCAGGCCAGGCCAGGCCAGGCCAGGCCAGGCCAGGCCAGGCCAGGCCAGGCCAGGCCAGGCCAGGCCAGGCCAGGCCAGGCCAGGCCAGGCCAGGCCAGGCCAGGCCAGGCCAGGCCAGGCCAGGCCAGGCCAGGCCAGGCCAGGCCAGCCAGGCCAGGCCAGGCCAGGCCAGGCCAGGCCAGGCCAGGCCAGGCCAGGCCAGGCCAGGCCAGGCCAGGCCAGGCCAGGCCAGGCCAGGCCAGGCCAGGCCAGGCCAGGCCAGGCCAGGCCAGGCCAGGCCAGGCCAGGCCAGGCCAGGGCCAGGCCAGGCCAGGCCAGGCCAGGCCAGGCCAGGCCAGGCCAGGCCAGGCCAGGCCAGGCCAGGCCAGGCCAGGCCAGGCCAGGCCAGGCCAGGCCAGGCCAGGCCAGGCCAGGCCAGGCCAGGCCAGGCCAGGCCAGGCCAGGCCAGGCCAGGCCAGGCCAGGCCAGGCCAGGCCAGGCCAGGCCAGGCCAGGCCAGGCCAGGCCAGGCCAGGCCAGGGCCAGGCCAGGCCAGGCCAGGCCAGGCCAGGCCAGGCCAGGCCAGGCCAGGCCAGGCCAGGCCAGGGCCAGGCCAGGCCAGGCCAGGCCAGGCCAGGCCAGGCCAGGCCAGGCCAGGCCAGGCCAGGCCAGGCCAGGCCAGGCCAGGCCAGGCCAGGCCAGGCCAGGCCAGGCCAGGCCAGGCCAGGCCAGGCCAGGCCAGGCCAGGCCAGGCCAGGCCAGGCCAGGCCAGGCCAGGCCAGGCCAGGCCAGGCCAGGCCAGCCAGGCCAGGCCAGGCCAGGCCAGGCCAGGCCAGGCCAGGCCAGGCCAGGCCAGGCCAGGCCAGGCCAGGCCAGGCCAGGCCAGGCCAGGCCAGGCCAGGCCAGGCCAGGCCAGGCCAGGCCAGGCCAGGCCAGGCCAGGGCCAGGCCAGGCCAGGCCAGGCCAGGCCAGGCCAGGCCAGGCCAGGCCAGGCCAGGCCAGGCCAGGCCAGGCCAGGCCAGGCCAGGCCAGGCCAGGCCAGGCCAGGCCAGGCCAGGCCAGGCCAGGCCAGGCCAGGCCAGGCCAGGCCAGGCCAGGCCAGGCCAGGCCAGGCCAGGCCAGGCCAGGGCCAGGCCAGGCCAGGCCAGGCCAGGCCAGGCCAGGCCAGGGCCAGGCCAGGCCAGGCCAGGCCAGGCCAGGCCAGGCCAGGCCAGGCCAGGCCAGGCCAGGCCAGGCCAGGCCAGGGCCAGGCCAGGCCAGGCCAGGCCAGGCCAGGCCAGGCCAGGCCAGGCCAGGCCAGGCCAGGCCAGGCCAGGCCAGGCCAGGCCAGGCCAGGCCAGGCCAGGCCAGGCCAGGCCAGGCCAGGCCAGGCCAGGCCAGGCCAGGCCAGGCCAGGGCCAGGCCAGGCCAGGCCAGGCCAGGCCAGGCCAGGCCAGGCCAGGCCAGGCCAGGCCAGGCCAGGCCAGGCCAGGCCAGGGCCAGGCCAGGCCAGGCCAGGCCAGGCCAGGCCAGGCCAGGCCAGGCCAGGCCAGGCCAGGGCCAGGCCAGGCCAGGCCAGGCCAGGCCAGGCCAGGCCAGGCCAGGCCAGGCCAGGCCAGGCCAGGCCAGGCCAGGCCAGGCCAGGCCAGGCCAGGCCAGGCCAGGCCAGGCCAGGCCAGGCCAGGCCAGGCCAGGCCAGGCCAGGCCAGGCCAGGCCAGGGCCAGGCCAGGCCAGGCCAGGCCAGGGCCAGGCCAGGCCAGGCCAGGCCAGGCCAGGCCAGGCCAGGCCAGGCCAGGCCAGGCCAGGCCAGGCCAGGCCAGGCCAGGCCAGGCCAGGCCAGGCCAGGCCAGGCCAGGCCAGGCCAGGCCAGGCCAGGCCAGGCCAGGCCAGGCCAGGCCAGGCCAGGCCAGGCCAGGCCAGGCCAGGCCAGGCCAGGCCAGGCCAGGCCAGGCCAGGCCAGGCCAGGCCAGGCCAGGCCAGGCCAGGCCAGGCCAGGCCAGGCCAGGCCAGGCCAGGCCAGGCCAGGCCAGGCCAGGCCAGGCCAGGCCAGGCCAGGCCAGGGCCAGGCCAGGCCAGGGCCAGGCCAGGCCAGGCCAGGCCAGGCCAGGGCCAGGCCAGGGCCAGGCCAGGCCAGGCCAGGCCAGGCCAGGCCAGGGCCAGGCCAGGCCAGGCCAGGCCAGGCCAGGCCAGGCCAGGCCAGGCCAGGCCAGGCCAGGCCAGGCCAGGCCAGGCCAGGCCAGGGCCAGGCCAGGCCAGGCCAGGCCAGGCCAGGCCAGGGCCAGGCCAGGCCAGGCCAGGCCAGGCCAGGCCAGGCCAGGCCAGGCCAGGCCAGGGCCAGGCCAGGCCAGGCCAGGCCAGGCCAGGCCAGGCCAGGCCAGGCCAGGCCAGGCCAGGCCAGGCCAGGCCAGGCCAGGCCAGGCCAGGCCAGGCCAGGCCAGGCCAGGCCAGGCCAGGCCAGGCCAGGCCAGGCCAGGCCAGGGCCAGGCCAGGCCAGGCCAGGGCCAGGCCAGGCCAGGCCAGGCCAGGCCAGGCCAGGCCAGGCCAGGCCAGGCCAGGCCAGGCCAGGCCAGGCCAGGCCAGGCCAGGGCCAGGCCAGGCCAGGCCAGGCCAGGCCAGGCCAGGCCAGGCCAGGCCAGGCCAGGCCAGGCCAGGCCAGGCCAGGCCAGGCCAGGGCCAGGCCAGGCCAGGCCAGGCCAGGCCAGGCCAGGCCAGGCCAGGCCAGGGCCAGGCCAGGCCAGGCCAGGCCAGGCCAGGCCAGGCCAGGCCAGGCCAGGCCAGGCCAGGCCAGGCCAGGCCAGGCCAGGCCAGGCCAGGCCAGGCCAGGCCAGGCCAGGCCAGGCCAGGCCAGGCCAGGGCCAGGCCAGGCCAGGCCAGGCCAGCCAGGCCAGGCCAGGCCAGGCCAGGCCAGGCCAGGCCAGGCCAGGCCAGGCCAGGGCCAGGCCAGGCCAGGCCAGGCCAGGCCAGGCCAGGCCAGGCCAGGCCAGGCCAGGCCAGGCCAGGCCAGGCCAGGCCAGGCCAGGCCAGGCCAGGCCAGGCCAGGCCAGGCCAGGCCAGGCCAGGCCAGGCCAGGCCAGGGCCAGGCCAGGCCAGGCCAGGCCAGGCCAGGCCAGGCCAGGCCAGGCCAGGGCCAGGCCAGGCCAGGCCAGGCCAGGCCAGGCCAGGCCAGGCCAGGCCAGGCCAGGCCAGGCCAGCCAGGCCAGGCCAGGCCAGGCCAGGCCAGGCCAGGCCAGGCCAGGCCAGGCCAGGCCAGGCCAGGCCAGGCCAGGCCAGGCCAGGCCAGGCCAGGGCCAGGCCAGGCCAGGCCAGGCCAGGGCCAGGCCAGGCCAGGCCAGGCCAGGCCAGGCCAGGCCAGGCCAGGCCAGGCCAGGGCCAGGCCAGGCCAGGCCAGGCCAGGCCAGGCCAGGCCAGGCCAGGCCAGGCCAGGCCAGGCCAGGCCAGGCCAGGCCAGGCCAGGCCAGGCCAGGCCAGGCCAGGCCAGGCCAGGCCAGGCCAGGCCAGGCCAGGCCAGGCCAGGCCAGGCCAGGCCAGGCCAGGGCCAGGCCAGGCCAGGCCAGGCCAGGCCAGGCCAGGCCAGGCCAGGCCAGGCCAGGCCAGGCCAGGCCAGGCCAGGCCAGGGCCAGGGCCAGGCCAGGCCAGGCCAGGCCAGGGCCAGGCCAGGCCAGGCCAGGCCAGGCCAGGCCAGGCCAGGCCAGGCCAGGCCAGGCCAGGCCAGGCCAGGCCAGGCCAGGCCAGGCCAGGCCAGGCCAGGGCCAGGCCAGGCCAGGCCAGGCCAGGCCAGGCCAGGCCAGGCCAGGCCAGGCCAGGCCAGGCCAGGCCAGGCCAGGCCAGGCCAGGCCAGGCCAGGCCAGGCCAGGCCAGGCCAGGGCCAGGCCAGGCCAGGCCAGGCCAGGCCAGGCCAGGCCAGGCCAGGCCAGGGCCAGGCCAGGCCAGGCCAGGCCAGGCCAGGCCAGGCCAGGCCAGGCCAGGCCAGGCCAGGCCAGGCCAGGCCAGGCCAGGCCAGGCCAGGCCAGGCCAGGCCAGGCCAGGCCAGGCCAGGCCAGGCCAGGCCAGGGCCAGGCCAGGCCAGGCCAGGCCAGGGCCAGGCCAGGCCAGGCCAGGCCAGGCCAGGCCAGGCCAGGCCAGGCCAGGCCAGGCCAGGCCAGGCCAGGCCAGGCCAGGCCAGGCCAGGCCAGGCCAGGCCAGGCCAGGCCAGGCCAGGCCAGGCCAGGCCAGGCCAGGCCAGGCCAGGCCAGGCCAGGCCAGGCCAGGCCAGGCCAGGCCAGGCCAGGCCAGGCCAGGCCAGGCCAGGCCAGGCCAGGCCAGGCCAGGCCAGGCCAGGCCAGGCCAGGCCAGGCCAGGCCAGGCCAGGCCAGGCCAGGCCAGGCCAGGCCAGGCCAGGCCAGGCCAGGCCAGGCCAGGCCAGGCCAGGGCCAGGCCAGGCCAGGCCAGGCCAGGCCAGGCCAGGCCAGGCCAGGCCAGGCCAGGCCAGGCCAGGCCAGGCCAGGCCAGGCCAGGCCAGGCCAGGCCAGGCCAGGCCAGGCCAGGCCAGGCCAGGCCAGGCCAGGCCAGGCCAGGCCAGGCCAGGCCAGGCCAGGCCAGGCCAGGCCAGGCCAGGCCAGGCCAGGCCAGGCCAGGCCAGGCCAGGCCAGGCCAGGCCAGGCCAGGCCAGGCCAGGCCAGGCCAGGCCAGGCCAGGCCAGGCCAGGCCAGGCCAGGCCAGGCCAGGCCAGGCCAGGCCAGGCCAGGCCAGGCCAGGCCAGGCCAGGCCAGGCCAGGCCAGGCCAGGCCAGGCCAGGCCAGGGCCAGGCCAGGCCAGGCCAGGCCAGGCCAGGCCAGGCCAGGCCAGGCCAGGCCAGGCCAGGCCAGGCCAGGCCAGGCCAGGCCAGGCCAGGCCAGGCCAGGCCAGGCCAGGCCAGGCCAGGCCAGGCCAGGCCAGGCCAGGCCAGGCCAGGGCCAGGCCAGGCCAGGCCAGGGCCAGGCCAGGCCAGGCCAGGCCAGGCCAGGCCAGGCCAGGCCAGGCCAGGCCAGGCCAGGGCCAGGCCAGGCCAGGCCAGGCCAGGCCAGGCCAGGCCAGGCCAGGCCAGGCCAGGCCAGGCCAGGCCAGGCCAGGGCCAGGCCAGGCCAGGCCAGGCCAGGCCAGGCCAGGGCCAGGCCAGGCCAGGCCAGGCCAGGCCAGGCCAGGCCAGGCCAGGCCAGGCCAGGCCAGGCCAGGCCAGGCCAGGCCAGGCCAGGCCAGGCCAGGGCCAGGCCAGGCCAGGCCAGGCCAGGCCAGGCCAGGCCAGGCCAGGCCAGGCCAGGCCAGGCCAGGCCAGGCCAGGCCAGGCCAGGCCAGGCCAGGCCAGGCCAGGCCAGGCCAGGCCAGGCCAGGCCAGGCCAGGCCAGGCCAGGGCCAGGCCAGGCCAGGCCAGGCCAGGCCAGGCCAGGCCAGGCCAGGCCAGGCCAGGCCAGGGCCAGGCCAGGGCCAGGCCAGGCCAGGCCAGGCCAGGCCAGGCCAGGGGCCAGGCCAGGCCAGGCCAGGCCAGGCCAGGCCAGGCCAGCCAGGCCAGGCCAGGCCAGGCCAGGCCAGGCCAGCCAGGCCAGGCCAGGCCAGGCCAGGCCAGGCCAGGCCAGGCCAGGCCAGGGGCCAGGCCAGGCCAGGCCAGGCCAGGCCAGGCCAGGCCAGGCCAGGCCAGGCCAGGCCAGGCCAGGCCAGGCCAGGCCAGGCCAGGCCAGGCCAGGCCAGGCCAGGCCAGGCCAGGCCAGGCCAGGCCAGGCCAGGCCAGGCCAGGCCAGGCCAGGCCAGGCCAGGCCAGGCCAGGCCAGGCCAGGCCAGGCCAGGCCAGGGCCAGGCCAGGCCAGGCCAGGCCAGGCCAGGCCAGGCCAGGCCAGCCAGGCCAGGCCAGGCCAGGCCAGGCCAGGCCAGGCCAGGCCAGGCCAGGCCAGGCCAGGCCAGGCCAGGCCAGGCCAGGCCAGGCCAGGCCAGGCCAGGCCAGGCCAGGCCAGGCCAGGCCAGGCCAGGCCAGGCCAGGCCAGGCCAGGCCAGGCCAGGCCAGGCCAGGCCAGGCCAGGCCAGGCCAGGCCAGGCCAGGCCAGGCCAGGCCAGGCCAGGCCAGGCCAGGCCAGGCCAGGGCCAGGCCAGGCCAGGCCAGGCCAGGCCAGGCCAGGCCAGGCCAGGCCAGGCCAGGCCAGGCCAGGCCAGGCCAGGCCAGGCCAGGCCAGGCCAGGCCAGGCCAGGCCAGGCCAGGCCAGGCCAGGCCAGGCCAGGCCAGGCCAGGCCAGGGCCAGGCCAGGCCAGGCCAGGCCAGGCCAGGCCAGGCCAGGCCAGGCCAGGCCAGGCCAGGCCAGGCCAGGGCCAGGCCAGGCCAGGCCAGGCCAGGGCCAGGCCAGGCCAGGCCAGGCCAGGCCAGGCCAGGCCAGGCCAGGCCAGGCCAGGCCAGGCCAGGCCAGGCCAGGCCAGGCCAGGCCAGGCCAGGCCAGGCCAGGCCAGGCCAGGCCAGGCCAGGCCAGGCCAGGCCAGGGCCAGGCCAGGCCAGGCCAGGCCAGGCCAGGCCAGGCCAGGGCCAGGCCAGGCCAGGCCAGGCCAGGCCAGGCCAGGCCAGGCCAGGCCAGGCCAGGCCAGGCCAGGCCAGGCCAGCCAGGCCAGGCCAGGCCAGGCCAGGCCAGGCCAGGCCAGGCCAGGCCAGGCCAGGCCAGGCCAGGCCAGGCCAGGGCCAGGCCAGGCCAGGCCAGGCCAGGCCAGGCCAGGGCCAGGCCAGGCCAGGCCAGGCCAGGCCAGGCCAGGCCAGGCCAGGCCAGGCCAGGCCAGGCCAGGCCAGGCCAGGCCAGGGCCAGGCCAGGCCAGGCCAGGCCAGGCCAGGCCAGGCCAGGCCAGGCCAGGCCAGGCCAGGCCAGGCCAGGCCAGGCCAGGCCAGGCCAGGCCAGGGCCAGGCCAGGCCAGGCCAGGCCAGGCCAGGCCAGGGCCAGGCCAGGGCCAGGCCAGGCCAGGCCAGGCCAGGCCAGGCCAGGCCAGGCCAGGCCAGGCCAGGCCAGGCCAGGCCAGGCCAGGCCAGGCCAGGCCAGGCCAGGCCAGGCCAGGCCAGGCCAGGCCAGGCCAGGCCAGGCCAGGCCAGGCCAGGCCAGGCCAGGCCAGGGCCAGGCCAGGCCAGGCCAGGCCAGGCCAGGCCAGGCCAGGCCAGGCCAGGCCAGGCCAGGCCAGGCCAGGCCAGGCCAGGCCAGGCCAGGCCAGGCCAGGCCAGGCCAGGCCAGGCCAGGCCAGGCCAGGCCAGGCCAGGCCAGGCCAGGCCAGGCCAGGCCAGGCCAGGCCAGGCCAGGCCAGGCCAGGCCAGGCCAGGCCAGGCCAGGCCAGGCCAGGCCAGGCCAGGCCAGGCCAGGGCCAGGCCAGGCCAGGCCAGGCCAGGCCAGGCCAGGCCAGGCCAGGCCAGGCCAGGCCAGGCCAGGCCAGGCCAGGCCAGGCCAGGCCAGGCCAGGCCAGGCCAGGCCAGGCCAGGCCAGGCCAGGCCAGGCCAGGCCAGGCCAGGCCAGGCCAGGCCAGGCCAGGCCAGGCCAGGCCAGGCCAGGCCAGGCCAGGCCAGGCCAGGCCAGGCCAGGCCAGGCCAGGCCAGGCCAGGCCAGGCCAGGCCAGGCCAGGCCAGGCCAGGCCAGGGCCAGGCCAGGCCAGGCCAGGCCAGGCCAGGCCAGGCCAGGCCAGGCCAGGCCAGGCCAGGCCAGGCCAGGCCAGGCCAGGCCAGGCCAGGCCAGGCCAGGCCAGGCCAGGCCAGGCCAGGCCAGGCCAGGCCAGGGCCAGGCCAGGCCAGGCCAGGGCCAGGCCAGGCCAGGCCAGGCCAGGCCAGGCCAGGCCAGGCCAGGCCAGGGCCAGGCCAGGCCAGGCCAGGCCAGGCCAGGCCAGGCCAGGCCAGGCCAGGCCAGGCCAGGCCAGGCCAGGCCAGGCCAGGCCAGGCCAGGCCAGGCCAGGCCAGGGCCAGGCCAGGCCAGGCCAGGCCAGGCCAGGCCAGGCCAGGCCAGGCCAGGCCAGGCCAGGCCAGGCCAGGCCAGGCCAGGCCAGGCCAGGCCAGGCCAGGCCAGGCCAGGCCAGGCCAGGCCAGGCCAGGCCAGGCCAGGCCAGCCAGGCCAGGCCAGGCCAGGCCAGGCCAGGCCAGGCCAGGGCCAGGCCAGGCCAGGCCAGGCCAGGCCAGGCCAGGCCAGGCCAGGCCAGGCCAGGCCAGGCCAGGCCAGGCCAGGCCAGGCCAGGCCAGGCCAGGCCAGGCCAGGCCAGGCCAGGCCAGGCCAGGCCAGGCCAGGCCAGGCCAGGCCAGGCCAGGCCAGGGCCAGGCCAGGCCAGGCCAGGCCAGGCCAGGCCAGGCCAGGCCAGGCCAGGCCAGGCCAGGCCAGGCCAGGCCAGGCCAGGCCAGGCCAGGCCAGGGCCAGGCCAGGCCAGGCCAGGCCAGGCCAGGCCAGGCCAGGCCAGGCCAGGCCAGGCCAGGCCAGGCCAGGCCAGGCCAGGCCAGGCCAGGCCAGGCCAGGCCAGGCCAGGCCAGGCCAGGCCAGGCCAGGCCAGGCCAGGCCAGGCCAGGCCAGGCCAGGCCAGGCCAGGCCAGGCCAGGCCAGGCCAGGCCAGGCCAGGCCAGGCCAGGCCAGGCCAGGCCAGGCCAGGCCAGGCCAGGCCAGGCCAGGCCAGGCCAGGCCAGGCCAGGCCAGGCCAGGCCAGGCCAGGCCAGGCCAGGCCAGGCCAGGCCAGGCCAGGCCAGGCCAGGCCAGGCCAGGCCAGGCCAGGCCAGGCCAGGCCAGGCCAGGCCAGGCCAGGCCAGGCCAGGCCAGGCCAGGCCAGGCCAGGCCAGGCCAGGCCAGGCCAGGCCAGGCCAGGCCAGGCCAGGCCAGGCCAGGCCAGGCCAGGCCAGGCCAGGCCAGGCCAGGCCAGGCCAGGCCAGGCCAGGCCAGGCCAGGCCAGGCCAGGGCCAGGCCAGGCCAGGCCAGGCCAGGCCAGGCCAGGCCAGGCCAGGCCAGGCCAGGCCAGGCCAGGCCAGGCCAGGCCAGGCCAGGCCAGGCCAGGCCAGGCCAGGCCAGGCCAGGCCAGGCCAGGCCAGGCCAGGCCAGGCCAGGCCAGGCCAGGCCAGGCCAGGCCAGGCCAGGGCCAGGCCAGGCCAGGCCAGGCCAGGCCAGGCCAGGCCAGGCCAGGCCAGGCCAGGCCAGGCCAGGCCAGGCCAGGCCAGGCCAGGCCAGGCCAGGCCAGGCCAGGCCAGGCCAGGCCAGGCCAGGCCAGGCCAGGCCAGGCCAGGCCAGGGCCAGGCCAGGCCAGGCCAGGCCAGGCCAGGCCAGGCCAGGCCAGGCCAGGCCAGGCCAGGCCAGGCCAGGCCAGGCCAGGCCAGGCCAGGGCCAGGCCAGGCCAGGCCAGGCCAGGCCAGGCCAGGCCAGGCCAGGCCAGGCCAGGCCAGGCCAGGCCAGGCCAGGCCAGGCCAGGCCAGGCCAGGCCAGGCCAGGCCAGGCCAGGCCAGGCCAGGCCAGGCCAGGCCAGGCCAGGCCAGGCCAGGCCAGGCCAGGCCAGGGGCCAGGCCAGGCCAGGCCAGGCCAGGCCAGGCCAGGCCAGGCCAGGCCAGGCCAGGCCAGGCCAGGCCAGGCCAGGCCAGGCCAGGCCAGGCCAGGCCAGGCCAGGCCAGGCCAGGCCAGGCCAGGCCAGGCCAGGCCAGGCCAGGCCAGGCCAGGCCAGGCCAGGCCAGGCCAGGCCAGGCCAGGCCAGGCCAGGCCAGGCCAGGCCAGGCCAGGGCCAGGCCAGGCCAGGCCAGGCCAGGCCAGGCCAGGCCAGGCCAGGCCAGGCCAGGCCAGGCCAGGCCAGGCCAGGCCAGGCCAGGCCAGGCCAGGCCAGGCCAGGCCAGGGCCAGGCCAGGCCAGGGCCAGGCCAGGCCAGGCCAGGCCAGGCCAGGCCAGGCCAGGCCAGGCCAGGCCAGGCCAGGCCAGGCCAGGCCAGGCCAGGCCAGGCCAGGCCAGGCCAGGCCAGGCCAGGCCAGGCCAGGCCAGGCCAGGCCAGGCCAGGGCCAGGCCAGGCCAGGCCAGGCCAGGCCAGGCCAGGCCAGGCCAGGCCAGGCCAGGCCAGGCCAGGCCAGGCCAGGCCAGGCCAGGCCAGGCCAGGCCAGGCCAGGCCAGGCCAGGCCAGGCCAGGCCAGGGCCAGGCCAGGCCAGGCCAGGCCAGGCCAGGCCAGGCCAGGCCAGGCCAGGCCAGGCCAGGCCAGGCCAGGCCAGGCCAGGCCAGGCCAGGCCAGGCCAGGCCAGGCCAGGCCAGCCAGGCCAGGCCAGGCCAGGCCAGGCCAGGCCAGGCCAGGCCAGGCCAGGCCAGGCCAGGCCAGGCCAGGCCAGGCCAGGCCAGGCCAGGGCCAGGCCAGGCCAGGCCAGGCCAGGCCAGGCCAGGCCAGGCCAGGCCAGGCCAGGCCAGGCCAGGCCAGGCCAGGCCAGGCCAGGCCAGGCCAGGCCAGGCCAGGCCAGGCCAGGCCAGGCCAGGCCAGGCCAGGCCAGGCCAGGCCAGGCCAGGCCAGGCCAGGCCAGGCCAGGCCAGGCCAGGCCAGGCCAGGCCAGGCCAGGCCAGGCCAGGCCAGGCCAGGCCAGGCCAGGCCAGGCCAGGCCAGGCCAGGCCAGGCCAGGCCAGGCCAGGCCAGGCCAGGCCAGGCCAGGCCAGGCCAGGCCAGGCCAGGCCAGGCCAGGCCAGGCCAGGCCAGGCCAGGGCCAGGCCAGGCCAGGCCAGGCCAGGCCAGGCCAGGCCAGGCCAGGCCAGGCCAGGCCAGGCCAGGCCAGGCCAGGCCAGGCCAGGCCAGGCCAGGCCAGGCCAGGCCAGGCCAGGCCAGGCCAGGCCAGGCCAGGCCAGGGCCAGGCCAGGCCAGGCCAGGCCAGGCCAGGCCAGGCCAGGCCAGGCCAGGCCAGGCCAGGCCAGGCCAGGCCAGGCCAGGCCAGGCCAGGCCAGGCCAGGCCAGGCCAGGCCAGGCCAGGCCAGGGCCAGGCCAGGCCAGGCCAGGCCAGGCCAGGCCAGGCCAGGCCAGGCCAGGCCAGGCCAGGCCAGGCCAGGCCAGGCCAGGCCAGGCCAGGCCAGGCCAGGCCAGGCCAGGCCAGGCCAGGCCAGGCCAGGCCAGGCCAGGCCAGGCCAGGCCAGGCCAGGCCAGGGCCAGGCCAGGCCAGGCCAGGCCAGGCCAGGCCAGGCCAGGCCAGGCCAGGCCAGGCCAGGCCAGGCCAGGCCAGGCCAGGCCAGGCCAGGCCAGGGCCAGGCCAGGCCAGGCCAGGCCAGGCCAGGCCAGGCCAGGCCAGCCAGGCCAGGCCAGGCCAGGCCAGGCCAGGCCAGGCCAGGCCAGGCCAGGCCAGGCCAGGCCAGGCCAGGCCAGGCCAGGCCAGGCCAGGCCAGGCCAGGCCAGGCCAGGCCAGGCCAGGCCAGGCCAGGCCAGGCCAGGCCAGCGGCCAGGCCAGGCCAGGCCAGGCCAGGCCAGGCCAGGCCAGGCCAGGCCAGGCCAGGCCAGGCCAGGCCAGGCCAGGCCAGGCCAGGCCAGGCCAGGCCAGGCCAGGCCAGGCCAGGCCAGGCCAGGCCAGGCCAGGCCAGGCCAGGCCAGGCCAGGCCAGGCCAGGCCAGGCCAGGGCCAGGCCAGGCCAGGCCAGGCCAGGCCAGGCCAGGCCAGGCCAGGCCAGGCCAGGCCAGGCCAGGCCAGGCCAGGCCAGGCCAGGCCAGGCCAGGCCAGGCCAGGCCAGGGCCAGGCCAGGCCAGGCCAGGCCAGGCCAGGCCAGGCCAGGCCAGGCCAGGCCAGGCCAGGCCAGGCCAGGCCAGGCCAGGCCAGGCCAGGCCAGGCCAGGCCAGGCCAGGCCAGGCCAGGCCAGGCCAGGCCAGGCCAGGCCAGGCCAGGCCAGGCCAGGCCAGGCCAGGCCAGGCCAGGCCAGGCCAGGCCAGGCCAGGCCAGGCCAGGCCAGGCCAGGCCAGGCCAGGGCCAGGCCAGGCCAGGCCAGGCCAGGCCAGGCCAGGCCAGGGCCAGGCCAGGCCAGGCCAGGCCAGGCCAGGCCAGGCCAGGCCAGGCCAGGCCAGGCCAGGCCAGGGCCAGGCCAGGCCAGGCCAGGCCAGGCCAGGCCAGGCCAGGCCAGGCCAGGCCAGGCCAGGCCAGGGCCAGGCCAGGCCAGGCCAGGCCAGGCCAGGCCAGGCCAGGCCAGGCCAGGCCAGGCCAGGCCAGGCCAGGCCAGGCCAGGCCAGGCCAGGCCAGGCCAGGGCCAGGCCAGGCCAGGCCAGGCCAGGCCAGGCCAGGCCAGGCCAGGCCAGGCCAGGCCAGGCCAGGCCAGGCCAGGCCAGGCCAGGCCAGGCCAGGCCAGGCCAGGCCAGGCCAGGCCAGGCCAGGCCAGGCCAGGCCAGGCCAGGCCAGGCCAGGCCAGGCCAGGCCAGGCCAGGCCAGGCCAGGCCAGGGCCAGGCCAGGCCAGGCCAGGCCAGGCCAGGCCAGGCCAGGCCAGGCCAGGCCAGGCCAGGCCAGGCCAGGCCAGGCCAGGCCAGGCCAGGCCAGGCCAGGCCAGGCCAGGCCAGGCCAGGCCAGGCCAGGCCAGGCCAGGCCAGGCCAGGCCAGGCCAGGCCAGGCCAGGCCAGGCCAGGCCAGGCCAGGCCAGGCCAGGCCAGGCCAGGCCAGGCCAGGCCAGGCCAGGCCAGGCCAGGCCAGGCCAGGCCAGGCCAGGCCAGGCCAGGCCAGGCCAGGGCCAGGCCAGGCCAGGCCAGGCCAGGCCAGGCCAGGCCAGGCCAGGCCAGGCCAGGCCAGGCCAGGCCAGGCCAGGCCAGGCCAGGCCAGGCCAGGCCAGGCCAGGCCAGGGCCAGGCCAGGCCAGGCCAGGCCAGGCCAGGCCAGGCCAGGCCAGGCCAGGCCAGGCCAGGCCAGGCCAGGCCAGGCCAGGCCAGGCCAGGCCAGGGCCAGGCCAGGCCAGGCCAGGCCAGGCCAGGCCAGGCCAGGCCAGGCCAGGCCAGGCCAGGCCAGGCCAGGCCAGGCCAGGCCAGGCCAGGCCAGGCCAGGCCAGGCCAGGCCAGGGCCAGGCCAGGCCAGGCCAGGCCAGGGCCAGGCCAGGCCAGGCCAGGCCAGGCCAGGCCAGGCCAGGCCAGGCCAGGCCAGGCCAGGCCAGGCCAGGGCCAGGCCAGGCCAGGCCAGGCCAGGCCAGGCCAGGCCAGGCCAGGCCAGGCCAGGCCAGGCCAGGCCAGGCCAGGCCAGGCCAGGCCAGGCCAGGGCCAGGCCAGGCCAGGCCAGGCCAGGGCCAGGCCAGGCCAGGCCAGGCCAGGCCAGGCCAGGCCAGGCCAGGCCAGGCCAGGCCAGGCCAGGCCAGGCCAGGCCAGGCCAGGCCAGGCCAGGCCAGGCCAGGCCAGGCCAGGCCAGGCCAGGCCAGGCCAGGCCAGGCCAGGCCAGGCCAGGCCAGGCCAGGCCAGGCCAGGCCAGGCCAGGCCAGGCCAGGCCAGGGCCAGGCCAGGCCAGGCCAGGCCAGGCCAGGCCAGGCCAGGCCAGGCCAGGCCAGGCCAGGCCAGGCCAGGCCAGGCCAGGCCAGGCCAGGCCAGGCCAGGCCAGGCCAGGCCAGGCCAGGCCAGGCCAGGCCAGGCCAGGCCAGGGCCAGGCCAGGCCAGGCCAGGCCAGGCCAGGCCAGGCCAGGCCAGGGCCAGGCCAGGCCAGGCCAGGCCAGGCCAGGCCAGGCCAGGCCAGGCCAGGCCAGGCCAGGCCAGGCCAGGCCAGGCCAGGCCAGGCCAGGCCAGGCCAGGCCAGGCCAGGCCAGGCCAGGCCAGGGCCAGGCCAGGCCAGGCCAGGCCAGGGCCAGGCCAGGCCAGGCCAGGCCAGGCCAGGCCAGGCCAGGCCAGGCCAGGCCAGGCCAGGCCAGGCCAGGCCAGGCCAGGCCAGGCCAGGCCAGGCCAGGCCAGGCCAGGCCAGGCCAGGCCAGGCCAGGCCAGGCCAGGCCAGGCCAGGCCAGGCCAGGCCAGGCCAGGCCAGGCCAGGCCAGGCCAGGCCAGGCCAGGCCAGGCCAGGCCAGGCCAGGCCAGGCCAGGCCAGGCCAGGCCAGGCCAGGCCAGGCCAGGCCAGGCCCAGGCCAGGCCAGGCCAGGCCAGGCCAGGCCAGGCCAGGGCCAGGCCAGGCCAGGCCAGGCCAGGGCCAGGCCAGGGCCAGGGCCAGGCCAGGCCAGGCCAGGCCAGGGCCAGGCCAGGGCCAGGCCAGGGCCAGGCCAGGCCAGGCCAGGGCCAGGCCAGGCCAGGCCAGGCCAGGCCAGGCCAGGCCAGGCCAGGGCCAGGCCAGGCCAGGCCAGGCCAGGCCAGGCCAGGCCAGGCCAGGGCCAGGCCAGGCCAGGCCAGGCCAGGCCAGGCCAGGGCCAGGCCAGGCCAGGCCAGGCCAGGCCAGGCCAGGCCAGGCCAGGCCAGGCCAGGCCAGGCCAGGCCAGGCCAGGGCCAGGGCCAGGCCAGGCCAGGGCCAGGCCAGGCCAGGCCAGGCCAGGCCAGGCCAGGCCAGGCCAGGCCAGGCCAGGCCAGGCCAGGCCAGGCCAGGCCAGGCCAGGCCAGGCCAGGGCCAGGGCCAGGCCAGGCCAGGCCAGGCCAGGGCCAGGCCAGGCCAGGCCAGGCCAGGCCAGGCCAGGCCAGGCCAGGCCAGGCCAGGCCAGGCCAGGCCAGGCCAGGCCAGGCCAGGGCCAGGCCAGGCCAGGCCAGGCCAGGCCAGGCCAGGCCAGGCCAGGCCAGGCCAGGCCAGGCCAGGCCAGGCCAGGCCAGGCCAGGCCAGGGCCAGGCCAGGCCAGGGCCAGGCCAGGCCAGGCCAGGCCAGGCCAGGCCAGGCCAGGCCAGGCCAGGGCCAGGCCAGGCCAGGCCAGGCCAGGCCAGGCCAGGCCAGGGCCAGGCCAGGCCAGGCCAGGGCCAGGCCAGGCCAGGCCAGGCCAGGCCAGGCCAGGCCAGGCCAGGCCAGGCCAGGCCAGGCCAGGCCAGGGCCAGGCCAGGCCAGGCCAGGCCAGGCCAGGCCAGGCCAGGCCAGGCCAGGCCAGGCCAGGCCAGGCCAGGGCCAGGCCAGGCCAGGCCAGGCCAGGCCAGGCCAGGCCAGGCCAGGCCAGGCCAGGCCAGGCCAGGCCAGGCCAGGCCAGGCCAGGCCAGGCCAGGCCAGGCCAGGCCAGGCCAGGCCAGGCCAGGCCAGGCCAGGCCAGGCCAGGCCAGGCCAGGCCAGGCCAGGCCAGGCCAGGCCAGGCCAGGCCAGGCCAGGCCAGGCCAGGCCAGGCCAGGGCCAGGCCAGGCCAGGCCAGGCCAGGCCAGGCCAGGCCAGGCCAGGCCAGGCCAGGCCAGGCCAGGCCAGGCCAGGCCAGGCCAGGCCAGGCCAGGCCAGGCCAGGCCAGGCCAGGCCAGGGCCAGGCCAGGCCAGGCCAGGCCAGGCCAGGGCCAGGCCAGGCCAGGCCAGGCCAGGCCAGGCCAGGCCAGGCCAGGCCAGGCCAGGCCAGGCCAGGCCAGGCCAGGCCAGGCCAGGCCAGGCCAGGCCAGGCCAGGCCAGGCCAGGCCAGGCCAGGCCAGGCCAGGCCAGGCCAGGCCAGGCCAGGCCAGGCCAGGCCAGGCCAGGCCAGGCCAGGCCAGGCCAGGCCAGGGCCAGGCCAGGCCAGGCCAGGCCAGGCCAGGCCAGGCCAGGCCAGGCCAGGCCAGGCCAGGCCAGGCCAGGCCAGGCCAGGCCAGGCCAGGCCAGGCCAGGCCAGGCCAGCCAGGCCAGGGCCAGGCCAGGCCAGGCCAGGCCAGGGCCAGGCCAGGCCAGGCCAGGCCAGGCCAGGCCAGGCCAGGCCAGGCCAGGCCAGGCCAGGCCAGGGCCAGGCCAGGCCAGGCCAGGGCCAGGCCAGGCCAGGGCCAGGCCAGGCCAGGCCAGGCCAGGCCAGGCCAGGCCAGGCCAGGCCAGGCCAGGCCAGGCCAGGCCAGGGCCAGGCCAGGCCAGGCCAGGCCAGGGCCAGGCCAGGCCAGGCCAGGCCAGGGCCAGGCCAGGCCAGGCCAGGCCAGGCCAGGCCAGGCCAGGCCAGGCCAGGCCAGGCCAGGCCAGGCCAGGCCAGGCCAGGCCAGGCCAGGCCAGGCCAGGCCAGGCCAGGCCAGGCCAGGCCAGGCCAGGCCAGGCCAGGCCAGGCCAGGCCAGGGCCAGGCCAGGCCAGGCCAGGCCAGGCCAGGCCAGGCCAGGGCCAGGCCAGGCCAGGCCAGGCCAGGGCCAGGCCAGGCCAGGCCAGGCCAGGCCAGGCCAGGCCAGGGCCAGGCCAGGCCAGGCCAGGCCAGGCCAGGCCAGGCCAGGCCAGGCCAGGCCAGGCCAGGCCAGGGCCAGGGCCAGGCCAGGCCAGGCCAGGCCAGGGCCAGGCCAGGCCAGGCCAGGCCAGGCCAGGCCAGGCCAGGCCAGGCCAGGCCAGGCCAGGCCAGGCCAGGGCCAGGCCAGGCCAGGCCAGGCCAGGCCAGGCCAGGCCAGGCCAGGCCAGGCCAGGCCAGGCCAGGGCCAGGCCAGGCCAGGCCAGGCCAGGCCAGGCCAGGGCCAGGCCAGGCCAGGCCAGGCCAGGCCAGGCCAGGCCAGGCCAGGCCAGGCCAGGCCAGGCCAGGGCCAGGCCAGGCCAGGCCAGGCCAGGCCAGGGCCAGGCCAGGCCAGGCCAGGCCAGGCCAGGCCAGGCCAGGCCAGGGCCAGGCCAGGCCAGGCCAGGCCAGGCCAGGCCAGGCCAGGCCAGGCCAGGCCAGGCCAGGCCAGGCCAGGGCCAGGGCCAGGCCAGGCCAGGCCAGGCCAGGCCAGGCCAGGCCAGGCCAGGCCAGGGCCAGGCCAGGCCAGGCCAGGCCAGGGCCAGGCCAGGCCAGGCCAGGCCAGGGCCAGGCCAGGCCAGGCCAGGCCAGGCCAGGGCCAGGCCAGGCCAGGCCAGGCCAGGCCAGGCCAGGCCAGGCCAGGCCAGGCCAGGCCAGGGCCAGGCCAGGGCCAGGGCCAGGCCAGGCCAGGCCAGGCCAGGCCAGGCCAGGGCCAGGCCAGGGCCAGGGCCAGGCCAGGCCAGGCCAGGCCAGGCCAGGCCAGGCCAGGGCCAGGCCAGGCCAGGCCAGGCCAGGCCAGGCCAGGCCAGGCCAGGCCAGGCCAGGCCAGGCCAGGCCAGGCCAGGCCAGGCCAGGCCAGGCCAGGCCAGGCCAGGGCCAGGGCCAGGCCAGGCCAGGCCAGGGCCAGGGCCAGGCCAGGCCAGGCCAGGCCAGGCCAGGCCAGGGCCAGGCCAGGCCAGGCCAGGCCAGGCCAGGCCAGGCCAGGCCAGGCCAGGCGGCCAGGCCAGGCCAGGCCAGGCCAGGCCAGGCCAGGCCAGGCCAGGCCAGGCCAGGCCAGGCCAGGCCAGGCCAGGCCAGGCCAGGCCAGGCCAGGCCAGGCCAGGGCCAGGCCAGGCCAGGCCAGGGCCAGGCCAGGCCAGGCCAGGGCCAGGCCAGGCCAGGCCAGGCCAGGCCAGGCCAGGCCAGGCCAGGCCAGGCCAGGCCAGGCCAGGCCAGGCCAGGCCAGGCCAGGCCAGGCCAGGCCAGGCCAGGCCAGGCCAGGCCAGGCCAGGCCAGGCCAGGCCAGGCCAGCCGGCCAGGCCAGGCCAGGCCAGGCCAGGCCAGGCCAGGCCAGGCCAGGCCAGGCCAGGCCAGGGCCAGGCCAGGCCAGGCCAGGCCAGGCCAGGCCAGCCAGGCCAGGCCAGGCCAGGCCAGGCCAGGCCAGGCCAGGCCAGGGCCAGGGCCAGGCCAGGCCAGGCCAGGCCAGGCCAGCCAGGCCAGGCCAGGGCCAGGCCAGGCCAGGCCAGGCCAGGCCAGGCCAGGCTGTACAGAGCACACGTAACCGAACTGGGGC